>NW_027117673.1:0-410112 GCF_038497685.1 Kockiozyma suomiensis
CCCTACTAAACCCTACTAAACCCTACTAAACCCTACTAAACCCTACTAAACCCTACTAAACCCTACTAAACCCTACTAAACCCTACTAAACCCCTACTAATTTGTGGTTTTTCAATTTAATTGTTCATTCAAGTCAGATTATTCGTAATTTAGTTATTTAAGGGTTTGTGGCTTAATAATAAAACTACCTAGAAAAAAATTTTATAAAGTTCTCCTTATATAAAACATAATAGCTCTAAAATTATATTTTAACCATTTATGCATAAAAATAGTCCAACCTTTATTTAATAAAGTGGCTAAAACAGTTCCTCCGCGTCCAGGAGGCAGTAACAATGGGGACCTCGAATCCCACATATAGCCATGTTTGGACCAAATGCGGGGAAAAAAATAAATATCTGCCGGGAATCAGATATTTATCAAGTCCCATTTCAGTTTAGCGAGCCTTGGTCGGATAGATTTTGGCCTGGGAGACTTGGCATTTCCCCACCCTCACTATTTAGTCTTGTAGGAGTCTCAGAGCACAAAGTAGCTATGATTCGTTTTTGTAGGCCTGTTTATTTATTAATGCTACCCCGCAGTGGGGAAGTTTACGCTTGTTAAATTTTTATTTCTCTGAGCAAGAGCATAACAAGTGGTAAGAGCTGAAACGCACGGAAGGGCCCAACTTAGGTATAAATAAGTATTGGGTCTCAGGATGATATGCTGAACGTCGAACCATCAAAGTAGCTCTGTTTTGCATATACAATGGCTTTTGGAATCCTTGAGGACAACAAACTATCCCATGTACCAGGAACGTCTTTACTCGAAGACGAGGCTCAAAATCCTGAAGAAAGCTCTGCTCCCCCTCAATCAGCTTCTCATTTGAAGCATGCTACTGGTAGAAATAGTCATATCATCCTTATTCCGCAGCCGTCGGATGATCCAAATGATCCACTGGTATTACTCTCTCGCATAACTCTAGTATGTATGATACTTTTCGCTAAGTATTTTAAAATAGAACTGGTCTCTTCTGCGTCGAGATTTTATGCTTGCTATATTTTCATTTGGATTTATTGTTAATGTTGGGGTATGTGGTCCAATTCTAGCCGCAGGCACTCTTCAAGTCGCTGCTGATTTCCACGTATCCATCACGGCTATCGCAACTCAAACTGGATATCAATTACTTGCCATTGGAATTGTAGGACCATTCGTTTCTGCTTTGAGTCGAATTTACGGAAAGCGCCCTCAGTTTATTACTGCGTCACTGTTTGGGGTACTGGGAACAGTTATATGCTGTGTCGCCGAAACTTATAACACGATGCTTGCCGGAAGAGTTTTGCAAGGTTTTGGCAACGTGGCTTATGAAAGTATTATCATATCCGTAATTGGAGATATTTACTGTTTACATGAACGCGGATTACGGGTAGCAGTTTTTAATTTCGTCTTTGGTGGAGTTAATTGCTTCACGTCAGTAATCTCGGGAGCGATCACTAGGCATCTTGGATGGCGCTGGGTCTTTTACATTGATATTATTTTTGTTGCACTGCAGGCTATTCTAACAATACTTTTTACTACCGAAACAGCGTATTTGAGAGATGCAAAATATGATATTGATGTGGCTGGAGAGGAATTCTTTGACTATAGCGAAAAAATTGGCGCGCCGCAATACGTTGAGAATAAAGGTGAAGCTTCTAATGCAGAAAACCAACGGTACATCCCCCCAAAGAAGACATACTTGCAATCTATCAAACCTTATCATGGCCGAGTTTCATTCGAAAATCCATTGAGGCTTATTGTCCGACCTTTTGCTGTACTGCTGAATCCGGCAATTATTTGGGTAGGCGCTCTGCCTGTTTGCTCTTTGTGTAACATGAGAAGCTGACTGCTCAGCAGATTATTTTAGCAATGTCAATTCCGCTTGCTTGGATAGTGAACATTCTATATTGCGTTGCTCAGCTATATGGTTTATCTCCGTACAATCTTCCGGCTGATAAAATTGGATATATATCTTTTGGCCCACTTGTTGCTGGGTTTATCGCCTCGCTCTTTTTCTTTATGGTAAATAATCCTATGACATTATGGATCTCTCGAAAGAACAATTGCATTTATGAGCCAGAATTCAAACTTCCGGTTGGATCTCTTTTGGGTACATTTTGTCTTGCGATTGGCTGCTTTGGATTTGGAAACGCGCATCGTTCCCACAAATCGCCTGTTGTCGCAGCAGTCATGTTCGGCTTCGTGTGCGCGGGGTCTACTTCTATGACGATAACAGCAAGTAACTACATGATTGACGCATATCGTGACCTATCTGTTGAAATTATTATTGCCGCCATGTCTGTAAAAAATCTTATATTTTTTGGATTTTCTCACTTTTTTAATAATTGGGTCGAGAGTGCTGGTCCCGACGTTGTTTTTGATATCCTCGGGGCAATTGCAGTCTTCACGTCTCTGATTATAACATTACCGCTTTATGTGTATGGAAAACGGTAAGTTATCTACTTCGTGTGATAAAATTTGTAGAGGTTGCTAATTTTTTGTACTAGAATTCGCAGCTGGTGGTACCGTGCTCAGCTTCTCAAGAGACTAAAGCTTGCATAAACTGTTCTCGAATATGCAAACCCTTGAAATACGATTCCTTACGTTTCTTGATCATCTTTGAGAGTAATCTATTTCATTTATAATTCCTATACTACGTAACTACGAAACATACTATAAATCTTTCGTCAGCTGAAAAGAAAGCCACGCCAGAGCCGCGTTCACTCGGCATATAATGGTATAATGGCTCAATAAGTGGAGCACAGCAGCAAACAGTCTAAAGGTGCTCAGATGATGTTAAAGCACAGATAGTACAGATGAGATATCAGTCTAAGCAGATTGTAAACGCATGGCTACTTGGCTGCTACATAGATATACACACCTCTGTTGTGCAGCTGAACCTTCCGCTAAAAATAAATTCACTGTGGGGGAGAGCTAACCTTTCGCGACTGTCTATAAGGCTTATGTAAACACATTTGTTATTTAAATATCTCTTTAACAATGAGTTGAAATATAATGTGAACTAATTTACAAGAAGACATTTATAAGCAAACGGAAAAATTTGGTTTGCTTTCAATTAATAGTAATTATATGATAAATATCAATTTAACGCATGTCGAAAATGACTCTGAGCAAGAAGCAGCGAGATTTAGATGATTTTAGCATTATTTTTTATTCTTTTTCTTTTTGCTTTTCCTATTTGTCGACATCATTTCAAATTTATGCTCCTCTTCAATCATTAGAAACATATAAAGCCAAGAAAAAGCTGTTGCTGGCGAACTGCAAAAGCAATAAATACAGATTATAGTTTAGAGCTAGATATTGGTATTAGAAATGAAGTAATCGTTAGAGCGCGCGAAAATTCGCTTGAAGGGCAATTCCCTAACTACTATAATCAATCTATTTTGTGGCACAGCAAGTGTTAAGTAGAATACAGTAATATACTACTATGCAGACCGGATGATTTTTTTTCGTAAAGCCTTCATCGTGCTAGAGTAGTGAGTCAGCATTTTTCAGAGAATCTGGATATCAGACAACGTCTCCATATTGTCTTTGGTCTTTTGACAGACAAGGCCCTTGAGAATACATCTTCACCAGCATTCATAGTTTTGTACGGTCTGCGTTGCGCTTCTTTAAAGTAGGTAGACGCTTCAGTTCGGACTGCCAAATTCTCTACAGACGGACGTTACTGCTCAGCGATTTTTGTACAATAGTTTCAGCTGCTGTCCATCGTAATGAATTAGCCTAACTCTTTTTCAGTATCCGCTTATTCTTAACGTAAATCTTGTTAGCACCAAATTTGATTGGGTTTGTGCAACAAAGACGGTGTTGAACCGAGCTAATTTGAAGTCCAAAGAATTTAGAATTGGGCTGGAACAGCTGCTGGATACTTTAGGCCGTACGGTATGACATTGGAGTACAGAATTGGCACTGCCGGATGTTGATTTTGTGACCAAACAGTGGGCGTTGCCCAACCGCATCGAGAAGTGGCAGTGCCAAATCTCGGCCTGCCCTATCTGTGATACATCGCCTCTATCATTTTCTTTTCGGGAGAAATCCAGGATGGCTTGGCTCGTGTATGTCGTCGATTGGGCGTGTCTGGGAATTTACTCAACCGTCTACTTTGCGCGAGATTACCACTTCCGTCGGTTAGCAAGTTTCAAGCTATTGATAATCGAAAGTTGCAGCATACTCCTTTTTCGATGTACAATTTGTGGGCCTATGGTTGAGATCTGAAGGTGCGATTTCATCAGCGATCCCAGGATATGTATCGCTTGTCCCCCAATGAATTTGGACTATTCTCGTGACTGGTTTTTTTCTCTTTAGTCTATTTTTCTCTGGAGCGAGCATGAGAAGTATCACCAGGAAGAGAGATTGACAAACTTTGAAAATGAAGAAATTGGTCCCTTGTGTAGATTCCATATGCTAGAAAATGGAACTATTGTAGTTTCACTGGCTAGATTATGAATGCCACCAGCATAAAGCATACAGTAGTTCTCAAAAGGCTGCGCAAAATAAAAAGTCCACTATATAAACTAAACATGATATAACTACATGCTGTATTTTCAATAGTATTGACAACTGTAGAGGGAGATTGCAATGATGTTGTTCCAAGCAATGCCTGAATGATACCAATCTATTTTTGCCTTACTATAGTGAGGTTCTAGCAGTACATATGCAACCTTCGAGGATTAAAGCAGACAGACCACCTCGTCTACATTTATACACAAATATCTAATTTTTCAATAATCATGAAACTCCGCAGGTAGCCTCCGCTATTTTCATTTTCGTTAATGGTATTAAAACTGCTTAAGCTGGATCGTGTAAATTTAGACCTTTGCACGACATCCTCGGATCCCAGTTGACTCACTCAAAATTTGGACTTAGAGCCCCAAAACGCGACAACGCTCCTCCAGCACAGTTTGCTACTACCAATAATCATTCCTTCAATCTGTAATATCTTTTTCATTATACTATACCTCTTAAAGTCCTCTCTTACTTCCGTTTCAAATTCATATAGTCAGAGCCTTGAAAATACAAATAATAAATCTTTTAGAGCACACAAAAACAATGCATGATAAAAAAATTAACCGCTTTTAAGAAAGAAGAGCCTTTTTCAAAAATACAAATCAAGGATAAGGCCTCGAGGACTAATATGGGGAGACCACATTCATTATATAGGCACATGCGAGATGGAGTCAAATATGTGAGTCACTTAGCATCGGCCAGATACCAGGGCAGATTTTTGTATCTGAACCATCCCTAGTCCAATCAATTATTGGCATCGACGCACAAACTCTATTAACAGAGGTGACAGGGTGAACATGCGCTAGGCAAAGTGTAAACAGCCAGGTGGGCTACAAAAATAATGGGGCTCGAAAAAATTCTGGGGTAAACTGGGGTAAACTGGGGTAAAAATGCAGGATTTGACAAAGTATTAGTTCGTTGCTGCGGTGATGTCAGAAAAACATGACAGATTCAGACATGACAGGTGCAGACAAGACTCTCGCACTAAACACTATTCACATGCACAAAAATGACAATTACAGCTAATGATCGGAGATCGTGTGCCCAACTTGCTCAAAGTTATAGTCTCCGACAAGGCCTTCACACTATTTCCAGACATCGGGTAGCAATTCCATCAAAATGCCTGCCATCATCTCCGCAGAGGCAAACTCCATTTTCCGCAATGTCCTCCTAACTGACTTGCGTCTTGCCCTTCCACCCTCCGTCCTCGCGGCCGCTAGCCGTACCACGTTCGCCACTGATTCCATTGATGCGCCGTTCTTTCCAACCCCGATGAAGATGTCGGAGTCATCTGCCGCGCTGTGGGCGCTCGCTGCCACGTTCGCTAATGCGATAATAGAGGAGCGATTCGGTGTGGTGCAGAATGTGTCCGTGAGCACCGATGCCGCGTCGTTGTTCGTGTTTTCGTCTGCATTGGTCAATGTTGCCGGCAAGCAGTTGCAGGATCCAGAGATTGCGAAGCGCTATGTAATTTACGATAAAGGTCACGCGTTCGATACGTACCGCCGTCTTGCTACAAACATCTATCCGACCAAGGACAGCCGATTCTTTCATTTGCATGGGAGCATGAACGCGACGCCTACACTGACAATGCTTGGGCTACCCGCGGATAGATCTGTGTCGGAGGATCAGGCCATTGAGGACTACATTGCCACGGTTAAGCAGTACGACGCGGAGTGGCTGGATATCGAGTCTAATGAACACTTTCGTCAAGCCGGCACTATCTGCCTGACGCCGGAAGAGTTTACCCTCTCAGAGCAAGGAAAAGCTATCAAGGACGACCCGATCTATCTTCTTGAGTTGAAGCCCGCGCCTGGTCTTAACTCAGTTCCGTGGCCGACGACCTCTCCGTCTTCAACACTTCGTCCGCTTGAGGGAATTAAAATCATTGAGATCGCTCGCGTTATTGCCGCGCCGACCATCTCAAAGCTTGCAGCGCTATTCGGCGCGACTGTTGTGCGCGTCTCGTGCCTTACTGAACCGGACATGGGTCCGCTGCTCGTCGATGGCAATCTAGGAAAGTACGACGTGTCTCTTGATCTCAAGACATTCGAAGGCAAGAAAGCGCTGGATAAATTGCTGGAGGATGCGGATGTCTTACTGGACGGATACAGACCTGGTGCGCTGACGCGATTGGGATATTCCGAGGCGTATATCCACGAAATTGGAAAACGACGCGGAAAAGGCATTGTTTATATTCGCGAGAACTGTTACGGATGGAAGGGTCCTTTTCAGCATCGATCTGGCTGGCAGCAGATTAGTGACTGCGTAAGTGCACCTTATTACTTCTCTCAATTTTCTTATTCTATGTTTTCTCTAACTTTTGAATAGGTCACTGGAGTCAGTTGGTTGCAGGGACGGTTCTTGGGCTTGAATGAACCTGTTGTTCCGCTACTCCCAAACTCAGACTATCAAGTTGGTATCATTGGCCTCATCGGAATATTCCATGCTTTATATCACCGTGTAAAGACCGGAGCCTCTTCGACTGTTTCCGTTTCGCTGAATCAGTTTAATGTTTTCTACATTGGTCTCGGGGTCCAAGACGACGAAACTCAAAAGTCTTTACGCGAGCTGCACGAAGCCTCACTATCTCTCCGCCATTTTGACGACATGCATCGTCTCGTTCGGAAGACGCTCACGTCGTTGATGAAAACCACACCGAAGCTATTCAATCCAAAGCATTTCTGTCGGATAGATGCGAATTTAGGGGGACCCGAGGGTGAGAAAATGACGTATTTGGGACCGGTTGCAAATTATGAGAAGACCGTGCTGAAGTATGATGTCGGCAGCTGCTTCTTGAACGCGTATGAAGCAGAGTGGCCACATAGTGAGTGAATGCTGATGTTTTATCGCCATGTGTTCTTTGGTATTGTACGACATGAGCATAGGACGAATTCTGTTTCATAAAAGTCGCAAAAAATATTTTTCGCATTGAATAAATCTAAATTGGCAAATTTTGTAAACGATTTGTATAAGGGGTTTCTTGCCGCAGAACAAGCAATGTAATGCCGCGCCTACTTTTTGGGCTACTCCAGACAGACCCCTGTCTATATGTAACGTGACCTACTTCAGCCTAATTTTGGTTGTTGGAGGAAAGAGAGGGCAGTATTTGTGTAGAGATAGGGAAGAAGTTCAGAAATAATAACTGGACAGACTGAGAAACTTAATATTAATAGTTATCGCAAGAAAAGACAAGAGAAAGCAATTATTGCTTTCATATAATTAGATATCAAAATCACAAAACCGCTTAATCAATCAATATTGTCTTCCCCTCGTACCTCTCTAAGAACTTCTTTGGCAGATCGACATACTTACTTCGAATATAGTCCGCAAAGCCTTTCCCCAAGGAATCCAACAGCACGCTAGAACTTACGCCTCGTCCAAGGATCCCGTAAATAACAAAATGCACAGCCTTGAGATGCGGAAACTCGACGCGCTCGAGATAGTATTCCGGTTTCCAGTCGTCGCCAACAAGTTTCTTCATGAGTTCGCCGGTGAAGTATGTGCGCAGCCAGTCCCATTCATCGTCTTCGTGCACAAAGAGGCCTAGATTAATATTTGCGCCTTTGTCGCCCGAGCGGCCGAGAACGACTTCGTCCATGGCAGTGTATACTGTCTCACCGAAGGATGTAAGATCTACGGGGTTGGAAGTCTCGTATGAGTCTCGCGAAAGAATTATAGATTCCGAGATACTTCCCGCGGGGATAACAATGTCCTTTTCGTCATTTTTACCAATTATCACTGCGCTCTCGGTGATCTTGGACTGCGGAAGCAAAGACGGGTAGTATGCTAGAAACTGCTTCGGGATGAAAGTGCGGAAATCCATGGTCGAGTGCATTCCGGAGAAATGCTGCATGCCAAATTTGTACAAGGCACGTCCGAGAGATCCTGCGACAGCCGCCGACTTCGCCTGCGCAAACAGACGCATGAATGCCGAACCCGCCTTCTGATCATGTGGGTTCGCTTCAGCGTGGGCGTATTCCTGAAAGTCAAGAATATCCATTTTATCCTTCGTACCTAGAATCTCGAGCGCCTTCGTGATTTGCAACTTCAAAAGTTTGAACTTGGCGGTAGAATTGCGGCCGGTGGCCACGATCATGCCCTCGCACTGATATCCGCCGACGTAGAATATGGCAAGCTTGGTTGTCGGTGGAGGTGGGAGGCCCTTGACACCCTTGAATCCAACTCGATTTTTGCCGATTTCACTGATTTCGACGTTGGTGAGATCGGCCGTGACGTCAGAATTGAGGTAGAGGTTTCCCTGCAACTCGTACAGAAGTTGGGCGCGCGAAGTATCCACGTTGACAATTCCATTCAACGTTTCATGCTTCGTGATGACAAAAGTACCATCGCTGCTGATCTCGGCAATCGGATATCCAAGGTCAACAAGTTTCTCTTGAGGTCGGTAGCGATCAAAGTCAGCAAAATTAGCACCAGTGGCGTAGCCGGAGCATTCGATAAGATGGCCTGCGAGAAGAGAATGTGCGAGGTAGTCGTAGTCTGTCTCGGACCAGCCATGCCACCAAATGGCAAGACCGATCACTGGAGAAGCGTCCGCAACGCGACCGCAAATAACAATGTCTGCGTTCGCGCGTAGGGCGGCGACGATGCCTCTGGCGCCAAGGTAAGCGTTGGCGGAGACGATAACGCGGTCGGGGTCATGCAGGAAATCGTCGGTGTCCTTGGTCAGTTTGACGTCGTGATTGGCAGAATCAAAATGGGCAAGGTGATACTCTGGCGTAAGGAGAGAATCGATATTGTCGTAGAAGTCGTCGCCGCGAACGTAGCTGACCTTCAGGTCAAGTCCCCTTTCGACAGCGGTAGAATGGACTTTCTCTGCAAGCCCTTTTGGATTGAGCGAGCCGCCGTTGATGACGACCTTGATGTGCTTCTCAGCAATGACGTCGAGACTCAACAACAAACCTTCTTCGGCGGTGGGTTCCCAGCCGGGATGGGTGCCTGCGCGGTAAGCCTGCGAGTTAGTAGCGATGTTGACTTCGGCGAGGTAGTCGCCCGTGACAGCGTCTATAGGACCTTCTGTACATTGACAATACATGAACAGTCCCTCATCGCTCATTGCACCGGAGCAGTTCGCGATCCGAATGCTGCGCTTCTGTCCCCGTGGGCCGATTGTCATGTTGAATTGGTGTTACGCGCTAAAGATTGTACGAGATAGCTGCATCGTCTATATACATAAAGGATTCTTCAATTGCTAGGGCAGCGTCACATGCCGCAATCCAGCATAGGACAACAACTTGGTGAGTAAGGATTAACGACCAAGTTCAAGCATTACGCATTTTTGGTACAGTAAGCCAGAATTCAGAAGGTTTTAGCGACACTAATTTTACCCCGGTCTACACAGAATGGGTTTACGTCACGCTCGACTTACCCTAGCCTGCGCTATTTGAAGTGCAGTCTCTACGTTTCTTCATTGATTCCGCACCGACTGTCGCAGCAATGGGCAAGTTTGCGACCTTCCTCGGGATACGTAAGTAGTTGTCTTGAGGTATATTTGTGATGATAATTTGACTAACGTCAATGCAGCCGGAGTATTGCTCAGCACGTTTTTTGGATATGCAACTGGCACGACACAGCGCAAGGGACCGCTCAAGAAGATCTTAGTCGATGCTCTGGGTAGCCATTTGCTCACCAGTCTGTCTGTGCAAGAAGTGAGGTGCGAACCACTCTACTCCTAATCTACTTCATGTGGACTGACTGCTATTACAGGGCTCTTGGGGGAGCTGCATCGATTGAGAAGACGCTAGCCAAGTCCATTAAGAATCTCGCGTCTGTGCCTCCTGGGTACAACGAACCGTATGAAGGGTCCGGCTTCGTTGCGCGCTGGGCGCTCAAAGCTCCCAACCGCACACCGGAAGATCCCATTCTTCTTATTCTGCATGGCGGCGGCTACTATCTTCCGGCGTTGGAGAACCATGTGCATGCGGCACTCGCTATCGCTCGCCTCTCAGACGTCAAGAATATTTCGGTTCTCTTTCTCGATTATAGTCTCTCTCCGGAGAATCCATATCCTTCTCCGCTGCAAGAGGCAGCTTTGCTGTATAAGCAGCTTACCGAGATCGACAAGAACAACAATATTATATTGTTTGGAGACTCCGCTGGCGGGAATCTTGCGTTGTTTTTATTATTACACTTCCAAAATCCCCATCCTGCTTGCTATGTTTTGGCTGAACCTGTCGTGAAGCCAAAAGCCGTCTTGTTGATATCGCCGTGGGCGGATCTTGAGCCGACTCCCGTAGGCTCGTTCGATCCTAAGCTGGGGACGGACTTAATCACATATCGAGCGCTGGACTACTGGGCGAAGACTTACTGTGCAAGCCGCGAGGACCGTCTTTCGATATACGTGAGTCCATCGCAGGCGGACGAAAGATTGCTTCGCAAAGCGGTGGAGGGCATAAAGCTGCTACTAGTCTACGGTGAGTTGGAGGTGCTACACGATGCATGTGCGGTGCTTGCAGAGAAGATTGGGGCGGGTGCTGTAGTTGTGGTGGAACCGCAAGGCACGCATGATTCGATTTTGACTGAAAATGTACCACTCCCGCCTTTGCTGCAGAACTCGTTCGTGTACAACACTGTTGTGGGCTTTTTGAATCAGGTGACTTGAGAACTGATGGCATTGTAGTTGTAACTTTTGTTTTCAGCGCTACGGCTCGAATAGTTGAATATATAATAGAGTTTGTAGTGAACTCGGTCAGAAAAATCTTACTGTTGCCAGTCGGCGGACGGATCGTGAGGCGCCGGTCGATCCGGGGTGATGTCGTGTCGGTCGTGTCGTGTCGTGTCGACTCTGATTGCGACTCCTCCGCATTTTGCGGCTTCCCCGCAAATCCCATCGACTATCGTCTGTCGAACTGCTCACTCTTTCGTTTGTCATCACCACAATGCCTCCCGTTCGTGCCAACCGAGCCTCCAAGAGCTCTACTTCTGCTACTGCTGCTGCTACTGCTGCTGCTACTGCTACTGCTCCTGTGGTGAAAGAGTCGAGTACGAGGAGCTCATCCGCGCTTTCCGACAGCCAGCGCGCTGCTCGAAAGCGCGCCCAGAACAGGTATGGAACTTCTCTCCATTCACTCACGCTGTTCTCTTTACTGACATCTCTCGGTTCTGCAGGATATCGCAGCAATGCTTTCGCGAGAGGCAACTCACTCACAGGCGCCAGCTCCAATCCTTTATCGACGCCATGAAAGGCATTCCCGTCGATGCCGTATCGCCTTCTTTACTAAGCTCTTACGTTAGCATGGTGGAAGAGAATCAGAAGATGCGCGACAGTCTCCTGCGGACGCGTAAGAAATTGCTCAGTCTTGCAAACGCGGCATCGTCCTTGGCGGAGGACGAAACCTTTCAGTTCATTCTCGCACCGTCCGGCGCACACGGGAAGAAGTCAACGCAGCAGCAGCAGCCGCAGGCGCATCATCCCCCCTCGGCAGCTGCATCTGTGAATAATACTGCTGTGGATGAACCAAATTCCATAATGATGCCAAATGCACATCGGAGTAGCGAGGGATCGTTGAATCACGTTGACGAGCTTCTGACCTCCGGTGATGCTAATGAACTGGACGAAACTACAAGTTTCACTTCCTCCAACAGTGCCATTGATAGCGATATTGCAATCGGTGGTTCAGTTTCCAAGTCAAGCACGAGGACCGTTGACAGTATACAATTATCATCGATCATGGAGGAACATCGGTTGGCGTTCCCGTCTTTCGAAGGTCATGGAATGCAACTTTTCCAGGCCCCGTCTGAGGATGAAATGAGAAATACGTTCGAGACTTTTGGAGCTGATGGTATCTCACCTATTGATGTGGAAATGTTCAGTTTGCGGTTCATGAGTCCACCTGCAGATCTATGTCTATCAGAACCCGCTCATAACGTGCAGCATTCCGGTGAGAACGCGATTAACGTGAGTAGTGCCGATATACTAGTGCACAATCGTAACATTTCATCGGAAATGTTTGCGGCGAGCGTTGAAGAAGCAGGTGTCATCTATCTTGCGGGACTCTGTGGCTTCCGGCTCAGTGAACCGCGATCTGATCGCGTCAAACAGATATCCGATCCCATCGAGGCATTGAAGATAGAGTACTTGTCCGTTGTCGATACGCAGGCAGTACACGATGTTGCGAAGATTGCAATTAGCTTGATTACGACGTACGGCGCGTACGGCGGTCTGCGTTCATATGTGTATGGCGTGGTATGTGCATTTTATCCAGAACTCCTGAATTAATAAAATTATGACTACTGACACTACCACAATAGGGAGGGAATGAGATCATGGAGTCTATCATGCGCTGGCGCTTATGTCCCACTCTGGCATTCCGCCGAGCGATTCCAGAACCATTTTGTCCGACGGCTGTTCAATTTCTCAGTCCGCGACACTCACTGCTCATTGATTTCATTGACTGGGGCACAATTCGCGACCAATTAATTTTGCGCGCTGGAACTTATGATCTTGATACGACTCTTCGTGATTTATTTCTCAATACTGTTGTCGAGATTGACAGTCTCAAGGTGGCGGTCAACATCTTGGATCTATTCAAAACCAAAATCTATCCGAAGGACCCATCTCTGAGACGTGTTGAAAATGCGGAGTCCGAGATATTATATGCTGTGGAACCTCCAGTAGTGACTGAAAACCGGGAGCTAGAACAGCAAAAGCACGATATGCTGCTGGACATTCTCATCCAAGAATTCTCGCTTCGCATGATCAACGTCATCTCGTCACCAGAAGTATCGGCTCTCGATATCGGTGGCAGATCCACGCGACCTATTTTCGGCTCAGAGCAGGTGTTTCAGAAGAGCTCACTGGCTGAGCGATATTACACATCAGACAAGCGACGATATTGGAAGTTGAATAAGGACTATTCTGAGAATTGTGTATTATTGGACTGCACATCAGTGAAGTCGATGTACTCTATGGTTTCTTGTGGACAGGTTATGGGTATTTGAATATATGAACTCGCGATATGTTCAATAATGATAGCATCAAATATGCCTTGATGATTCTGTGGCCAAAAGACATAAATAAATTGGAGTTTTCTTCCGCTTTTCCATTGTTCCTGTGGACCTCATCTCACAATTTAGCAGGACAATCTCACCATAAGGAGCGTGCAAAAAATAAACCACTCATAAAATAATACTAACTGTGCTCTTAAATTTGCATGGCGTCATCATGTTGCCTCATCTATTAGTCCCTTACCATTAGTCTGGTGGTGTTCTTCTCAATTGAACCAATGCTGATGATGGTACCACATCATAATCACAAAACATCACATGCATCCAGCAGACGCATGGTATAACCGGATACTTATTTGAAAGTAAAGACTCTTATAGCTGCTTAGTGAATATCCTAATGCTCAAATTTGTTAATTTACAAACGACATGAAGTATGAAGTTTCTTAACACGGTCAGTTAGAAAATAGAAATGTGATTAATATTATTCAAAAAAGCCAATTCTCATTTCCCACCCCGTTCTTTTACGGCGATCTTCACCGTGGTCAGTGAATCGCAAATTACAAGGTGTGGAACTTGTCTATTTGAAAGATGTGAGAAAGATATGAGCACTGTGTTGAGGTGAAATTTCCATGGTGTGAGGTGCAAGTTGTGGGTGGCTGCTTGTTATTGCAAATTTAAAATGAGTATTAATTAACTCATATATTTATATATATAAAATCACACATTGCAGTTTACACCTTCTCAGATTCAACATCTGCCGTATCCTTCACGTTTTCAGGTCGCGCATTAGCCATTGTAACATCCACCTTTGATGTCATAAGATGATCGACATCTAAAGAAAAAACAGCGCAAAGAATACCAGCACCACCAAAAGCAATGGATATCAGGTAAACCAATTTAAAAGCATGCGCATACGTCAGCTTCAAGGCATACTCCCCAGCAGCAATAATACTTGGGCTAACAGATGCCAGAGCGGATGAACGACCTTCAACAAGGGCATATAGCACATTCAATATTTCATCGGAAGGTAGGCCAGCTTCAGCGAGAGCAGTACCGACAACTGGCCCTATTCTTTTAGACACATCATTCTGAAGTACTGCACTGTAGACTACAGTCGCAATAGTACCTCCAACAGAGCGAGAGGTAATAGCAAGTCCACTTGCAACGCCAATGTATTCATGTGGCACACCTAATTGAGCCATTGTTGTAGAGATAATTGTAATGCTTGAAAGAAGTGCTCCTATGATTGCCACTAAAACTGTAGATCCGACATAGGATGTAGGAGCTGTTTATTTTGTTAGTATACCAGGGTTGTTATGTAATAAACATGAATAAGTAAAACTTACAGACCGAGGCCTGAGCACCGGCGCATATTGTTAGTCCAACAACTGAAACTGTGAAGAGAATTCGCGCATGCCTGAGCTTCACAAAAACATATCCAGCCACTGGAGCAAAAACGGCCCCAGAAAGACTAAGTGTGCAAGAGTAGAGGCCAATCCCGATATAGCTAGTTGTATAAAGTCTCTGTACCTGCTGAGGCCACAGAACTGCAGTTGAATAATACACCATGCCCACTAGAAAAACTACTGCAATAACGACCGTAAATCCCCGAACCTTTTTCAACACCGCCTTAGGAAACAGTGGAAATGGACATGTTGTGTATGACTCCCAAACCCCCAAGGCAATTAGAAGAACAAGACCAATAATCGTCGGGGCCAAAGTTCCGGCTGATTTCCTATTAATTGAGCATTAATCGACAGTATCATGCAAATTGTAAATTAAAGATAAATTTACCATGGAAATTGGTTGCCCCCAAAGGAGATTCCTAGTAGAAACAGAACGAGTCCGGCGAGAAATAAGAAGAAACCCAGAATATCCAGCTGCTTGACGCTCTGCCACGTAGTAAGCCCCTCATCTCGGATGCCTTTCTGAGAGGTCTTATAAAAGAAAAACACAAGAACTGTTGCGGATGCATTCAGTGAAAATGCAAACCAGTAAATATCTCGCCACGTTGTATGCTTCACCATGACGTACGCTACAGAAAACGTTAGAGTGCCTTCTGAGATAATATAGACAGCAATCAAATTACCTATCAAAGCACCAAAAGACGACGTCACAGAAATTGACATCATAAAAATTCCCAGTGCGACGGAGCGAGATTTACGCGGGACCATCTCGCTAAGTGCAGACCACGCTAGCTGATGCATCGAAGAACCGGCACCAATGAAAGCAGCGCCTCCAATCACGACATCAACTCTATGAGTTGTTGCCGAGATCAGACATCCTATGACTGATAAGACATTGCCGAGTAACAGAAAATTTCTGCGACCAAAGATATCGCTCAAGCGCCCCACGAATGGCGACAACACAGCGGCCGATAACGTCTGCGCGTTAGCCATCCAGGTGTAGTCGGTGGATGGTCCTGCAAATTTGAGTCAGAGTACTGTCGCATATAATGCTTTGTTATAAGAAGAAAATTCACCGATATCTTCATTGATCTGAAGAAGAATACTCGATGCCATAGTTAAAATAAAGACATCGGACATGTAACCAAATTGAAACGACATTATAGCCAAGATATGCTGCATCGAGAGCCTGAATGGTTCCTCTGGTTCATCCTCAGCGGCAGCCTCAGTATTCCCTTCTAAATCTAATATGTCACGGTCGACATTCTCCTTATGCGCGCCTGCAGGATCATTAATCGGTTTCGCCTCTACAGGCAGTGTGATATCCGAGCTAGTCATCAGTAATATTTCTTAATATCTTGATACTAATGATACTAGATCCTAGAAAATTCAGATTTCTGCGACGAGCAAGTGACAAGAAGAACAGTTTAATCCTGATATGGAGGTGAATATCACTCTTGCTGCCGCACACAGACAATAAATAGGAGATATAATAACTACATGGACTCGGTCATCAGGAAACAGGAAACAGGTATTGGTATGGGTAACATTAAATGCGGGGTACGCGGGGTCGGCTGGTCAGTTGGGCACCACTTGCACATTGTCGCGAAGATGGTATTGCCTGTACGCAGTTAAGGTACGTCGAAGACCCGCGTGATCATACTCTATACGCTCTATGGATACGTCGATGACAGTCAAGCGTTGGACGTGTATTTTTTCTGACGTGAAGGATAATTATTTTTTTTCTCGAATTATTTTTTTTCCATCCTGTTCGCCATTGTAGCTAATTTCACCGCAGAGTCTGCTATCAAACAATGATTACAGGTGAGCAACCTGCTGCTGACGTAACCCGTTGGTCCATCGCTGATTGCGGGGAACATGACGGCGCCCACTCCCAGCTCAGGTACACTTCCAGAGTACAGATCATCTCTCCTACTCTGCACTACATTCCGAATTCAATCAGTTTCCGGCAGATAGCGTGTCATAGTAGAAGGAAAGCCAATGCGCTTAATGTTCTTTTGATACTTCGCGCTGGAGAGGAGCATTGATGGAGCGTTTGTTGTTTTGCCATGAGTCAGAAAATGTTGACTACTCCACTTTTCAGGCCAGTATCATTGCCGCACGCAGCAACAACAACTGTGCAATGGCCCCCTCACATTCGCCAGACCTCCGAACTGTAATCCTCTTCCAGAGCAGAGAGATATTTGTTCATAAGCAAACACAGCTTCCTATCCTGGCTCCCTAACTAGCTGTTCACCCGACCATAGTAAAAAAAAATGGCATTCACGTTAGGAGATCTTCTCCTTATTTTTGACAAGACGGTATTGAATCCGTATCTTACTGTGTTTGTTCCGATTCTGTTGCATTTTTTTACCGACAACAAGTTTGCCTTCCAGCAGACGGATGGTCTAGTACGATACAGTGTTGTTAGACCGTTCGCTCCTTTGCTGTACAAATCGATTGTATTGTTTTCCGCTGGCGCGATTCTTCGTTTCAACAGATCATTAAATAAGAAGGCATTGAATAATGGCGTGAACGCTAAGTTTGATTGGCCTAAGGAGATTATCGTCGTGACCGGAGGCTCGGGTGGAATCGGAGGCGAGGCTGTCAAAAAACTTGCGTCCAAAGGAAGTCAGGTCGTGGTTTTGGATGTTCTTGCTTTGACGTATACGCCGCGTATGTTCCTGCGAAGACTTCCATTTGCATTACATTAGGGAGATAACTAACAGCTTCCAACAGCAAAGAATGTGCACTTCTACAAGGTCGACTTAATGGATTACGATGCACTCCAGGCTGTTTCCGCCAAAATCTCGAAGTACGTTTATTTCCCATTTATGAATCCGCGTGATGTATAATACTTTTCTAACTTTTCTGTATTAAAGAGAAGTTGGAGATCCCACTATCGTAGTCGCCAATGCTGGTATCTGTCGCGGCAAGCCAATTCTCCAAGCTACGAAGCGCGATATCGAGCTTACCTTTGGCGTGAACAATATAGGCATGCTGTACACCGCAAAGGCTTTTCTTCCTAGCATGGTCAAGAACAATCACGGGCATTTCTTGATTATCGCTTCTCAGACCGGATACTTGGCAACGGCGGGAGTAACGGACTATTCTTCCACGAAAGCTGCCGCGATCAATATTTACGAGGGTCTGCAGACCGAGACGAAACATATCTATAAAGCTCCGGCTGTTCGTTTTTCATGCATCTCTCCCTCGGCCGTAAATACCAAGATGTTTGCGGGCCTGAAGGCTGGTAGCGGATTTTTCATGCCGCGTTTGTCAGCATCCGATGTGGGCGATCTGATCGCGAAGACCTTATGGAGTGGCAATTCTAGTAACCTGCTTGTTCCAGCATTCGCTTATATTTCGGTTCCTAGCAAGCTTCTTCCGGATTGGCTGCGTGTTGGTATGCAGGACGGCGGTGCGGATGTTATGACGGAATTGACACCGCATAAGCCGTTGAATTAAGTGAGGAGGGATTTCGTCATGTAACAAAGTCAAAAATTACGGGACCTTGTTAGAGTTTACAAATAGATATTTCTCGCAATCATCAACGTACTAGTAGTCAGTAGCCTCCGCACTAACTCAGAGACAATGTCAAATAGCTTTGTTAAGTTGTGCCAAATTTGATTTACAATGAAAATCGATGCCGCAAATGTCAAGTTATTATTAGGAGCTAATGCGTTGCCCATGGGCATATATCATAGAGAAAATGCGGTGAAAGATGCTAAATATGGTTTCTTCAGAGAAATATATTAATGATAACTTAATTTATAGCTAACAGTTATGAATATGGAAATCTCAAAAATGAAATAAATATATAGCGTGATATTTGTAACGTTAATAGAAGAGCGTTAGGCCGAAGTTGGTTGTTCTGGACCAGCAGTGGGAATATTGATCTATGAGAGATGACTGAGAGTGGAATAGAGACTTATAAATACGCTCCTGTGCCAAGGGCTTGCTATAATATTCATTAATTAGTTTGACATATGAAGTGTGACGTATTTGAGAGATCAGTGTCCAGAGATGATTCTGCGAGTCCAAGAGTGGTGCACGTTTTGAAAAAGCTGATTGGTGTGAGTAGCCATCGTGAAGTTCTTGGATTCATCCGCAATTGGTGCCCAAATCTTTCTATGTACGCTTCGGAAAAAATTCGTCTTAAAGTTCGCCTATTGAACAAGACAAAGTGTCTAATGCACTCAGCATTTTTAATGAGCTCGACCTTCGGTAAAGCTCGTTTGAATAGCCCTGACAACAATCAACCAGTTGCTTTGATTTTTTAAGCTGATATGTATAGTATAGATCCGGTTGTAGTAAGAATAAGCCCAGAGTACGATTCAAATAGGCCGATGAAGAATGGTCGGAGGTGCATACTTTATATTGGATAGCAATTGCCTCAAAAGAACGGATAAAATAATTTGTCAAGAAAAAAATGTGATTTCGCACCCCGAATAATGAAGTTTCCAAACAAAATGAGTGGTGTGCAAAAGGGAATAATTTTGTTTCGATGTGTTGAGCGCTTTAGAGTTCAGCTATGCAGCTTATTTCTTAACTCAAAATTAGAGTTATAAGCAATTTACATTGGATGCGGTTACATGGATTTGCTTGTTTTGGAAAGGGTTGGGAAAATTTGACTTCTTAGTGCAATTATATTGATGAAATAATGGGCGGTTGAGCAGGATGGCGAGTCAAGTCTTTGGCCATTACAGCACTCAGTAGTACACAAAAACAAAATTCAATCAACATATAATAAATGATGGTATATTTATGCTAACCCACCAGTACAGGGCTCCAATTCGCTATATACTAGCACGAACGTCGTGAGCAGCCAACTCTGAGAATCATGACTTAAGCAGGCCAAACTGCGCTGGATCGATTGAGAGACTGACGAGCAGTGGTATGAGATACTTGGTCGAGTATGTCGAGTAGATGTTTGTGATTGAGGCTTTGAGTTCATTCCCGACAAACAAAAAGAGCCCGGTCAGTAAAATTGCGATCGATAGTATCGTTTTGACAAACAGTCCAGAAATTAGTCCAGATGATGTTCTTACTTTTTGGTCGGCCATTGTCTCGCCCCGCTTGAATCCGATCTTATTTTTGACCTCGATTTTAGGGATATGCTTGACACTGAAAGGCGGGTAGCGGAAGCTCATTACTTTATCCAGCCATGTTGGGGGACCAACGACGACACGAGTGTGCGTGAAGGCGTTGAAACCATGAATCCCGTGATAGTATCCGTATCCAGACTCGCCGACGCCTCCAAAGGGAGCACCGTGCACACCAGCATGCATTAACACATCGTTGATCGTGACACCACCAGAATTTGTGTTGGCCATAATCTCGTCGATTTCTGCTTGCGAGGATGAAAATATGTAGATTGCGAGAGGATAGTCCATATTTCGGATTGTGTTATACGCTGATTTGTAATCGGCCTTAACAACAGGGAGAATAGGACCAAACAGCTCTTCAGATAGCAGCGGGTCTGGCACGTATTGTTAGCTCTCTGAGTATTAAAGCGCCGCAGTAGAGGATAGATGGTTACCTGTCATTGTAACATCGTCAACAACCGTGGGATAAAATAGACGTTCTGCAGGTTTCCCCTTGCGGCCGTATACGATTTTGCCTTGAGTCGCATTGAGCATCTTTTCCAGACGCGAATAATTGCGATCGTTGATAATCTGGCAGATCTCACCCTTCCCTTCACCAAGAAACTTCTCGTTCCACTTGCTCACGGCTTTGATAAACTGGTCATAAACGGCGGGATCAACAAAGACATGGTTCACCGACAAACAGATCTGGCCCGCGTTGAGAAACTTAGCGTACGCGATACGTTTGGCGGCGAGATCGACGTTTGCTTGCTTGGTGACTATCGCGGGCCCTTGGCCTCCGAGCTCAAGCACGGTAGGAGTGAGATGCTTCGCCGCCGCGGCGGTGATGAAGCGGGCAATCTTATTAGAGCCGGTAAAGAAAATGTGGTCGTATTTTTGCTTGAGGATCTCAGGCATCTCATTTGGCCCAGCAGTGACAATTTGGATTGCGTCCTGGTCAAGATATTTGGGTACGAGGTCCACGAGTAGGGTCTCACAGGCTACCGCAAGCTCTGACGGCTTGAGAAGCACGCAGTTACCGGCAGAGATAGCTGCTAGCAAGGGCTGAATCAGAAGTAACAAGGGAAAGTTCCATGCGCCGATGATGAGCGCGACTCCAAGCGGCTCCTTGCGAACGCGTGCCTTTCCCAAGGTACCGAAAATGAACCCAGCGTCCTCCGGTACGCTGTCCTTGGCCCACTTCTCAACATTTCTGAGTTGATCAATGATGTCTGACTTGATGCCAAGAATATCCGAGGCATAGGACTCAAATCGGTGACGGTTAAGGTCCTGATGAAGGGCCTTGACGATGGCATCTTCGTTGTCGTGAACCATCCACCACACCTGCTTCAGCTGCCATTTGCGCCATGCGACGTTCTTGGTTTTTCCGGAGAGGAAAGTCGTGCGCAAGGTAGAAAGGCTTGCGGCGAGTTGCTCGGGTGTCGTGTAAGTGACCGTCATTGCTTTGTGAACTAAGTGGACGGGATGAGTTAATATGTATGTGTGGGGTACTTTGCCGCTTGGCGTGCGGCGACCAGCGTGGGGCTGGCTCTTGGGAAGTCCCGCGGTGCGCGTCAGAAAAATCTGACGTAGCTTCCCCACCATTCCAAGTGGCCGGCCTCTCGTTCGCTCTCTGTGGGGTGAGTGCCAACGGAACCTCGGTGTTCCGGACTCCGAACCATTGTCACTATTTGCTGACACAGGCTAGACTGACATTTATGCCTGTGCTTGTCAATGTGGTGGACTATATATTATACATAATGACCTATGCTGCCGAACCTGCACTCGGATTATGGCGACCTACAATAAAGAGTCTGAGGCGTATAGTATGTCTGGTTTGTGTCTTTTGTGCGTAATCAGATCTAACACATACTACTTGCAGCGAAGGAGATCATTCCTGAACATGTTGGCAAGGGCGCGGTTCGGAAGTTCCACCAGAATGTCACGCTTATGACCTGGTTAAGTTTGGCGACTATTGGCGTGACAGGCTTTTATCAAACTCGTATTGAATTCACACCTGCCGTGCGATCAGCCATTCTTGGGCTATTATTTCCCGGCGCCGGATATATCGCAAGCGGCACGCTCAGCGCGGTGCTACTTCTTGTGCTCACCGTCGTTCTGGTTCCTCTGTCTCTATTTGCTGTGCGTTTGTTCGAATTTTATTTGATTTTGGCGGATCACCTGAGCTGATTGATGCACTCTTAGTGGTTTGGCGCAGGCGCAATTCTGATGCCAGTAACTTTGTGGATCTTGTCTACCATTGGCGCATATTTCACGGCTGGGGAAACCGTGTTTGAATATTCCGGCTATATCAGCATTTGTCTTCTCGCGTCGCTACTGGGATATCTCAATCGATTTTCTGCTAATGACCGCAAAAAGCGCACGGAACGACGACATGCTCGCAACACGTTCATCCCTTCTGCCTTAAACGACATCGACAAACGAGCAGTACCGGCTCCACCAGAATCAGACCGTGAGTTGACACTATGTGAGCTACGGAAAGTACAGTATCTGATAGATCAGGCGAACCGTGGCCCGGATGATTGGACTGATTTCAATATTATTGATCAATTCCAGACATCAGCCTTACGCTACCAGATCTACGAGTCGATGTACTGCCTCAGCGCCTATCAGGGTATCTATGCACCAAACTGTCACGCTTATGTCTCACAGGCCTTGAGAAATCTCATTGAAAAAGCGCTTCTGCCTAAAGTCAACAATTTCTGGAAATGGGAAACTCTTTGGGGAAAATTCAGCACGGACTATGATCCAATCAAAAAAGACAACATTATGGTTTCCGGCTTTTTCCTTCAAGGCTTGATGTTATACACCGCCAATACCGGTGACACTCGATATGCCAAGCCAGGTGCTCTCAAGTTTAAGATAACCAATAATATCGAGTATCCGCATAGCATTCATTCAATTGCCGAGTCTCTGGCGCGCCAGTGGAAATCGAATCCATACTGTTTCTTCCCATGCGAACCAAACTGGATTTATACTCCTTGCAACTTTCAAGGCTTGATTGGTGAAGTAATCTACGATCGATTTTTTGATACAAACTACGTTAAAGATGTCATTGGCCCATTGGAGGATTCATTAACTGTCAATTTCACTGAAGAAGATGGAAGCATTTTACCAATCCGATCGGAACTCACAGGCTTCACCCTCCCAGGACTATGTGGTGCTCTAGGTGATCTCGTCAATGCCTTGTTTTGCCGTGGCCATCTTGATCACATTGCGCGCCGCATGTGGGCCATTTTCCGTACTGAGAGTGTCAGATTTGACCCTGTCACTGGCGGACTAGAACTTGTTGGTCTCGTTGGCGCAGACAAACTGGACGCGGGAAATTACAAAACCAATGAATATAATATATTCGGGATCCTATCATTTGTGGCTGGCGAATTTGGTGACGAGGATGTTCGCAAAGCGGCTATTAAAATCCTTAACGAGAAAATTGGATTCGAAACCATGCCTACTGGTTCAATGCGATTAAAAGGGGTGTCGAATTCCTCAAACAGCTGCATGGTGCGCGGACAGTTATTAAGAAATAGCGACTGGAAGAATCTTATAGCAAAGGGACCTAGTAACACGACGCTTGCAGGCCCTATACTCACGCAGGCTCCATACCCGGGAGTCCTGGTTGCTAAAGCCAGGTCTCATACTTCAAAAGATCTTGATTTGGTGTTTTATCCTTCAAAAGACCCGGGAATATTTGGTATATCAGTGTCGAGACTTATTCCCGGCAAGTCATATTCATTTGATAACAATGGGAAGAGAGCAGTGGTCGCAGGAAGTGATGGATCGGCTAAAATTGATGTTTTTGTTGAAGGGCGTACCCAAGTGCATCTCGTTTTGGCGAAAAATAGCTCTCTGTAGTCGTGAACATGTTTTTTTTTAGTTACAAAAGGATTTTTTTGAACAACTAACTTATACATTTATTAAATTCTGCCTGAAGTTCGGCGTGCGGCTTGTTCGTTTTCTTTTGTCTGCCATTCTGATGTTTGCGGAACTTAATTGGATGCACAGACACCTCAAATGTTCTTCTCTAGCCTATATTTATATTTACCCAGATTTTGAATGTTTAAATTAATGCTTCAAGCATTTTCGGGTTGCCAAGCTGAGTGATCGTACATCAAGTAAAACTAACTTCATTATAATATCACTTCTAATTCTTCGTTTGGTAATATCCTGTTCGATCCTTGACTTGGGGAAAACCCTACAAAATAAAACCCTACAAAAACCTAAACTTTGCTTTAAAAATCACACGAGGAAGTTAGCAACTACACAACGCATCATCGATTTTTAAATTAAACGAAGCTATCAGGACCTGCAGTAAGGTATGTATTTCAAATACTATAATGAAATGAGTACAGATGAGATTTGAATGCAGGTGAGAGTGGAAAGATTGCAAAAGACTGCTGCCACAAACGATAAATAGTCTGCACATATTGGCTGTTGTTCAACATGGTGGAACCATATTTATAGTATTTCGGAGAAACATAGAGTCTCTTACTTTGTTCCCTTTTGCTGTCAATGTCTCTGAGCTCCATCGTTCCAGGTCCATGCTATTGAGCAGCACGAATGAACTGCTGAAACTCATTCCAAAAGCGGCATACGTGCTGAACTTACAGTTAGCGTTCTGATATCTTGAAAAAAATTTAAAAGCATCTTAAGCACAAATGGCTAGCAACTGGAGTTATACTTACGGTGTAAGACTGACTCCATATGTTTCCCACAAGCCAGTCGCAAGAGACAATGCAATAGTATTATAGATGATTGCCCAAATGATGTTCTGCCTGATCTTTTTGTTTGTCATTGTAGCCAGCTTGAACAAATATGGTATTTTGAAAAAGTCAAATGGAGGTGATGATTTGTCGACACCGTTCAAGAGTAGAGCATCCGCAGCTGCAGCTGTAGCGCAGGAAGAATCACTTGTTACCGCTATGCTGACATCAGACAATGTCAATGCGGCAACATCATTGATATTGTCACCGACCTAGCGATGAAGTTAGCATATAGTTCAGAAAATACTAGATAATTGGGGCATAGTACCATTGCTATAGGGCCTATATCTCTTTGCAGTCGGGTAATCATGTTTGCCTTGTCCATGGGTAGCAGTCCTGACCACACCCACTCGGTTGGAATTCCAACATGTGCTGCGACTGTTTTCGCAGCGGAATCATTGTCACCAGTGATCTGTGCAAAAAATAATAATTAGCAAATTAACCCTCTAATAGTAGGGAAGTATATATCGTAGACATACAAGTCCAACTTGAAAACCGTCGCACTGCAGAGCGTGAATCACGGATTGAGCATCATTTCGAATCGTATCTGATAGCGAAATCCATCCTGCCAGGATAGAATCGATAGCAATAAACACGTAAGTGTTGCCTACCGTCTTATTTGAAGTAGGAAGATCTACTATAGGTCCAATTCCCATGTTCATCTCTTTGACATACCGCAGACTCCCAATATTCACTTCACTCACGGTCCCCTTTTCTCCAGGTTTGCAAATCGAGACAGATGCCTGTACTCCCAATCCCGGAATGGAGGTTGACGCTAATATATTGATGTCAATACTAGCATCACCATCTGCTCGACTCGCATGCTGCAATTGTTTATCAGCCTCTGCGACAATTGATTGTGCAATCTGATGGTGCGTCGCCGACTGTTCAGTCAGCGAGATGATTTGCCACCACAGCCGTATCATTTGCGGTGACTCTTTCCATTTTCCGTATATATCAAAATTTTCGCAAGTCATATGTCCTGCCGTGAGAGTTCCGGTTTTATCAAATAGGATAGCCTTGACTTTTGATGCGGCTTCAAGGGATGCGGCACCTCCACGCAGAAGAATCTTCGACCGCGATGCAATCGCTATACATAGACAAGATTGTTAGAATAAATCAGAACGGGGATTTAGGTAGTATGCATACCAATACTGATCATCATACACGTCGGAGTAGCTAGCCCTAAAGCACACGGACAAGCACAAAGAAATATCGAAGTGCATCTATTTAATGTCTCAAGCCACGAGAATTGCATCCTGCATTTCCAATAAAAGAACATAACGGTCGCAGTCAATAGAATAAAATCTACAAACTTCTTGGACGCAATTTCAGCTGAGTTCTGAATTGTAGCCTTCTTGAGATCAGCCTCGGTAGCACAACGTATAGTCTGCTCCAACCATGTGTCTGCGCCGACTTGTGTCGCACGGATGCGAACAAGATCGGTGCCGGTGTTTTTGGAACCACAGTATATGCTATCGCCCGGCGCTTTGAGGACGGATGTGAGTTCGCCAGTGATGTGTGTCTCTGTAACCAGCGTCGTTCCGTGTACAACCACACCATCGGCAGGTGCAATTTGACACGGGTGAAGAGCTATCTCATCGCTGACTTCCAGTAGATGAACAGGAACACTAATTTCCTGCTCTGCCTGGGTCAAGGAAGAACGAGCGAAAATTCTGGCGTTTGACGGAAGATCGGAAATCAAATGCGCAAGAGAGGCAGAGGATTGTCGCGATACGAAAGCCCGGATGACTCGTCCTCCAAGGACGACACTGGTCAGCAACGCCACTCCGGGATTCGCAGAACTTAACAAGTCGGTCGCATATTTGTCTGACAATAAAATCGATTTTAAAAGGGCCAGCATGATTCCAAGTGATGATAGTACAGACATATCCCTGCGGCCAGAAAACAGAGCTTCAACCGCTTCGACATGCAGTTGACGTCCAAAATAGATAGCCGATATTAATGATAATAGCGTAATCGTGTTCGCCCTACTGGCCGCACTCCAATGGTCACTGAGAAGAAAATCCGGCGTATTCGCAATCGCCACGACAGGACCGGCGACAACTATCGAACCGTAAAAAGCCCACTGCCAATTGCGGATCTTAAAACTCCTTTCTTGATCAGCTTTCAGGAAAGATTGACTCCAATTCTCCGAGTCTGGCATCTCTTCCGCTGGATATCCCATCTTGTTGACTCCACGGATCAAAAATGTTGATGTGATGAGACTTGGGTCGAACACGACAACTCCTCTTCCAGTGACCGCGGACACGCTTGCACGATATACACCGCGGATAGACTGAAGCTGCTTTTGGATATCAGCGGAACAAGACGCGCAATCCATTCCCGATATTCGTAGTCGCAGCGAAGAGCTGCTTCTGCTGCCGTCGTCAACGGAGCTCTTATCACCAAGACTGGAAGTTTCGAAAGCATCGGCATTTCTGATGGCGTAGGTGGTGGCCACGGGCGAGTCGTTGCTGTAAAGAGCACAAGAGGTTGAAATTCGACTATGTATTTGAAGAAGCCGTACGATCACATACGCTGAGATTGCGCAGCAAGCCATAACAAATCTGCTAGCTGCTACTACTAGTTCTGCTCAGCTGTCGACGAGACATATAAGATGCTCGCAAAATGCATGTGTCATTGGTTTCATGATCGGAGTCGGTGGGCCAAACGGATCATGGAAACTGCCGTCGTCCGCGGAGTGACGGTTTGGCTTCGTAACACGCGCTCGTGTCGCGTCAGAAAAGCATGACTGCGGTTCGGCGGAAAAAGATAACTTTTACGAAATTGAATCATCCCCCATGCACTAAGACTGCACACAACGTTGGATCAAACATACATAGCATTTAATCTTAATTCTACTGTACTACAAGATTAGGGTGCGTCGGGACTCCAACAATCAAAGTGGGAATCGTCCGGCTTGTTCCTGCTTAAACCTTAAAAAAGTGTTGGAGTAGACCGACTCTTTTCGCCTATACTCTTTTTCCGCTATTCTTAAGTCGGATCTGGCCACACTGGCTCGTCCGAGTTCAACAAGCACAATCCATTATCGTACTTTAGCTCTGTGACACCGAACTTCGCAGCGGGACCCAAGAAAGACATTTCCTCCCCTGGCGGTCCATCCAGAAGGGTTTAAATCCAATTGTTTGCCACTGGTAACATCGGACGCAAGAACATACGCAGTTGCTGGTCTGCTGCCATCCACGATGATTCACAAAAGAACCCTTCCAACCGTAGCAGCTCTCGTGGATGTAGACGATTCCCTTTGCCCCGACGCATTCCAGTATGGTGTATATATTCCTTGGAATATTCTAAACTAGCAAGCGCCCCTGGGCAGTAGCCGTCCAAAACGACGTCTGCATCCGCAAGAAGCTTATCCAAAGCACACTTTCCCTCGAGGCTCTTCAGATTCAGCGTAGCATCACGCTTGCCTATGCTGATGATGATGATAAGTCATATTTGAAGTCTATATGCAACAACACGGTTATGACAGACTTGTTATACAGGCTATAGTGGCCCTGATACAAACTTATATAACGTTTCTTGGAGTCCTATGAACACCCAAGTAATCCAACTCAAGATAATTCCAAGCTAAATTTGTCCTTCTGAAGTGGCTTTTGCCAATTCTCATGACCAAGAGGAATTATATGGATTTGTATCGTTCGATATGTGCCTTTTTATTGCTGACTCTGGCACACTGCGGCCGAAGACGGAGTATGAGATCAGGCTGCGATTCCCTGTCATAACTTAGCTTGCCAGATCTTATACATTGGACTTTGCAGCTGAGGGGTGCCAAAAAGAACGATGCTGTGAATGCGACGCCCACATCCGAGGAGGGGTATTTGAATCGACACAGTGTTGACTGTTGATCGCTGGCGCTCGGCAGCAGCAGCGAGCCGTACCGATTTAAGTTTAATCTAAAGCTTAACACCAATACAGCCAGCGCAATTTTCTGACGAAGAAAAATGACAGTCATCCTGCTCGGCAACTCATTGCAAATCATTTGGTGACTACAGCAGAATGCAGCGGTTCACGCTTTGTTTATTCGGGCGCATCTTAGGCAGATGGTTTCTCCCCGCAATTCGTTTGTCTGGCGTGCACGCCAAGGGGCAGGCGTGAATGCTGCCAAATCGATGACCGGCTTGCATGCTATATCTTGCCGTCAGGACCCCATCCCTTATGGCTCAGACAACGCAGTTGTTTAACATACTCATTGCGCAACATGACGGCAAGCAAGTTTGTGCACCCCATCAACACACCGCAGCGCCGGTTGAAGACGATCTGTATTGGCGCCGGTGCCTCCGGTTTATATTACGCCTATAAGATCCAGCGTCATTTCGCCGACTTCGATCTTACAGTTTACGAGAAAAACGCGGGCATCTCTGGTACCTGGTGGGAGAATCGCTATCCCGGCTGCGCATGCGATGTTCCGGCGCATTCGTACATATATTCCTTTGAGCCCTATCCGGAGTGGTCGTCTTCTTACGCATCGTCCAAGGAAATTTACGGATATTTCAAGCACTTCGCAGATAAGTATGATTTGAACAAATACATCAAGCTCCAACACCAAGTGTCCGCTGCAACGTGGGACGAACAGAGCGCGACATGGACAGTTCAGATCAAGGATATTGCGAGCGGTGAAATCATCACGGATTGGTGCCATATTCTTGTCAATGCCAGCGGAATCCTCAACGCATGGCGTTACCCTCCGATTCCCGGCTTGAATTCATTTAAGGGAAAGCTCTTACACACGGCAAACTGGGATGAGTCTGAGGACCTTACTGGAAAGAGTGTCGGCCTCGTTGGCAACGGATCGTCTGCCATTCAGGTGTTGCCGACAATTCTGCCGGTTGTCAGCAAGCTAACCACATTCATTATGGAGCCGACATGGGTCTCTCCTCCAATCGGAATGGAATACAAAGTTTACAGCGACGAAGACAAGAAGCGATTCTGGGAACACCCCGAGGAACTTCTTGAAATACGCCGCGAAACTGAGAATTATTTGAATGGCCAGTTTGAGACCTTTTTCCGCGACTCTCAGCAGCAGCTTGGTGCTCGCGAGTTTATGCGTACCGAGATGACTCGTAAGCTGGGAGACCCCGAGCTGGCCGAGAAGCTTATTCCGTCCTGGTCCGTCGGATGCCGACGCATTACGCCTGGCCGCAACTATCTCGAATCTCTCACCGATCCAAAGGTTGAAGTTGTCTTCTCGATGGTCAGCGAAGTCACGGAGAAGGGCTGCAAGGTTCTCAGCGGAAGGTGAGTTCTATGACTTCTAGACCTGTTGTCTAACACTTTGTTTCTAACAAAAATCATAGTGAACACGAGGTAGATGTGTTGATCATGGCCACTGGATTTGATACCTCGTTCAAACCTCGTTTCCCGATCATCGGCAGGAATGGAGAATCCCTTGCCCAAGTATGGGAAGGAAACCCTCAGGCATACCTTGGCATCGCAGCGTCTGGTTTTCCCAATTACTTTGTGAGTCTTGGTCCGAACTGTCCAATTGGCAATGGACCGGTATTGCTATCTATCGAGATCGAGGTCAACTATATGATTGACATCATCTCACGTTATCAGAAGGAGAATATTAAGACTTTTGATGTTCGGGCGGATGCTGTCAAGGAATTTAATGAGCATAAAGATGAATTTATGAACACGACAATCTGGACTGATGAATGCAAGTCCTGGTACAAGGCAGGCTCCTCTGAGAATAAGGTCACCGCGTTATGGCCTGGTTCTACATTGCACTACCGTGAGGCGCTCGCCGTCCCGCGTTACGAGGATTGGAATTTTACATACTACGGAAATAGATTTGATTATCTCGGAAATGGCCGTTCTGTTGCAGAGGCGATTGTGCATGATTTAAATTCTCACGTCACCAATGAAGATACATCCAAGATTGATCCTGCATTGAATTATACAGCACCAGAAGCGAAGAAGGATTCTGTACACTAGGCTTTGGTGATGTTTTATTTAGCTTAAGTCCTTTGTATTGGTGGAAATTTCCACGCTCAAATTAAAATATGTTGGTTGCATGTACTCATTTGACTTGCGGTCTACTCAACTTTTGTTCAATCACTGAAATACACATTACAACAAATTCATGCAACTAGACGTTGTTTGTAACAGGATTCCAATTCTCCAAGGGCGTAAATACTTCATAAATTCAGTCTTGATGAACAAAATTTTTTGGCATCTTTCAATGGTTCTCTCCAGTTCTCTTGCTAGCCAATAGCGGGTGCAGTCTGCTGTTTGCACCAAATGATCAAGGCAAATCTGCTGATATGGGAGTTCTGAGTTGGAAAGCTTTATTAAGGTTCGCGTGACTTTTGCCTTCTGCAAGGTAGAAGCACAAACAATGGACAAAGAAGGAAGAGAGAAGAAAACAGAAGAGAGAATCCTCTTTCGTCTCAAGCGGTTTTCATATCCATTTGTTCGCCTTAGTTGATTTGCCTTAAAAAAAGGAAACTAACCTTTCCAGCGTGTACCCAAAATGACATCGGCGGCACCATTGTAGAGAGGTTTATGCAAACGAACATCCCTGTTAAGTTCATGTTTTCCAAAGAACCAGCTATCAAGCTCAAATCCGCTAGCCCACAGCGTTGAAAAAGAGCAGCTTATGACTTAGACTTCCAAACGATTTGTCCTAATTTTCACAACGCACCTTTGAGAAATCGAAAAAACCGCGCCCCTACGGCTTTTGTTGTTTCATGACTTTCAATCTTATATGTATACGTTGCTTTCACTGTAGAATTACGAGACTACGAGTTAGTAAACAACTGTAATTCATCGGTGAATTGTTCTGTAAAACGCATGCGCTATTGCCATACAGATCATAGGACCCTCTGTCAACATTGATAGTCGTTGTCATCTGGAGGCGTTTTGGTAATTTTGATAGATCGAGTTTGATAGCAAAAATGAAGCAAGCTTATCAGCCTTAAGGTTCAATTTCGTCTTGCTGTTCGGTTATCTCTGAACCTTATCATGCAGCTAATAATACTAACCCTGCTAACCCTACTAACGCCTGCGCGTGCCCATCCAACTCTCGCTGAGATGCGAATGCGCGTTCGCAAACTCTTCCTCTGCTCATGTTAGTATACATTCCATCCGCAGCTCTGCTGGCTAACTTACTAGCGTCTTAACTACTCGACACCTCCCTAGATGAGCAAACAATGCCCGCGTCTTGTTCTATTTAACTTGCAGCCCTCGGAAAACTCGAATGCGTCGCTTCTTGACTGCTGCAGCCGGCGTGTTATTCGCATTGTCAACGCATTGCCAAGTCGCGTCTCATTCGCTGTCATCTTTCTCTGCATAGTTCTCGCCTATATGCCTGCTGCTGTCTTTCTTGCCTTTTTGACGCGAGCTCTTGCTTCCTTCCAGGTGGCGTTGCGTAGATGAGCTACTGCATTGCTGTAGAGTGTCCGTTGCTTACACACTTTATGATGCATTTTTGAGAGATTTGTACAGCAGCGCAGCGCGCTTCGTCGATCTTGACATTCGCCTTTTTCCATTTTTGGTATATAAATAATTACAAATAAATTACTATGAATTCTTCGCACTCTACTGAATTTGCTTTAAATTTCTGCTTTTGTGTGGCTTATAATCCCGTTACTCAATTTTGTTTACTCATTTCTGTATTTGGCTTTTTTGCCAAAAGAATTTGATCAGATCTGTTACTCTAATTTCGCCGCTCTATCACTTTATAACTTGCATTCCGCGCACTGAGATTACATCATTAATGTACAAAAATTATACTACTACTTTTCATTCCTTTTTTATAGCACTTTAATCTCCAACTTTATTAAATCTCCAACTTTTTTAAATCTTATAAACTGTTTGTTATCGCTCTCTTTGCTGCACGTACTTTTTTGTCTATCTTTAGCTTATGTCAAAAAAATCAGCCGCACACTAACCGCTTCCGCTCTTAATTCACTGTCTGCTCGGTTTCCGTCACTATCTTCATAGCCTACGGATGGGTCCTGAGACGCTATTCTATACCAAGAATATCGAGTTTACGCGTTTTATCGGCGACCGCGCAAGTATCCTCGGAGTTTCGCTACTTCCAGTTCTATTCTTGTTCGGGGGACGAAAAAATGCTCTTATGTTTTTCACTGGCTGGTCGTTTGATACTTTCAACGTGTTTCACAAGTGGCTTGGACGATTCACGTTTATAATTCTTGCTGTCCATTCTAGCACTTACGCTTATGTTTACGGTAACATGGGAACTTATAACGGCACCCGCCGAGTACTATAGAACAAAAATCCTTAAAGATCGCGCAAATTACCTTGGTATTGTTGCAATTGTATTAATGGGAGTTATCATAATTGGAGCCTGCTATCCACTTCGCCATTACTGGTATGAGATCTTTTTGGTTTTCCATGTTTTGGCCGCAGCCAGTTTTTTCGGTACGGCTTGGCACCATGTTATAGAGCATGGCTATATGAACTATTTTTATGCAACTGTTGCTGTTTGGGCCTTTGATATTTTTGTCCGTATTGTTCGAATTGCAATTGCTGGTCCATGTAATCAGGCCAAAATTACTGCTCATGGTGATGCCGTATATGTTGCTGTAAAGCCTGCCCTTCGTTGGAGAGCAAAGGCTGGTCAATATGCGTTTATTTATGTGCTTCGTCATAATTTCTAGGAGTCTCATCCATTTTCTATTGTTGAAACCCGAGATGGACACTATATTTTTGTTGCTAAAAAGCACGCCGGACTCACTCACGAACTTCATACTAGCGTTGTCAGTAAAGAGAACCAGGTAGACACCTGCCGTGTTTGGATTGAGGGTCCATATGGTGACTCATTTCCTATCCAGAGATATGAGACGGTCTTACTGATTGCCAGAGGTATTGGACTTATGCCATTTTATCATACGCTTTGGAAATGAAGCGTAAAGGAATCTATCAGCATGTAATCTTGTACTGGATGGTTCGCGAGAGTTCTTCACTCAAATGGGTGAAGGATCAGCTTGCAGAGCTGACTGGGTCAGGTCTTATTGAAATAAATATTTATGTTACTGGAGAGAAAGTTGACGACAAAAGAATATCGTTAGAAGAAGAATCATCTACGTCAGTATCAGAGCTATCCGAGAAGGAAGCACCTGCTCTGTCTGCTCCCCCGATACTCGGTCAAGCGTAACGAGCGGCCTGTGGTTAGTGAGGTGATTGAAAAGTGATAGCGATTGCAGAGGCATCTGTCGTTGTGGTATCATGTGGCCCAGCTTCTGTGGCGGATGAATGTCGAGCGGCCGTCACATCAAACGTGGATAGAGGTAAAGGTCGCGTAGACTACTTTGAAGATGCCTTTTCCTGGGCTTGTTTTCTGTTTTACGAAGTCCCTGATTTCTTTTTTTTGTTTCTCAACAAATTTCCTTTTCTTTAATAGATGCGATTACAAAATTCAAGAATCTTCTTTTTATTCTTCTAATCTTAGCGATAAAAATTGTAAACCCTAACAATACTTATAAATTATGTGTAAGGTCTGTTATCATAGCTCAACTTAATAGTGCACGGGCGCGGGTCCGGGATATGCTTGATATTTGTTGGAAGTTTGCCGATTTTGCATCTATCATACATAAAATGAAAGCGAGACCTGCTACTACATTAACATATTTGGCATCTGATTCCGGGAATTTTTTAAGCTGCTGCTTGCTTATCATCAGCTACTAAATCGACAGCCGCTTATCGGAAATTCTTGGCGCACGATGACTATCTTGGCGCAGTATGTAGTTGTTCTAGCCAATTATCATAAACACTACTTTTATAGACTATTTTCCGGATTCATCAATAACTTGCAATAATACATTCCGTGTAAGTTTCGTCAAAGTGAAACTGTAACTTGACAGTGTCTTAAACAAAGCTGTTGGAGAAGTTGTGTATCTGGCAACGCTTTACTGTTTTTGCACAAGTCTCGGTTTCCGAATCCTGGCGCTAGATGCAGTGCCCTACATTAAATCTGCTAATAGCTAGCTGATTTTACTTTACTGACACCTAGATCTGCCACCAATCAGCGTCCTTAAAATACTTGACAGGTACTATTGCTAGCCGATTAGTGCCTGATAAAGCTTATCGACAAATGACTATTTAACTCCGATAATCGCTCTGCAATGATCTCGTAAATACCTTTACTTTGCCAGTCTCCAAAACCGTCACCTGTTGCATTCTAGTCCAATTGCTCTGCTACTTGAGCAAATCTAATAGGTGCGAATACATTCGTATAATCTTACGTTTAGTTAGCTAATCCATTTTAGGATGGAGAAAAACTCATCTATAATCTCTACATCCTTGGTTTCCGAGAATTCAGCCTACAATGAGAAACTCCAAGAAAAAATCTCTGTCCAACCCGTATTCACTGTTGACCAAGATTTTATTGTTGATCGGTTGAATCATTCGGGAGATGCAACAGATGTCATTAGTGAAGGTGGTGACAGTTACATTTTTGATGCGATCCGCTCAATGTCTCTTGAAGAGGCAAAACAGATTTTACTTGATGCTGTTGAACTTCATGACAACGACTACAACTTTCCTGAGGAGACGTTGGATAAAATCAAGCTGTTACTACAAGGCCCCGAGGCATATAGCTACGGTGAAGAAGCGTACGAGGTTGATATTCGACTCGAAGCTTCCTTGATCAAATACCATTCTCCTTATCCTGAAGTGCGCTCTTGTACTGAGCCATTTGATGACCCTGATGTTCCAGTTGAAACAATCCGCTCTTATTTTTTGGGTTTCTGCTGGGTGGTAGTTGGTGCATTTGTCAATGAGACCCTTGGAGAGCCCCGCCAGCCCTCAATCAACATCTCCTCGACTGTCATGCAGATTTTGTTGTATCCTTGCGGTAAGCTTGCAGAGAGGCTACCAAATTGGAAATTTCGGATATTGGGAAAAACTTTAGAGCTTAATCCTGGTCCCTGGTCCGCAAAGGAGCAGATGTTTGCTACCATTATTCTTAACGCGGGTGGTCATTATAGTAATCTAGTTAATTATGCAATGGCTTTGAAACTTGATGTTTTTTTTGGCGTCAATTGGGTAAATTTTGGATTCTTGTTTCTCATGAATGTCTCTACTCAGTTTTTTGGTCTCGGCATGGCTGGCGTTCTGCGAAGATGGGTTATCTATCCTGTTAATGCGGTTTGGCCGACTATTTTACCAACTATCATGCTGAATCGGGCGCTACTGGTTAAGGAAAAGCCACAGTCTATAAACGGCTGGACCATACCAAAAATCAAATTTTTCTACATTGTCCTAATTGCTTCTTTTCTCTACTTCTTCTTCCCGGATTTCATCTTTACAGCTCTTTCGACGTTTAACTGGATGACGTGGATTGCGCCTCAAAACTTGAAGCTCGCAATTATTACTGGTTCAACACTTGGTCTTGGATTTAATCCTATTTCTACCTTTGATTGGGCAGTTATCAAAAAAAATAATCCAATGGTGCGACCATTCTTTGCTGTTGCAAATCAGTATATTGGAGTGATTATCTCAGCATTTGTTATTCTGATCATGTATTGGACAAACTACAAAAATACTGCCTATCTGCCGATAAACACTTCATCCACATATGACAATACCGGTGTCAAATACAACACATCGCGAGTTCTAACAGACGGCCGTTTTGACAAAGGCAAATACGATGCATATTCTCCACCATATATCACAGCGGGGCACTTGATATTATATGGAGCAACTTATGTGACATATACGATTTCTTTTGTTTTCACATTTCTCACTGAGTGGAAAACTCTTAAGATGTTTATTAAGAGAAGCTTCAGAAAGAGCTCTTTTAAGATTCCAGGTAGCTGGAACGAGTTTTTTAATCCTGGTGAGGATTCAATATATGAAGGGTTTAATGATCCCTTCACTCGCGAAATGAAGAAATATAAGGAGGTCCCGGACTGGTGGTTTGTTCTAATCCTTATTGCGTCGTTTGTTTTTGGGGTGATAGGTGTCGCTGTCTATCCATCTCAAACTCCTGTCTGGGTGGTTATCGTAATGATCGCTATGGGAATTGCTCTTTTAATACCAACATCAATTATTTATGCAGTTACAGGATATCAGCTTGAAATGAACGAGCTAGCAAGTCTCATTTGCGGCTACATTATTCCCGGAAACGGGGTGGGAAATGTTATTTCTCGCCTTTATGGCTATAATACTGATGCTCAATCCGAAACTTTTATTGGTGATATTAAAATGGCGCATTACATGAAAATTCCTCCTCGGGCAGTTTTTAGGGGTCAATTTTTTGCAGTCTTAGTCCAGGTCTTTGTTACAATAGCTGCCATTTATGTTGTACTGGGTCTTCCTGAGATCTGTACTCCCACCCAACCCAACAAGTTCACCTGTCCATATTCACAGGGCATTTATACTGCTGCCGTTCTATACGGCATTATTGGCCCTGACCGTGTTTTGAATGATATCTATCCTGAAATTAAATACTGCTTTCTAATTGGAGCATGCCTTGGGGTAGCCGGTTGGGCTGCTCGTCGCTACTTCCCTAAGCAGTTGAAATATTTTCATCCTTGCGTTATCGTCTCTGGATTTACTATTTGGGGAACTGGATACAATGTTTCTTATTATACCCCTGGTTTCATTGTTTCTTGGGTTTTCACGTGGTATATCAAGCGGCGATATCTGCCTTGGTGGACAAAGTATAATTATATTCTTGCCTCTGCTCTTACGGCTGGTGTTGCATTCTCTGCCATTGTTATATTTGCTGGTTTACAATATCAACAAATTTCTCTGAGCTGGTGGGGAAATAAGGTTTCCAAGGCTGGTATAGATGGAACGGCAAATGGTCGTTTGTATGAAATTCCAGAGCGCGGCTATTTTGGTAGAGCTCCAGGTGAATTCTAATTGATATCTATCTTAATAGCAGCGTGTCTGTTGTGATTGGCCTAGTAATACTAGTTCTTGCAATCGCGCGCCCAATACATGCTTCGTATTTTTTTGTTTTATTATTTATCCACGCATTAGTTTATCTGCTCTGTAATATATTTGCTTCTATTTGTGAAGGCAGCATTTGATTGTGACAATATGTAAGCGAAACTTTGCCCATCAGCTGATCGAACAGAAGAAGAGCCGCACCAACAAAATAATCCATTAAATGCTGAAATATAGAGAGAGGATACTTTTAGTTTTTTGATATACTACATACAATACTCCCAAAGTTGCCCACTGAGTCGGATTTCTTTTGAGAAAAAAATGTCTTTCCTGCTTGCTGCAAGCATTAAATTGGAAAGTTGCCTGACGCTTATTGTAACCTTGTGAAGCGCGGATACTGAAGGTGTGCGGCGGTTCGGCCCTTGTCCGTTGCTCTTCGGAGGTTGGCCGAGTGCTTTATCCCCATACTTTTGCTCAGACTAGTCCCCTATAGGGATATTATTTACGCTGATACCAACGTTGTCTCCACTTTTGGCGTGAATTGCATGTTATTGTTGCTTCCCCGGATGCGGGGCCGCTGCTAGTTTCGGTTAAAATCGGAGAGTCCCTCCCCCGCGAATGTCGCACTCCAGGCTTCAGTGGGCTCACCTTATAAAGCCACGATTTATCAGTCCATCTCGACGTTCTCACCCCACTGGCCTCCTGTTGAAAACACTTGAAATTTAATAATGCAGGACGCAGGATATACAGAGACGAAGTCAGTCGCTTTGGCGGACAAACCTGATGAGCTGATAATGGAGAAAAAACAAGGGATGAAAGGTGTCACAGATGATGAGTTTGAGGTGTATCTATCCTTTGAGCAACGCGATGAGGAATGGCGCGCCTACATGAACAAGCGGCTTGTTCGTAAAATTGATATGAAGCTGCTTCCCTTTCTTGTTTTGATGTATCTGCTCAATTTTCTAGATCGCAGTAATCTTGCTCAAGCTCGTCTCGGAACTCTTGAGGAAGACCTCAACATGAAGAGCAATGATTACAATCTGGCGACGAGTATATTGTTTGTGGTTCGTTTCCTTTTCGATTTTTTCTATGAGTTGCTCTAATCGTTCTGTATTAGGGATACTTACTGATGCAACTTCCTTCCAATTTGGTCATTACTCGTGTTCGCCCTTCGTACTTTCTCGGTGGCGCGATGGCAATTTGGGGTCTCATATCCGGTCTTCAGGCTACAATTAGTTCGTTTGGTGGTCTCGTTGCTGCCAGATTCTGCCTTGGAATTGTTGAAGCTCCTTTTTTTCCCGGTGCCGTTATGCTCATGTCGAGTTGGTATACACGTAATGAAATCGGTCATCGCATTGCATGGTTCTACTGTGGAAACGCTGTAGCTCAAATGTTTGGTGGTTTGATAGGTGCTGGCGTTCTTGGAAATTTAAACGGCACTCATGGGATTGCTGGTTGGAGATGGCTATTTATCATCGACGGAACTATAACTGTCGTGGTTGCCTTGACCTCAATGTATGATTCCGGTGGTTTCAAATTTTTGATTTCATCTGCTAACTTCATACAGGTTTTTTCTTCCTGACTTTCCCTCTGAAAAATGCAAGTGGCTTACTGAAGAAGAGCTTCATTACGAACGTTGGAGAATCACCATAGATATGCACGAGTCTGAAGATCTGGGAGCCGTGTCTCTTATCGGAGGAATGAAAATGGCTTTTAAAGATTATAGAGTTTACGTATTTATTCTTTTCCAGCATTTGTCCCTTTTAACCCAGACGTTCCAATATTTCCTTCCTACGATTGTTAATTCGCTGGGCTTTGGTCATATTGAATCGCTCTTGCTCACGGCTCCGGTCTGGTTTCTCACATTCGTTGTTTCGTTGACTGCTACATATACTTCAGGCCGCTACAACGATCGTTCCATCCATATAGTGGCTCTTATGGCTGTTTCTGCGTTTGGGAATATTCTTGTTGTTGCTACTCTTAACACCGCGGCACGTTTTGTCGGCATGTTTTTTCTCCCCATGGGCGCCTTCACGGCCTACGAAATCATTGTCGCGTGGATTGCAAATACTTTTCCGCGCCCTAGTGTTAAACGTTCTGCAGTGGTTGCGATCTGTAACATGTTGGGTAACACGGCTACTATTTATGGTACATATTTGTATCCGTCTACGACAGGCCCGCGATATCTCATGGGAGGGGCATCTACTGCAGCCTTCTGCGTTGTCACTGCAGTAGTTGCTTGGGGGATTCGGTTGATGCTTGTCCGTGAGAATCGAATGCTTGAAAAGTTGGAGAACGAAAATCTGGAAGAACTTCCTGAAAGTACTCATGCGATGGGCCGCGGTTTTAGATATATTGTATGATTACGTGAACATAGTAGTGGCTCTAATTCTTTTGAATAAAGTCTATCGTTTAATAATAATTTTTATTAATATTTTGTTCTCTCATATTTCGGCTTATTCCTTAGACTTGATGACTGCATGGGATATTGACGCTAATGAGCATCCTTATTCAGCGCACAAAAAATTTGCTAATATTACTGTTTTCTATCGTGGCGAAAAGATAACTCAGTCGCTAACGATTTAATACCATCGATCTTAATATTTTATCAGACGCATTATCGATTTGATTAGGCTGCCATGCATAACAACTTGATTCGCCCGTCTGTAGATCCGTAGAACAAGTAATATTGAGACAGCTACCTAAACCTAGACAGACCTATGTCGACCTTTACTAGTATAACTTTGGTGGATGTCGTACACAGATGGACACATTAGATTCCATATATCATAACTCCTTTCTTTACTGAAGTGGCAAATGGAATAATGTTTACTGTTTCAGATGAGGGTTTACTCTGTATCACAACTCGGCCATGAACCCATGTATTCGGACGACCGCCGAAATAGAAAGCCGCGCTTTGAAATCATTCAATCTTGGGCACTAGCAACGTAAATTATCGTGGCTTAATATTATTCATCATAATGCAGCTTTAAGTTGGCTGGGTTTATAGAGTTTAGAGGAAAAAAAAGAAATAAGAAATTTACTGAAATTTATTTCATCAACTGTTGGACTACTCAAAAGGAGGAAATTGGTTGATGACACCTATAGCTGCTTCGTATTCTTGCTCTATGACCCATTTATGGTGCTCACTTCGAGGAGTAATTATGCACTCAAAATGATTAGGACGGCTATTAAAGCCCTCGGTATAATCTAATGTATCATATTTGTGACCAGGAATAGGCTTGAAGTCGAATGCCCAAATAAGCTTAGCTAAGGCCACAAAGAGATTGTTGGAAGCAATACCAGCTCCAGGGCAGATGCGACGCCCCCAGCCAAATGACGAGTGACCTTCCTTCGATGGATGAGAAGCACCTTTCTCCAAATCATCTTTCTCTGACGCGTAGACTTTATCAGTGTCGTCGAGAAAACGCTTAGGGTTGAAATGATCAGGATTGGGGTAGTATTTTTCGTTTAAATTAATAGCCCACGAATTTCCAAGAATTGTTGTTCCTCGCGGAATGTAGTATCCATTATACACATCGTCTTCAGTTGACAGATGCGGTGTTCCGCCAAGAACAGCAACAGGGCGCCATCGAAGAACCTCTTTGGTAAACGCCTTCAGATAAATAAGCTTAGACTCATCTTCAAACGTTGGAGTCCTATCCGGACCAACGACACTGTCTAGTTCGGCTTGAGCCGCACGCAGAGCTTCTGGATGGGTGATCATGGCAAGGATTGCAGAGCACGTGGTGGAGGCTGTTGTATCTGATCCGGCACCGAAGAGACTGGAGGGAACGGAAGCAAGATCCCGCTCTGAAAGACCGATGCTTTCCTTTTCATCCATCTTGATAAGCAGTTTGGCAAGCGACTCAGGCGCTTCTTCGCCACGCGCTTCCGCAGTGGTAATGTCCTTTCTAACTGCGTTAAGCAAAGCAATGCTATCCTCGGCCTCTTTCAGTCCTTCGACTTCGATTTCTTTCTTCCACGGCGCCAAGAAGTTTGGCAAATATTTCAAAATCGGAAGTGACTCAACAAGATATGCACCAGGAACATTTAAAGAAGACATGTACTGCATAAATGCAAGACGACGACGAATAACTTTAGCATCCATCGAATCGATCCGATGACCATATGACACAACAAATACTATGCCCGAAGTGTACCTATCAACTAGCATCTCGTAATCGACAGGGTTTTGCAATATCTGATAGCAGAGCCTTGATGCCTCCGCTGTCTGAATAGGCTTGTAGAGGCGAAGAGCGCTGGGATTTAATGCTTGATGTAGAAGTTTGCGGCGAATAGTCCATTCCTTTCCGTAGGGTTGAACTAATATGGAAGCCATACTATTGTAAAGTTCACCCATGGCAACAAAACGAGGCCTGGAGGAGTATTTTATCGACCTTTTCTCCATAAGCTCTGAGGCGATGATGGGATCCGAAATAACAACCGTAGGTCGTCGACCTATCCAAATAGTGAAGATCGGGCCATACTTGAAAGACCACTCCCTAAAAGTAACCCATGGCTTCGAGTGTGGAATAATTAACTTGTTGCCAATAAAAGGTAGGGGGATAGGCCCTGGCGGCATACGCAGGACCTTTCGAATATCGAGTAGGATGACGACTGCCGGGATGGCAAGGATTGTCAGAAGGACGTAGGCGATAAAGATCATGCTGACAATTAGTTAACACAATTACGAGACAGAGGCCAAAGTGTTGCGCAGGAAGACATAGATATGTTATGCATATTGTTAATCAGCGCCGCGGAGAAATATGTGGCCATTCCCGCCCCACAACGAATCCCTGTGGGCAGCTGAGAACTGCGGGGTCGCGGAGATGCGGCGGGGCTGCGGCGCGAACGTCAGACTTATATCAGACAACCGCCGGCCGCCGGCAACTCGACAGTCGTTAAAAGAGGGCATTACTCACAAATAATTCTTCATCCAGCAATGACAGTAACAGACCAGATACACATCATCGTCGTCGGTGCCGGCTTTGCTGGGCTCACGGCGGCCATCGAGGGAGTGCGTCATGGACACAAAGTTACCCTCCTTGAATCTTTCCCCGAGGTCAAAGCCCTAGGCGACATTATTTCGTTTGGCGCAAATGCTGGACGCATATTCCAGCGCTGGCCAGGCGTCGAAAAGCAATTCGATGAGATCTGCATTCAATCTAAAGGTCTTCTTTTCAAGGACTATCGAGGAAATAATTTAATCTACCAGGATTGGGACAAAGAGCCCTTCTACGGCAAGAATTTCAATGGTCATCGAGGTGAGATGCATCAAATCATCTATCAGCATGCCATCGACGTGGGTGTTGATATAAAATTGGGATGCCGGGTTGTAGATTACTTTGAGGACGACAAGGAAGCTGGGGTCATTGCTAATGGCATGAGGTATACTGGTGATGTGGTCTTGGCTGCCGACGGTGTCCGATCTAAAGGACGCGAGATTGTTCTGGGTTACGAAGATAAGCCAAAGTCTTCGGGCTATGCCATCTTCCGTACCTGGTTCCCTTCAGGCGAGCTTGCCACAAACCCTCTTACCAAATTTATGTGTGAGAATGGTGACTATCACTGCGGATGGCTTGGGCCAGATATTCATTTCTTAGCGGCCACCACTAAAGGGGGCAAGGACTTCAGTTGGGTCTGCACTCATAAGGTAAGCTTATCGATTATTGCTGTGTAATATGGTTATTAATGGTTTCTTTTAGGACGATGCTGATATTGAAGAGAGCTGGTCGACTCCTGGAAAGATCGAAGATGTTCGTAAAGTTTTAGAAGGCTGGGAGCCCGCAGTGCAGGCAATCATCGATGCAACTCCTTCCGACTATCTAGTTGACTGGAAACTCGTATATCGTGATCCTGTACCGACATGGGTTTCTCCAAAGGCGCGTATTGCTTTGATTGGTGATGCTGCGCATCCGTTTCTCCCTACATCTATTCAAGGTGCCAGCCAAGCAATGGAGGACGGCGCAACTATTGCTGTAACTCTTGAGCTTGCTGGAAAGTCAAATGTAACTCAAGCTTTACGGGCTTTTGAAGCTATCAGATATGGTCGTGTCCGTGCAGCTCAGTTGACTGGCGAGTCAACCAGAGATAAGTGGCACAAAGCTGATTTTGATAATCTGTTAAACTCGCCAGAGAAGATCAAACTTCCTCGCGAAGAGTGGCTACTAGCTCACGATGCCGAGAAGCATGCATATGCTGTTTATGAAGAAACGGTAGCAAAGTTGAACGCTGCTGCATAAAGAACGAAATTTTTCTAATTGGTTTACTTTTTAATTGGTTGACAACATTGTCAGTAAGAAAATTGAATAAATAACTCTCTTATGTTATAAATATTATCAGATGGGCTCACTTTCGTGTCAGATGTAGATTAGCTTCAGAAAATGCTCGTCACCACCATAAGCAAAACCTTAGTCTTTAAAATTTGTAGCGGGTTATCGCTTTAGAGGTATATAGAGTTTCATAAAATTCCATAAGAGTTTCAATGAAGCAAGGTAAGTTCACATAATAAAAAATGAGAATATCAAATTTATTTAAGATTTAGTTGAATCAATTATTAGCTGAAAAAGCATATCTCTAAATGGTAAGAGAGGGCAAAGCGTCCGCCCGAGGAGCAGTCTTGATCTTTCCATATGCGTCGCGTACAAGCAGCTTACGAGGCGGTCCGCTTTCGCCAAACAACGGAGTAATCTTGCCTACTTCAAGTTCAGCCTTGACGACTGCGCTGACCTCTTCCCAGCGGGCTTTGGTATCTTCTTCAGCGTCATACGAATATAACCAGCGGTTCTACAGAGAATTTAGTTAGCTTTTTTAAACAAGAAGACCAAAAGAAACCAATTGGGAGACTGTACCTTAATTTTGATGTCGTCGGGATCAATATCAGCACCATCATCTAGATCCTTCAAAGCATTATGCCAGCGATTGCGGACATCTTCGCCTGAAAGTTGAGCTTGTCGTACGCGATCGAAACGAAGCTTCTCATAGACACGTGTCGCAAGAGGAACATTGCCAGGCCCTGCCAATTTAAGACACAATGCCAAAACGGCAGAACTCTCTGTTGCCTGAGATGCTCCTTGAGCACTAGTTGGCAAATGAGGATGGCAGCTGTCACCAAGTAGCACAATTTTGCCACTTTTGCTAACCCAAGTAGGAATAGGCGCACGATAACAGATTTTCCAATCAAGGCACGAAGGGGTAACATTTACGGCAGAAGTAACTAGGGGGTCCCAACCCTTTACTAGCTTGCGCACGTCATCCATATCACCTGGTTGAAACCAGCTCTCTTCGATGTCAGTCTCGTCACGGTGAGTAAGAATCCAATTAAATTCCTCGCCGTCACGAAGGGTGTTTTGGACCAGATGCATATCAGGTCCAATCCAGATATTAAGACAATCGTGGCTTAAAATGGGTTGGCATTCTGGAACATCTTTGAGAATTTCTCCTTTAAAATAAGCACGATAGCATGCATAACCAGAGCTCTTGGGTGCATCGGAAAATCCGAGGACAAGTTCACGGGTCTTTGACTTGATTCCATCAGCTCCAACTATTACATCGGCGTAGAAGATACGACCATCAACAAGGGTGACACTTGGATCGTCTTCGTTGAAGGTCTCCACTTCGAGTCCCATGTTAATTTCCATTCCAAGTGCCAAAACGCGATTGATGAAGGCGGTATGGTAATCACCGCGATGTCCAATATATCCAGCCATATCCTAAAATCAAATTAGCCCTAGTTAAAAATAACAATCTGAATATTCATACTCACCATCAATGGTTGCACTGCAAGAATTTTACCGTCATTCCAACGTCTGATGTTCATGTTTGGATTTTTGTTGCCAATCGCGACAATCTCGTCATACAACCCCCACCGTTTGAGAAGTTTCAAGGCATTCTCTCCAAGACCAAGCGAGTCTCCCAGTCTCAAGAATTTCTTGATCTTTTCAAAAATCAAGACTTCGAATCCCTGATGATGCATTGCCATAGCGCATGCGAGACCCCCGAGGCCAGCGCCTACAATAATCACTCGGGGCTTATTCGAAGCAGGTCGTTCAGGAAGCATGGTGCAGCAGTTGAAGTTGAGGATGAAAGGCTATGGTTCGTCATGGCGGTGTTTATAATGTAGCAAGTCTGGTAGCCGTGAAGGATGCTGTTCGGAGTAGAGGCCCTGAGCCTTACCACATTGTTTCCCCGCGCCGCAAAGTTTGGCCGTATTTCCACGGCGATATGTAAGGTTTCATGGGCCCGGAGTAAATATTTGGCCAGCGTAGACTGGATTTGCTTACAGAGCTCACACGGCTGCTTAGCAGATTAAAGTTTTGTGCCAAAAGCAGGCATGCACTTAATTATTGTGCTAATAGGTTTCTCCGCGCTCGAGAGACGTGTAAGCACGAATATGTTTGTACCTGTCACTGCTACCGCATTTTTATAATACTTTGTTCCACTACTCAGGTCGTTCAACTATCTACACTATTGTTCTTGGCCCGTCCATGTTCTGGGTCATGAACCTAGCATTTCCCCGCATTCACGGGCTGATTTTCAAAACAAAAAACTAAAAAATATATACAAACCCTCTGCATCTTGGGTGCTAGTTTATCCGATAGTGTGTTACCCCGCGTTTGTTGGTAAGCTGTAGAGCTCTCGTACTGCAAACTCTGGCCCGTTCATGTTATCCGTCATTGACCAGTCAGCGTCGATTGATAGTCTCCGCATAAACTGTAAAATGTATAAATACTCGTTTAAAGTATGATTTCCTGAAACTGCCCAGTAACAATACTCAGCTCTTCTACACAATGGCTTTGGGGATCCTTGAGGATAACAAGATGGCTCACGTCCCAGGAACGTCTTTACTTGAAGACAAAGTTCTGGATGATGAATTAGGCACTACCTCTATTCCAGAGGAGGCAGCGTCCCACCTAAAGCACGCTACTGGAAAGAATAGTCATATTATTCTTATCCCGCAGCCGTCAGATGACCCGAATGATCCTTTGGTATTGCTCCCTGTGTTTATGTTGTCCATCTGATGTTTTACTAAGAGTTATCCCGTTTAGAACTGGTCCCTCTTGCACCGGGACCTTCTTTTTGCTGTTCATGGTTTGGGATATATTATGAATGTTGGCGTATGTGGTCCACTCTTATCTGCAGGTACTCTGGATCTTGCTACTGATCTTAATGTGACGATCACGGATGTTGCTTTTCTTACTGGATATCAATTGCTTGCAATTGGAGCTACTGGACCTATTGTTTCTGCTCTAAGTCGAATCTACGGAAAGCGTCCCCAGTTTATTGCTGCTTCACTATTTGGTGTTCTGGGTACGCTTGTCTGCTGCGTCGCCACAAAGTATAGCACCCTACTCGCTGGAAGAATTCTGCAAGGATTTGGCAACGTGGCATATGAAAGTATTGTCGTTTCCGTCATTGGAGATCTTTACTGCCTACATGAACGTGGTTTACGTTTAGCAGTCTTTAACTTCTGCTTTGGTGGAGTAAATCTGTTTACATCGGTAATTGCTGGACCAATCACTACTAACCTTGGCTGGCGTTGGCTCTTCTACATTGATATCATCTTCGTTACACTGCAGGCATTCTTGATAATATTCTGTGCTACTGAAACAGTATTTGTGCGCGACGCCAAGTATGAAATTGATGTGGCTGGTGAAGAAGTGTTTGACGACATCGAGAAACTTGGATCGGCTCAATACGTTGAGAACAAAGATGAGGCTACTAAAGTCGAAAAGCAACAACCGATCATACCGCCAAAGAAGACATACTGGCAGATGATCAAACCATACCATGGACGAATCTCGACTGAAAATCCTCTGCGACTTCTTGTGCGGCCATTTGCCGTAGTCTTGAATCCTGCAGTTGCTTGGGTAGGATTTTGGATTTTCTTTTTCTAGCTAAAGTATCACAAGAAGCTGACTATTTTATAGATTGTCCTAGCAATGGCTATTCCTTTAGCTTGGATTGTGAATATTAACTATTGTATCGCTCAGCTATATGGAGTTGCCCCTTATAATTTGACCGCCGAACGACTTGGATTTATATCTGCTGGCCCCCTTATTGGCGGATTCATTGCCTCTCTCTTTTTCTTCGTGATAAATAATCCCATGACATTATGGATCTGTCGGAAAAACAATCGAGTTTTTGAGCCAGAGTTTAAGCTTCCCGTAGGCTCTCTTTTGGGTGCATTCTGTCTAACAATCGGATGCTTCGGATTTGGAAACGCGTATCGTGGTCGCAAATCGCCTATTGTCGCAGCTGTTCTCTTTGGTTTTGTGTGCGCGGGCTCAACTACTATGGCTATAACAGCAAGTAATTATATGATTGATGCTTATCGTGATCTATCTGTTGAAATTATTGTCGCCTCTATGTCTATCAAGAATTTCATCTTTTTCGGATTTTCCTATTTTTTCAATAATTGGGTAACCAACTCGGGTCCGGATGTTGTTTTTGATGTTCTGGGAGCAATTGCTGTTTTTACTACATTGATTCTCACGATTCCGCTTTATATATTTGGAAAACGGTATGCTGATATATGTGTTGTGAATCTAATTAAGGCTGCTAACTTTTTGTCTTAGAATCCGAAGTTGGTGGCATCGCGTCCAGCTTTTGAAACGACTTAAGCTCGCTTAAGCCTTGGGCAGTTGATTAGGTTTAGTAAAAAATGCCAGAAAAGAAAATTAACTTTGAAAATTAATAATGTCTACTTAATTGAAATCTCATTTTATTCTGTCAATAATTCTATGTAACTCATTGCATCCTGGACTCTTCGCAGGCATAAGCAAAATCAGTCGGAAAATCCCACGCCTCCAGCAGCTTCGTAAAGTCGTCTCCAATAAACGATCTCATGGCGTCTGAATGCTGTGTGGGCAAATCTAATGTCGCATAGGGGATATCAGATGACACATCGCGTGATTCACGATGAGTGTCTTCAACAACACTTGCGCCTATCTGCATCAATTCTCCATTCGGCAATGTGTGACTAACATTTGCAATTATTTGTAAAGTTCTGCGGGCAGATGGCCACGCTTTTGCCATAGCTTTAAGACTGTTGGTACACTGAGATAGAGATGACTCTGAATATAAAAATGGACAGTGCACTCGATTGAAGAGATGCATAATGACAGCAGTAAAGCAATAGTAATTCAAAAATGGAGAGTAACTATTTTGACCGAAGCAAGACCTTTGGATGAGATTGGAGATTGCAATAGCCGAAGAAGTAGCTACCAAATGAGACATACTGGTACCCAACTCTTTCCCACTTTTGATAAATGGCCTGTGCAAAAGGATTTTGCAGTTCCAAAATTGAGCGTACATGTTAGCCAGCGGAGTGGCAATCTGCACATCGACGTAATTCTCTTCACCTTTTGCTGGCAAATTCTCCTTCTCCCAATCAGATAATTCGCGATCCAAAGCCATCAATTTGTCTTCAGCACATTCGGTCGCACCGCGGACACCATACCAAGCTTCCTGCACGCGAGTTTGAATTGTAGATAGCTTAATAACTTGAATGAAACTTTGCATAGACAAGTCGTCCTGTTCGGCGGCAGGGATTTGCGTATCAAAATCCATAGGGTGAATAGCGCAAGGTCGACCTTGCCATGCAGAGATATATCTATCAGCAACATAAACTCCCCACCACAATAGTCGCCTTACTTGAACTTCAGTCTCGCTCATGCTTGTAAACGGCGTAATCGATTTCCACACCGACGGGTCACGGTGTAATCCCAAATCCTGAGCCATACGGACGGCGTTTCCAATGTACATCCAGCTGATGGATCCACCTGTGCCAAGCTCGCGATATCCCATTAATAAAAAGGCGATGCATATGCTCAGTGAACTCTGCTTATGCTGAGCTAGTAATAGTTCTGCTTTTGAGGCATAGATGTCGCCAATATCGCTGTCGCCATTTTCCGAGTCAGGGTCATGATCCACAAATCGAGCGGCAAGAGCAAACATTGCTAATAAAAACACTTGAGGTATTCGACGTTTCAATTGGTCGAGAGCTGATTGGTTTGACCGAGCAAATCCAAGACGATCGTTTGCTAACTGGGACTGAAAAAAAGATTGATGAACTACTGGAAAGCAAGGGTGGATATACTGCCAGTACGCACTATAAAGTGTTAATATATATTATAATCACATAATGTCAAAAGTTAAGACTTACTCTAGAAGTTTGTCTTGCATTTCCAAATCTGGTAGTGGTCCCCCTAATGTTGCCTCAGCACTTTGTATAATCTCCTCCTCTGTACGAACAAGCATTCTTTTTGATCTCGGCCAAAATCCAGGATTCGGAAAGTGCCAAAATGGACTTGAGTATATTTTCGAAGAAGTAATCAGCTGCAGCCCCGAAGTGGGACCGTGGTATCGCATTGTGAGATTCTCGTCAATCGATAAATGACCAACAATATTTTTGTCTCGAAGAGCACTGCTTGCTGCAATTTTGTTCGCTTGTGTGTGGGTTGAAGACGAACCATTGCTAGATGGCGGCGTTAAACTATTGCCAGATGTTGAATCACTTGAGGTGTCGTCAACAGACATGGCTCTCTTCTTGGATCTATGCTGGGCAGAATCGTTTGTATGCCCTTCTCGAAGACCGCCAATGACTTGCTCGAGAGAAGTTATACGACTTTCAATTGCAGTGGCGTATCCTTTTGGCGGTCCACGTTTACGGACTTCTCGCGTGAATGTACAAGGCACCTGCAAAAAGTTGCAATTCTCGCAGATGCTCGATTCAGGCTTCAACAAGCATTTAGATTTCGATTTCGAGCCTAAAATAAATCTAGTTAAAAAACAAGCTAGATAAAGTAGTTAGAAGCTTATATGACAAAGATACAATTGTCGCATGCCCTGGCGACGCGGTCGCCACTGACAATAGATTTTCTGCGCGGTCTCTGGGCGGCATTAGATGTCGTGGACGGCACTGCCACGGCAGAGGAAGCAGACCACTGATTATCGTCATCATCGCCGCGGAGCATTGTAGCTTCCATGATATCGGAATCAGGAAGAAGCATTTTTAGAGATTTGTTTGGAGAGCAGGAATATTAAGCGGGCCGCGGGATGCGGGGAAGCCTTGCGGCGCAACTATTAATTCTTGCTGGCCCGTGTCCGACCAGCGCGAGAGCTAGGGTTTTCTGATCATTGGGTTTTGATTGTATCTGTGCTTAGACAGCTACTATTAACTAGCCGGGTCTGGGCAGTGAGGACGCGGGGAGCTATCCGGAATTGCCCCACAAATTGGTTAGAGTTTTGTGGGGTAGATGCTGAGCAGCCCAGGGGAACTCTAGAGAGCCGCTGACGTCAGCACGGCGTCTGCCTCGTCGGGGCAGCATTTCGCCGCGGCAAAAGCAGATATATGATACTACTCGGTCCTGATAATAATCAATTGACATATAGCCAGCATGCGATCCTGGGGACCAGAATCATTGCTCAGCAACTACTCGCTTCAGAATGTCTTCCTCTGCAGTGCCTGTCCTGAGCGACGTCCACACTGGAATCCCTGAAAACCTTCTTGAGAAAGCAACGGCGGCCAAAGAGCGTCTCTACTCTCGAAAAACCGCACCTCCGTATTATGAACGCGATGAGCAACTTCCCGTTCTTCCTCCTGATGTCTCTCGATCGACATTCAATGCAGCTATCGCCGCGCTAGAAGGCATCCTTGGCTCAGCTAATGTCGAGGTCAATGATAAGCCTCTTGTCGATGGTTGGTACATCGAGCATCCGTATGCCGCCTCCCCTGACTATTTCTGTTTATTTGGGACTAGTAGACTAATATCATGATGACACTAGTAATACTCATGATGCCTACCATGTTTTTTCGCCGGGTGATTCGGTATCGTCCGCTCAGTGCTATCCTGGATCTGTGGAAGAGGTTTCTGCTGTTGTGAAATGGGCAAATAAATTTGAGATTCCAATCTATCCGATATCAATAGGCCGTAACCTCGGATACGGAGGTGCCGCACCTCGCGTAAGAGGCAGTGTCGTTGTTGATCTTGGCCGTCGAATGAACAAGGTTCTCAAAGTGGATGGTGAGAACTACTCTTGCCTCGTCGAGCCTGGTGTAACATACTACAAGCTCTACGATGAAGTCAAGCGCAGTGGTTTCCCTATGTGGATCGATACCCCCGATCTCGGAGGTGGATCTGTGGTTGGTAACGCAGTAGATCGTGGTGTCGGTTACACTCTTTACGGAGATCATTTTGGAAACCATTGCGGTATGGAGGTTGTACTTCCTAATGGAGAAGTCATCCGTACAGGCATGGGCGCTCTTCCAGGTCCCGATGGCACCGACAATCCAACGTGGCAGTCATTTCAATATGGCTACGGTCCTTACGCCGATGGAATTTTTAGTCAGTCCAATTTTGGAATTGTGACCAAGATGGGATTTTGGCTTATGCCTGATACTCAGCATCAGACTTTTATGGTCACTTTCCCCAACGATGAAGATTTTGCTGATATTGTTGATATCATTCGACCTTTGATGATCAAGCGTATCTTGGGTAATATTCCTCAACTGCGAAATGTTATTCAAGAGCTTGCAGTCACTGGAAGGCCAAAGACAGATTTCTACAAGGGCGAGGGACGTGTTCCTCGTGAGGTCATTCGTGAGCATGCCTCCAAGATGCCGTGTGGTGACTGTGCGTGGATCTTTTACGGAACTGTCTATGGCACTAAGGAACAAATTGCTGATACTCTAAAGATTGTCAATATCGAATTCTCGAAAATTGCGGGCTCCAAATTTCTGTTCCCGGAGGACATGCCTGCCGATCACTACATTCATTCAAGAGTGAGCGTATGCTCGGGAGTCCCCGAAATTCGAGAGCTCGATTGGCTGAATTGGAAGCCAAACGCTGGTCATCTATTCTTTGCGCCAATCTCTCCTACAAAGAAACACGATGCCCGCGTCCTCTACGAGCTTGTTCGGGATATTCATGACGAGTTTGGCTTTGATGTGTTTCCCACATATTGTATTGCTAACCGCGAGATGCATTTTATTGCCAATATTGTGTATGACCGTGACGATGAAGATGAAAAAGCTCGTGCAATGGCTTGCATGCGCAAGATGATTGATGTATGTGCCCAACACGGGTACGGCGAATATCGAACTCATATTCTCTTGGCTGATCAAGTTGCTCATACATATGGATGGAACAACCAGGCGATGATGCGATTCAATGAGACATTAAAAGATAGCTTGGATCCGAAGGGTATTTTGGCACCAGGGCGAGCTGGAATTTGGCCGGCAAAATATCGTGGTAAGGGATGGGAGTTATTACTTGGTGACGATAGAGCAACTTCTAATCCTGCGGACATTAAAACCGTAACTGAGTTGGTTAGTGCATCACACTTGTAGAGCATTGTCAATTGAGTTCCTCGTTACATTAGTTTCATCAATTGAATTTTCTATTATTAAAGGTTAAATGCTCCCATATATATAATCTGCAAACAAGATAACACGTACATGATCATAATAGACAATTGATCAGTATCTCAAGTTTTAATGGTGCAACTAAAGCATACATTTTAGAGAGCTCGTAGGAGGCTACTGAATGATTATTACCAAAAAAGCTCTTTTTGCTGCAACGTCAATCCTAGCGATCCAAACTCGCAATTGTCTCAGCATACACTTCATAAGCATGCTTCTCTGCATCATGTCCCAACATCCACTCTCCTCTTTGCAGTTTAATAGTGTCTGGCTTCTCTTTTAGATTTGCAAAATCGGCTTTATGCCATTTTTCACGTGTGCTCTCTCCAGTCTTTTGTGTCATTAATACACGCTGGTACCGGATCTTCTCATATGCAAGGATAGCCAAAGCTACGTCACTTTTGCCCGCCAGTTCAAGGCAGACAGCCAGTGTAGCACCATCTTCCATAGCCTGGCTTGCGCCCTGGATTGATGTAGGCAGGAACGGATGTGCAGCATCGCCAATAAGAGCAATGCGAGATTTTGGAGATACCCAGGTAGGAAGCGGATCGCGATACACTAATTTCCAGTCGACTAAAGATTCGGGAGGTGTTGCCTTGACAATTTCTAGCACTGCCGGATCCCAGCCTTCTAGTACTTTGAGAGCATCCTCGATCTTTCCGGGCGTCTGCCAGCTTTCTTCGATATCGGCCTCGTCCTAAAATTACAATTGAATTATATAGCTCGTGTCACAGTACGATAGAAAAATATACTGCTACACACCTTATGAGTACAGACCCAGCTAAAGTCTTTACCACCTTTAATCGTGGCTGCAATGAAGTGGATATCCGGACCAAGCCACGCACAGTGATTATCTCCATTTTCACACATAAATTTAGTGAGAGGATTGTTAGCCAGCTTGTCAGACGGGAACCAAGTGCGGAAAATAGCATATCCTGAAGATTTTGGCTTATCGTCATATCCAAGCACAATCTGACGCCCCTTTGATCGTACGCCGTCGGCGGCAAAAACTACATCAGCCGTGAATCTTTGTCCGTTCGCAATCACCCCAGCTTCGGTCTCGGTCTCAAAATAATCAGTCACACGATGTCCAAGAATGATATTGACACCGACCTTCTGCGCATATTCATATACAATTTCATGGATCTCGCCACGATGGCCATTGAAAGGCTTGCCAAACGTCTCCTCGGGTGTCCATTCCTGATAATAGACATCCTCACCTAAATACGTCTTGAAGTTAATGCCTTTAGTGTTGAGGCAAATTCTGTCCAGTTTCTCCTCAACCCCATCCCAGCGCTTAAAAATTCGACCAGCATTGGCCCCAAACGAAATGATATCGCCAAGAGCCTTGACGTCAGGGAATGACTCCAGGAGGGTAACTTTGTGTCCATGACGTACGCACTCGATAGCCGCCGTCAGTCCAGCAAAACCGGCACCGACAGCGATCACTTCGATACCAGTAGACTCAACCATTTCTCGCTAGCGAAATTGTTGAAGGAAAACCTGGCTGGGTGCCGCATGGTCAACCGGAATTTGCAGGGCATTAATACTTCTCTATTCTTGGCGCTACCTGCGGGTATAAATGCGGGGAACGAAGTCTGTCAAAAGCCGCACACTCGCTATTTCGTTCCTCCGGGGTAATACTAACATCTAACCCTCAACTTCAAAAGTACTACTAAACTGCCTGTAAACTTTGGGATATTGTAATCTCTTATATTTGAACTAAGGAGAGCATTTCTAGAAATAGCGTCTCTGAATATTTATTTATTCTCGGCTTTAAAAACATACCCCAATATAAGCTAGTCTTTATCGTCATTTAGTAATCAGTGGTATGATAGTTCCACTCGATCCATCCGTAGCCAACCTTACCGTCATTTCTGGTAGCCTTGCACATGCTTCGCGGAAACTTTGATTCGCGACCATCTTTAGGATTAATCAAAAGAAGAGCTCCGATAGCAGTGACCTCGATCTGAAGAACAAGGCCTTCGGGTTCGCATTTGACGGTGGCATACTTGACGGCTCCGTTCTTTTCAATCGTCTCATAGCTTTTGACGCTCGTTAGCTCGATGACGTCCTCACCAGGTCGCTGAATATAACCATAGTTAAATGGAACCTTGTTGCCCATCATGCAAAAAGCGTGAATATGCTCGCCGTCGTCAAAGTGCACGGCAGTCCACATCCATTGCAGCTTCCACCAATCACGATTACCCCACGAGTGATCTCGCTGACCAGGTCCAGAGAACTCAATCTCCTCATCGCCTATCTTGATAGTACCGGTAATAGTGCAAGGAATTTCGTAGCGGGGGGTCATACGCCAAGCAAAGGGCACACCGTCGGTTTTCCAAGTGAGGTCGAAGCCAACGTTCTCGATCGGGATACCAGGGTCACCGTGAAGCGGCGCCGCGTTGTCTTCATGAGCGGCACCAGTGCCAAAGATTTTGACGCGGAAGGACTCATGTTCTTTTTCGCAGTCCTGCTCGGCAACAAACTTGTCAGTGATGATCTTCTGCTTGACATCGTCCTTGTCAGGTAACGGCGCACGCGGGTCAACGAGCATGATTGCAGGTTTGCCCACTCTAGTGATAGCGGCAGTGTAAAGCGCAATACTCTGGTTTGGCAGACGGCCGAGACGCATATAAGCACCGAGGTCACCTGAAGGGGTGACGCAATCAAAGTACCAGCTTTCGTTCCAGAGATAATCACTGACTCCAGGAAGTTCGTGGCTGTACTCGTCGACATCGTACGGAACGAGTGCTTTGGGGATGTTGGTGCCAGCCTTGAATTGCATACCTTTCAAAAGGGATGCAACATCAAGATCAATAGCATGCTGAGCATGGCGCGCAATCATTGCTGCAGCAAGAGTCATGCCGTCCTCGGTCTGTCCAACAGATGTGGCAGTAGTGACGACGATAGAAAGACCGTATATGGTCTGTCTACGGTACTCTTCCCAGGCTTCGTGTTTGGGGACATAGAACTTAGCCTTTGAATTAAGCTCTGTGAGATAAAGATCAAACAGCTCTGACTCGTATTTGCGGCGATTTTCGAGCGTGAGACTGCTGCCAATGAAGTAGGCGGCGTCACGCATGGCCGATCCCCAGGCAACAGTCTGCCAGTCAACAACGGTCGCAACGCCGTCGTGGATGATCATGTTGTCGAGACGGAAATCGCCATGAACGGCGCAAAGTGGAGGGTGCACGTCAGCAACCCACTTATCCATGTAACCGTCAATAAACTTGAGAAAGTTTTCGTGCTCACTCGAGAGGTCTTTCCGCGGTTTGTGCAAGCCAAGATACACGGGAAGGCTAGAGCTATAAAGCTCGGGGTTTTCAAAGAGGTTAGGCTTGCGGAGCCAGGGAGTCATACCACCGAGCATCCAGTCGCCGAGGACGGGAGCCTGGAAATTAGCCAGGGCGCGTAGGGCAAGAGCGGCCTCGTCAAAGCCGCAGCCTTCAAGTTGAGGGGAAGTCTCAGTCTTACCAACATCTTCGAGGACCAGGGTTACAAATCCTTCGTCGTCAAGGGCAGAGAAGTAGCAATCGGGGACAACAGACGACCCTTTATAGTAAGGGCCTAGGTTCTGATAGAAGTCGACCTCCTGACGATAGAGACCTAGCTTTGCACCGGTCTTGCGGCTCTCAATGGTAGAAGACGAGATCTTGATGATGATGGGGCGTGCGGTACGCTCCGAGGAGACACGGTAGGAGACGCGGAGGGTGGTGCACATCTGACCGGGAAGAACCTGGATGGACTCCACGGAGACGGCGGAAGGCTCGAGCTTGAAGACGGCGGCGATCCATGCCGGCGTGACCTCCTTCTCTGAGTGTATGACTTGAGGAGTGGCGGACGACTGTGAGCGAGGTTAGTCAGTATGCAGTAGTGAGGTGAGGATGGTGAAGAAGTAATGAGAGATGCGCACATTGATGATGTCGATAGTCATCACTGGGTTAGGTGGAGGCAGAAGTAGCGTAGAGAAAGCAAGATCCTGGAGCTTGTGCCAGAGTGGGAGTTAATAAACAAAGTCCAGGTTTTGTACACTGCCGTCTAAGCCCTCTACGCACGCGCGGGGTCAGAAACACGACAATTGTCCCGGCAGCTGCTTTGTGCTGCTATTCCTATGCTCTTACTCAGACTATCGCATTGTTTATCCTGGATATCCTGGATCGTGTCTCTCTGCACGGCAGCGGGCTGAGTAAAATACATAAGCGCAATCGCTCCGGTGGCAGATGTCGATCGAGACTTCCTCTACTTCCCCGCCGCTTCTATTCTGTGCCGTCCGCGCTTGAAGACTGCGGGGATTGCGCTAAGGCAATGTGAGATAGTCATTTGCGGCACACGGCAATACCCAGCCAAACAAAACTCTGCAGCAGCAGGCATCCCAGCATCTGACAGTCTGCTGGGCAGGGAAGCAGCTCAGATAGTGAGGCAAGATGCAGCTGCGGTGCGGTCAAGAGGCGAGGTCTAATTCACGGTGCGGCTTCGGGCTGGGCTGCTGACTGAGGGTACTATTACTACTTACCTAAACAGGCCGCATATGTAATTATGCTGACTTTCGCGGGGTTGTCGTATAGTTGTGCGGAAACTCTATAATCTAGTTGTGATGGGTAACAAGAACTGTGCAGAAGAAAAAAACTGTGGATTTTTCCTCACCTTTTCCGCCTCTGTGTCTGTTCAGCTGTCTACTATGCTGTCTCCTCGCAACCCTACTTTCCTCATTGACCATTCTCAGCAGTGGCGCCGCGATTCGCCAATTGCCCCCTATAGTCTTCTATCTGCTGCTCGGGACACCAAATACTAGCCTACCTATTCTGGAAGTCCTCTCTCTGATTCGGGGAAACTCCTGCGCCGCTCGCTTAATGGTGCAGTACCCCGCAATCGTTTCCCATGCTCTGCTTCCCCTCCTTCCTCTCTGCTCGCGCCGCACTTGTCCATCTCGCTCTACTCTTTGATCTTCTACTACACCTCAAGTCTTTTCACATAATTTATGAGATCGCCCGAAAAAATCATTGCACTTAGAAGTACTCTCCCGTCGGCTTTTGCTATCCATCACCGCGCTCGCCTGGTCTGAGACGCACTCTCTCGACCTACTTAAATCTCCAAAACCTACCTTTCCTGCTCTTTGCATCTCTCTATATCGCTCCACACCTTCATTGTTTGCCATGTTTGAGAACCTCAAAATCAAGCGGACTATCCGTCCCGAGGAGATCCACATCAAGCCCAAGACCACGTGGACAAATATCAAGATCATTGCCATTTCTGCCCTCGGAAGCTTCCTCTTTGGCTACTCTAACAATGCCATCTCGGGTACGCTTGTCCAGCAGTCCTTTGTGAGCAAATATCTCTCTGGTGACAATGCGGCAGCCCTAACTGATGGTATCCTCGGTGGCTTTATTGGTGGTAATCTTGCAGGCGCTATCGTCCAGGGCCCTATATCTACCAGATATGGTCGTCGAATTGCAACTGCTGTTGCTGCTCTTCTTCTTACTATATCTGGAGCTTTACAGGCAGGCGCTGCCAACATAAACATGTTTATTGCAGCCCGCACTATCTGTGGTATTGGTGCGGGTATGGTTATTACAAATGTACCAGTGTACATGTCTGAAATTGCACCTCCACACAGTCGTGGCCTGCTGGTGGCTAGTCATGGGCTGATGATTACCAATGCCTACATTGCCTCGTCTGCTGTTGCTCTTGGTTTTAGATTTGTGTATACGGACTATCAGTGGCGTCTCCAATTTGTTGTCCTCACTTTTCTGTCTCTTCTTCTTTTGCTATCAGTATTTTTTCTTCCAGAGTCACCCAGATGGCTCGTTCAAAACGACCGTATCGATGAAGCTTGGATCGTTCTTGAGAAGCTTCACAAGTCTGACAGTGATCCCGAAGCTGCGTTAGCTCGGGCAGAATTTATTCAAATTGAGGCACAGACTGCTGCAGAGAAAGAGTTGCCAAAGGGTCTCATCTACATTTTCAAAACTCCTAGTCTTCGTAAGCGAGCGTTTTGTGCCATATTGGTTTGGATGATGGGACAGTCTACTGGTGTGCTTGTCATTGCGAACCTCATCTCAACTCTCTTTGCCGACCTTGGATATGACACTACCTTACAGCTTGGACTATCACTTGTCTGGTTTGTCATAGGACAGACTGGTTCTGCTGTTAATGCTGTCTTGATGGATCGCTTCGGCAGAGTTGTACTTCTTGGTATGTTCATTCCTGCCGTTTTTACTCACTGCTAATATTTCTCTCTCTTGCATTCAGTCGTTGGAGGATATTTATGCTGCATCAACATTACCATCGAGGCTGTTTTACAAAAATTTTATCTGAATTCTGGATTTAAGCCCGGAGTTAATGCCGCTGTTGCTTTTTACTATATTTTTATCTTCCTATACGGTTGCACTGTTGACTGCGCAGCATACGTGTACATTACTGAGATTTGGCCTACTCATATTCGCAGCACTGGTACTACTATTGGTCTCTCTGCTTTCTTTGTTACACAGCTTGCATTTACGGTACCTGCTTCGACTGCTTTTCAAAACTTGGGGTGGAAATATTACTTTATCTTTATGTCCGTTTGCTTCATTACTACTACCTGCATTCTATTCTATCTGCCAGAGGTAAGTTTTTCTTGAACTTTCTTGAGAGACAGATCAAGCTAACTCATTTGTAGACTGCTGGGCTTTCACTTGAGGAAGTTGGAATGCGATTTGGTGACAATGTCGAAATCGAGTTCCAACAAATTGCGAAGGAGAAGCAGCAGCAGAAGATGGATGGCATAGAGCCGCTTCCTGAGGCAGAGCACATTGAGCGGAGTATTGAAGTTCCTTCTAGTTAAAATACTTTCTATTTTTGTTTCTAGTTACGTTTCTGATTATATTTTTTTTGGTAACGGTATACTTTGAGACCGGCTATGAGGAAAAAGAGTAACGCTAAAATGATTGCCTAATTTTGTTTGAAATAATTAATATACTCACATTATGCTGACAAAAGTATTTACCCACGGAGCAAATCTAGTTTCATTTACATCCGCCAGATTGGCCCGAGGTTATTTGATCCGAAAATGAGCTGTAACACAGGATGATCATTCGTTGGAGAGACCAGAAGACTGACGTTCAAATCAGTGTCAGCGGCTTAATTCATTATCCTCAATCAAGCAGAACAGAGAATATTAATAATTATTTCATATTCCAAAAACGAGCGACATTCGAATCTTACTTCCTGTGCTACATCTCACAGAAAATAATATAAAGAAAACAGCCAGCCTAAAAAAAAATAATAGATATAAAAAAAGAGCATATGACTTCTCCAATATACTTAATTCTCAGAACTTTGATAAAAAAGCAATTATGGTCTTATGATTTACATAATATTGTTTACTATTTCCGTATTTAGTCTCAGTTTTTCAAGTGATCTATTATGTCAATAATAATCTGTTCTTGTGAGGCCCTAGTATCTGTAGGACTGTTATCTTGAGTATGCTTATGCCTTTACCTGTCTATGTCAGCGTAGCACTGGCGTAAACTAGTCTTGAAGAGAATGAGAAAGATGAAGCTTGGAGCATATTTTCTCACTCCCTAGCTAGATATGAGAAGCATCCCAGTGACGACCTTATCAATAAAAGTCCAATACATGTGCGCTTTACAGCTTAGTATGATTCCAGATTGATCATCTGTTACTTTCTTTACTTGTTTTTCTGTTATTTTGACGGAGTTAGAGAAGAGAATTATGAAAAAATGCGAGTCAGCTATTTCATATGAGCAATCCCTAGCATTTTCCATTTTTGGCACCATTGGTGACCTAAAGCAGTGCATACAGTAGAGCGCGATTAACTGCAGAGGTTACTGATTTCTATACTAAAAGAGTTGTTTTTGATCTCGGCGATTGATCTAAGACCTTCTCAAATCACGGGTACCTGTCTCTCATCTCTCGGTAGTGCAGTAAGTTTCCAGTTATTAAATATGCAAACTCTTATTTGAAAACCGTTTTCTCAAAGAAATATACTATATTACGGCGTACAAAGGTACTTTCTCTTGTATTTAGTTCACAAATGGGATTGTTAATTACCACTGCCTTAAATCTCTCCGCTGTACGGGGCACATCTTTAGAAGGCATTATCTTCTTTTCAAAACATACATTACGTGAGCTTTTGACATTCCCAAGCTCGGTATACCTTTTCAACCAGCATCAGGTCCATAATCTTTGCAGACATCAGAGGGTTTGGTTGGTCCGGGGTTAACCAAAACCCCTGAAATCTCAGTTGCTGTCAGATACTACGATAGAGGAAATAAAGTTTCGATTATGCACCTATGTGTACAAGGTGGGGGGATTACCCGGCATCTAGTATGAGACGTAGATTGAGTGATAAGACAGGCATAAATCTTACCAAAGATTTAGTGCAATCATACTCTAAATCTGCGCATGAACGATTGGCTGCTATTGTCGAAGCAAACCAAGATATCCTGTAAGTGCAGACCTAAAATATTCTGGCATTCACACAAGCGTTAAGAAATGAATAAGACGACTTCACAATTCGCTTTTGTTATATTATTAGTCTTAGTATCCCACTAACAATTAGTTCGACATCTGCTTTGATGCTCAATATCTGGTAGCAACTTTACAGTGTGATGCGTGCTGGCTATGGTTCTTGCTAACAACAGAATATGTCACACCTAAAACTTTTTGCTAATAGCTGCTGTGACTGTTGCTGCAATTGTGACAAAGCCCCGTGGCGTAAGGGGCCTGCCGAAAGTGCTGCTGCCAAATTTTTTTGTGATGCCATAAATTTCAAGCAAAGAGTAGATGAAAGAAAATATCTGATGAATCATGTCGTTTGGTAGCCCAATTGGAAATGCTAATTATCTTAAGGTTAGACTTCTGATGGGGTTTGGAGATTCTCTGTCGTTAATAAGTGTCTGTCATAATCTAGTTCCTGCTGATAGTTTCACGGACTTCTGGACTGGACTTCTTGGTCGCGAGTTCCTACTCTAATGCCACAAATACTTTCGCCCTGTTTTCGCAGAGCCCAAAACTATAGTTTGTCAAATCAACAAATTTGAATTGAGAGTGAGGATTGAAATGGCATCTAACTTGCTTGAGTTGTATTATACAAGACTGCTGAACGCTAATGAGCATCCCCGCATTCTTGAATTATGGTTTCGCATAGATCACGGGAAGGCGCAGCTACTGCGGTGTCAGCTGGACCACGTTTAAAATACAAGGAATACCGCTTCTATTACTGGGCAGTACAGTGTTTGCCCAGTGTGCATTTTGTAATGATTGGGCTAACCCTGGCCCGTCCACGGAATTGTTTGCGGGGAAGCGGGGTAGGATTGAGCCGCACACGGCAGAAACGATCCACCGAGGAAGAGAATACCCAGTTTTTGTGTGTGTACTTGCGCAAAACGCTTAGCAAACCCTACAAATACGCGCAGGGGCCCCACTCGTCTTCTGCAAGTGGGTTCTCCGTGGGTATGCAGACAAAGATCTAAGCTTCCCCGCATTTTAATAAATATGGGGTTTGCGCCGAACATTACTCAAGGCTGTTCAGAGTCTATTCTGTAGAAAGGAGCTATGCCATTTGGAATTTTAGAAGATAACTTGCTGGAGGATATTCCTGGTACAGGTAAGCAACTTTTTTGAAATCGTTAATTTTTTTTTTTACTGAACTAACTCCATCAAGCAAATTTGAATGACCAAAATGATGCTGCCACTCTTTATGCTCATCTTCCCCCAGGGATGCTGAAGCACGGAAAGGGCCGCAACTCTCATATTATTCTAGTCCCACAACCTTCCGATGATCCAAATGATCCATTAAATGTATGCTCAGCACTTTGACTATTGTTGATGACGTTTTAAACTAATAAAATAGTGGCCCCAATGGAAAAAGGATGGTATTCTGTTTATTGTCGGCATGTCTGCTGCAGTCGTAGGCGCATTTGGGCCAATGTTGTCTCCTGGATTTGTTGGTATTGCAGCAGAATTCAACATATCGGTCAACGAATTATCGCAAACGACCTCCTGGCTCACGCTTACCATCGGTCTCTCGCTGGTTGTCATGAACCCTCTTGCGAAAATGTATGGCAAGCGTCCAATGTATATTTTTGCTATTTCAATTATGTTTGCTAGCTGCATTTGGGGTGGATCTTCAACTAGTTTCAAGTCGCTTTTGGGCAGCCGTATTTTTTCAGGATTTGGAATGGCACCGTATGAGGTTCTCGTGCAGTGTACTCTCAACGATATGTATTTTGTTCACGAGAAAGGCACCCGAGTTGCTATTTGGAATTTGTTTTTGCTTTGCGGTATTTCCGGAGGTTCGCTTATCAGTGGCTATATCATCCAGGATTTGGGATGGAAATGGACTTTTTGGATTTGCGCAATCTTTTTCGGAGTACTGATGATTGCTGTTGTCTTTTTAGTCCCCGAGACTTCATATACTCGTCCAGAAATCAATGTCCCGGCCGAAAGTCAACTTCAGAGGGAGAAACTTGACAGTGAACATGTGGAAAAGGCCGAGGATAGCCAAGTTGAGTCTGGATTGTATTATGCGGGAGGTGATGCTCCTAAAATCGGCTATCTCAAGAGTCTACGTGTATATACTGGGACCTATTCGAACGCGCCCTTGCTGCGAATCATTGCGAGAACAATGGTCATTTTTTTCTACCCTGCTGTATTATGGGCGTTTTTAATGTACGGCACCACCGTTACTTGGATCGTCGCATTTAGTGTTGTCAATGCTAGCATCTTCACTATCGAGCCGTACAATTTCTCTGTTTCACAAACGGGACTTGTTGGTCTTTCACCCTTTGTTCTAGTCATTATTGGTGAGCTTATTTCTGGTCCCCTAAATGACTATTGTTGTGTATATTTAGCAAAGAGAAACAAGGGAATTTACGAATCTGAGTTTCGACTTGTGCTTGTGGTCCCAGTTATGATTCTTGGCGCAGTTGGATTTTTCGGTTTCGGGGCTTCGGTACATTACCAGACGCACTGGGCAGGACCTGTACTTACATATGGAATTGCCAACATGTCACTGTCATTTGCGAGTGGATGTGTTTTCGGCTATGTAATGGACTCTCATCCAAAGCTATCTGAAGAAGCCTTTGTCGCCATCAATTTGCGCAATTTGCTCACGTTTGGTTTAACATATTTCATAAATGACTGGATTAATGATGAAGGCGTACTGTTTGTGTTTTGTATTCTGGGCATGTTGTTTTTGGTGGTTTGTTTGCTGACAATTCCATTGTGGATTTTTGGTAAGAAAGCTAGAAGCTGGATTGCTAGAAATCAGTGGCTGAATAAGTTTATGAGCGATGAGTAGATTTTGCTACTCTAGCTCTATCGAGTTCGCTAGTATTTTGGTTATGAATAGGCATATAATATAAGTTTGTCATTATCTCTTATCATTGTTATCTAATGATCGGTTGATACGTATAAATGTACACACAAGATAGTATATCTTGCTCGATCTTTCTTGGGTAGGTTTGAGTGAGTATACAATTGCAGTTATCAGTCTCTAAATTTGAGTCATGTTTCTAATTGGTGCCTTTATGATAATTCTAAATTGCTGCCGATGGGCGAAGGCATAGAAGCTAGAGCCAAGAGGGAGAATGTTCATTGACGAGTAGATAAAATTAAATTTGGAGGCCTAATCTGCTGCTGGTAGATGATAATTATCTATATATGAACAGTTGCGGGGACCTCGGTTATCAGCAGATGCACATGCATACAAGCATGAAGGAGACGAATTGATAAGATTTACAATATATGCCTTGCTGTTTCCACCAGAGATCATGCTCTTGTCAGTAAGCTAGGCCAGTCGTTATGCAAAAAATCCATTTTTATTTGCTCTTTTTGTGATTACTTTGCTCCTTGTATTCATAGATTGAACGGGACGGTAGACGGAGGAGTCGGCCGCAAGCAGTAGAAAATATCTAGCTCGTTTACGGCACTAATTTGTTATTTATGTATATTAGTAAGAATTACTGATAATTAAACCATGTCTAATGTCGATCACTTCCTCCATAGCATAATATAGGAAGGGGATGCCCAATGCGGAGAATGGTATCGTTAAGACGACGAATACAAATACTCGCGATGAGTGTAGAGCTACAGTCTGAATTATGACCAGTCAGAACGAGCTGCCCCTTAAGCGCACTCGTGCATGTGTGCAGTAGTCTATCGGTGCCAGGCCATAAGCATCGTAAAAAAAGGTATTGTAGCTCAAGAAGGAGCATCTTCACGCAATACATATTGCCTGAAAAGTGACGTGCGCCAGCACGTTTTTAAGTGCATCAGCAAGGGATGATTGACATCGTAGTCCCATACAACCTTTGCGCTATCGCGGAGTATGTCACTCTGTATTAACCTATCGTAAGTTTTTCTCCAACATTCTGATGCGACTATGAAAATCCAATTCTTATCATGAATATCGCAGCCGACACTTCGGATAAACAGGCCCCAGGAGCCGGAAGATCTCTGCGGCGCCTAACCAAAGACGGCTAGCCGTAGAAGGAAGCGAGTCATGTTTTTCTTGTCTGCTTATAAATGTCTCCTCATCGAGCAATTTTCACGTGATAGCAAGTTAATATGCTTGTTTAAGATATAGAGTTGCTGCTTCCCCGCCCGCTCCTTCTTCCTCGTGGCACCGAGAGTGGGCCCGCATGCGTGCCGTCACTTTGCTGCCAGAGAAGCTGCCAATGTCTGTAATATCAACTTGTTAACGATCCTACATTGGCATTGCAGCCGTCCGGCAGCTTGGCAGCATAGGTGCAAAAGGTGAAAAACCGAGTAGACGGCAGTTTCAACCCTAGGGCAAATATGGTTAACAGATCAGCGATCGGCAAACAACGCCTCTGACGCATTGTCTCACATCGTGCGGCTTTCTATTCCCCGAAACGGAAGCACAGCAGAGTTAAATAACAGGAGCAGAATGTCGTCGGCGAATTGGTGTGCGTGCGCCCTCTCTTTCGGTAGTCACGGGCCTTGTTCTCTGCTTCGTACCCCGCACTTGCTCGCGGCTCCTTGTCACGGCGGAGGTCTTAAGTTGGTGCTCACTCCCAATTTCTTCGTCCTCCTCCGCCATATTGTCTTCTCAGTCATGGAACAACCTCCAAAGATTAACGACAATCGCATTGAAAACGTCGACTCCTACGAGGGAGGCAGCAGTGCCTCTCCATCGGCTGTCCCTGTCGCCTACAACTCTGCTAACGAATACTCTGAGAAACCCGAGCAGCCTTTCCGGTTCTCTATCGCTGTCCTGCTTAACATTATCGTATGTCTTCTACTGATATTTAACTTTGCTCCTTTTTGTGCTGACAGTCAACAATATCTCTAGGCCGGCTATTTCACAATTTTTGCTTCTCTTTTCGCTGTCAATACCTCCAGTAATGCTCTTTCCGAGATCAATTATTCCATGGGCCCGCAGAGCACCTACACATTCATCCAGCTTGGACAGCTTGGTCTTTTGGCATTTATCGCGCCCATCGCTGGTTCTCTTTCCGACATGTATGGCTCTCGCTACCTCATGCTTCTTGGCTGTTTTGGTGGTCTTCTCGGTTCCGGTCTCGCCGCTGGGGCACGCAACATGAATACTATCATTGTAGGTGGTATCATTCTCGGTGTTGCGGCTGGTCTCCAGGTTCAAGTTTACGCGACCAACTCCGAGCTCGTACCTTATTCCTGGCGCCCAATCGTCAACGGTCTCTTCCAGCTAGCTTTGATCCCTGCCATCGGCTTCGCACCCGTCATCAGTCACAGCTTGTATCGACACTCGAGCTGGCGCTGGTGCTTCTGGATTCCTTTCATCGTCTTCTGGATCTCGACTTTCTCGCTTCTGCTCTTTTATAATCCCATTCCGAAACGTCCTTTCCGACAACTCGGAATTGTCAGATCAGTCTTCAAGTTTGATATCCTTGGCGCTCTTGTTTTCTTTGCCGGTATTGTCCTCTTTGCTCTTGGAGTTTCTATGGGTGGTCAGCAATTTGCTTGGAACTCGGCTGTCACTCTTTGCTTGGTTTTGATTGGATTCGGACTATTAGTCTTGGTTGGACTCTGGACCTTCATCTTCAGCCATCGCTTCAAGTTCCCCATGTTCTTATCATCCGTTTTTGGAAAGTGGCGAGGCTTCACAACTATCAACCTGGCAATCTTCTTCCAGTCAATGAGTGATGTTGCGACCAACAACTACTGGCCTACCGCCACCAAGGGTCTATTTACATCTGGCGAAGTCGACTCTGGATGGTACGATTCTGCGTACACTCTTCCTATGGCAATTTTCCCTATCTTTGCTGCCTTGATCTTTTACTTCTTCAGGTGGAGAAACCATCAGTTTACTTTCTATATCATGATGATTTGGATCTGCAATTCGTGCAACGCAATCATTTCTCCCACCTCGTCTACCAAGTCCAGTGTGCTCGTAGCTATGGTTGGCGGGTTTGCTTCTGCCTCTTTCTGGACTGCCATGCTACTTACGCAATACCACGTGGGTACAAATCACATTGGATTTGCAACCGGCTTCCTTTTCACTTCCAAGAACATTGGAGGTGCCATTGGCTCTACTCTCTACCACTACTTCCTCACTAAGAGAGTAACCGACTCCGTTTCAAGCACTATTCTTGTGCCTTTAACGCGGGCTGGCGTTGATTTCTTCACAATTCAGCCCACCATACTGGCGCTTATTGCCGGTAACATGGAGGACCCTAACGTTCAGGCTTTGACCCCGCAGCAGCGTCAAGTAGGTGTCGCTGCCGTCGCACAAGCCTACGCGCCTGCCTTCCGCTTCATTTACAAGATCTCGATTGCTTTCGGCGGAGTTGGGCTACTTTTCTCGCTCATGTCGCTTGATTATCATCCGCTCACCAACAGAGTCGATGCTCTACCTGCCTCGGGTGGCTGGAGACGCTCGATTGATTTCAGCTGGAAAAGAATCAAGGAACGCGAATGGGCTGCCGAGGAAAGCGAACGTCCACGAGATGACTCGTATCCTGTCTAAGTTCTCGATCGTGATTAATGTCTATAGTCTAATGTTGAATCACTATTGTAATGTTTTAATACATTAGTAAATGATTCGTGTCTGCCTTTTGGGTCTTGTTTTTGTTTTCGATCATTTTTTGGAAAAAGATTTGCTGGACTCCGGACAAATTTGTTTGCACACCTTCCCTTTTTTTCCTTCGTATTGATAGAGGAAAGAACGATCAGTTTCTATTAGTTTCTATTTATCTTGTTGAATCTTAAGCTATTTTTGTTATATATATGTAACTATGTTTCATTACTATGCCAATTCAAAGATACCAAAACTCCACAAAACTAAATTGATCAAATGCAGTAACTAGAAAAAAAATAAAAAACATAAAAAAAGAAAAAATAAATAAAAGAAAAAAAAAACAAATGCTTTGCTCAATGAAATGACCGGGGAGAGTTTAGATTTATTTAAACTACCAAACTTCCACAATTACTGCATACTAGCTTTGTCTCTTTTCTCGCCGTAATCGACGCCTTAAAATTTCTCCCATGGCATTTCGGACATGATAATTCACTTTCGCCACGATGTGAAGACGCTATGTCAGATTCGTAATCCGATAATCCGTCAGAAAAGTAAGACAAAGAATTAGTAGGCACAGCAGAGAGGTGTTGTGATAAATTATCTGCTTCTTCTTCGTTCTCCGAGGAAGAGGATACGGGAAGGGAGAAACTTCCCGGTTCGAGATGACTGACTGATAATCTAGGACGTTCGGCACTCAAGTTATTAGCAGCTGGGGATGCGTTGCTTGCTTGGCGAGACGGACCTGTTACTAGTGGAAGATTTCGCTTTTTAGATCGGCCTATGCGGGATAAGCTGCGACTTGCACGACTAGTGAGAGATGAATGACGCTCTTCGCTGCGGGCTGATAATCGCGATGGAGTATCTGCTGCTAGTGTGATGGAAACAGATCTGCTGGTTGCGCTCCGTCTGCTGCTGCTGTTGCTGCCACTGTCACCACCACCACCACCACCACCGCCACCACCACCACCGCCAGTGCTATTACCTCCGGTGGATCCTGGTATCGTGAGACTGTTGTGTGTTAACGGGGATGGGGTATACAAATTTGAGTCATTTCGGCGGATTGAGTGAGAAGGTGTAGAATGAGAGCTGGTCTTACTTAACACGGCGACCGCTTCGGCTGCTTCTTTGCGCTTCGTGTAAGCGCAGTCTTGTCGGAAGACTTTGATGGAACCGTATTGATCTGCCGAGACAATGATATTTCCATCACTATGGCGCGACGGTGCGTTCGCAATCGGGCCGTCTTCGCCTGGTGGAATGAGGCGGACAGGAGGCGGTGTACACATGTCATAGATTGGATCGCATGACTGACTTAGCAACTCGATTGTCGCCGACGGGGCGAATACAGCTTCGGTAACGACATGATTATGTGCAGTGAAATACTCGTACGCGTGTTTTGACGCTTTCTTGAATTTTTGTCGCATATCCCAAATATAGACCCGCTCATCCTCACTTCCGCAAATAACATATCTGCCATCTTCCGACGCCGTAGCTCTGATCTGCGAACAGACATTCTCGTTTCCTTTTAGTTTCGCTTCTAAGCTTTTATCTCGCATATTGTAAAGTCTGATTCTAGAATCATTACTTGTGATCAAAAGTTTTGCGTCTGATGATACCGATTCGGGTGATTTTTCGAGATGCACAATACCTGTAATTTTCGAGCCCTTTGAGTTTTTGCCATGCGAACTGCGCACATGCATACGCGTATGATACCGTAATCCCACTGTTTCGTAGAAAAAGCAGAGCCCAGTAAAACATCCAGCAATGGCGGTTTGTCCGTCTGTAGTGAAAGCTACAGCGGTGATCAAGTCTGGTAGTTCTGCGCGGTAAACGACGGTTTTATCCGGAATACTCCATAGTCTGAGGACAGAGTCTAGAGAGCCGGATAAGAAAAAGCGGTCGTCTGACGGATGAAATGCGATTGATGTCACGAAATCTTCATGTTGGAAACAGCAGAGACATTCTTGTCGTGAGACGTGCCAGAGACGAACGGTCTTATCCATAGAAGACGAGAGTAAAAAATCATTCTTACTCCAAGATAAGTCAAGTACATCACTTTGATGTCCTGCAAATTCGTGAATAGGAAACGGCTGAAATAAAGGTGCCTGCAAACGCTGCGATCGACGATGATGACGTCTAGATCTATGCAAAGACGCATTGTCCGCCACAGGTGCGTCATCGTCGTCTTCCTGCTGCTGCTGCTCGCTTCGGGCCCTCTCCGCCGGCGAAGAAATGACGCTCCATATACGTACGATACGGTCCTCACCTCCAGCAGCAAGGTATTTCCCATTCTTTGAGAACTTAAGCACCCATATTGCGCCGCGCTTGTTCGGAGGTAGAATAAGCGATGAAGTCGACACATTCACTGATACGACAGCTGATTCTCCATCCGAATTAGGACGCCGGTGTAATTCCTGCGCCAGAAATAGACGGTCAAAATCTTTATACATTTTTCCGTGCGCACGGACGCGAATATACCGCGGTGGTTCGAGAGAATGCAGCATGTATTCAGCTGCGGATGACGAGAAAAGCGTCGCGTCGTTACCTTCTGCTCTGCGCACTGAGCGCCGGATACTTCCGGAGTCTACGTCTGAGTCGCCAGACGCGGATTGCGAATCTGAAGATGCTGGTCGTTGTGAGGAATTCGAAGACTTGCCGAACCGGGAGAAAAATGTAACGTGTTTGCCGCCATGCTTTTGTGATGCGCGAGCCGAGGCCACCGTCAGAAGCGACGAAGGTTTTTGCTGGGGATGCATTAGTTGTTGTTGCTGCTGTGGCTGCAGCAGTTGTAGTTGTTTAGCAGTCTCCTGTCGTGACAGTCTGCGCGAGATGGTTGATGCCGGACGCGAGGTCATTGCGCGGTCGTCACCGGGTGCGAACGATGCAGTTCGCGAGAGATCAGCTGCCGACGATACATTTAACTCTGTCCCAGTTCGCCTAAGAATATGTCTGCTAAGTGGGTCAGTTGAGGCCGCAGTTATTGATGTAGTCAAATGCGCGATAGATTCAGGACGAGTCGCCGAGAAAACGGACTCGTCGTCCGAAACGTCGAATGCTCCGGGCAGCGCCTCTATAGAAACGTGTATGTCAGCAGTGATTTTTTCGTGCAAGCGTGAATTACAGCTCCGAAAGATAAAAAAACTCACTATGCTTCACAGGCGGCTCCTCAGAGTCAAACAAACCAAATGTCGGAATTGACAGACGCATCTTAGTCGCTGTGTGCGCTTTACGATGCAATCCAGCTTTGGTTTTTTGAAGAGCATACGACTTCCCGGCCCCCTCGGGATAGCTGGGCAACCCCCTGATCTGCGCGATTGGACCCAGAATAGTAAAGCCGCACACAAAGCACGACTGAATTAGGCATAACTGCCTTCTACACGGTTTTTATTATTGCCGGGGTTTACATGAATTAGGCTTCTAAAAAATTGATTCGATCGTTAATTATCGTACAATCCAAAAAGAAAAAGTTACCGCCGCTGCCATGGGGGTGCCGATGCGCTCCAATGCCTTGGTTGCTGAGGAGCAAACGATTCTGGTGATGTTGCCGGCGGCAGCCACTGACTGCTTGCTATACCGGTTCTCTCGTGATTTTTTATAGGCACCTCTTCTGATTTACTTGTGCTTCTTCTTGGACTTTGACTTCTTGTTCGGCTGCGACTTCGACTCCGACTGCTATACGACGAATAAGATCGTGAGCGTCGGTTTTCACTGTAAGGCGATAAACGTCCACGCTCGCGCTCATTGTCGCCATTATTCTCTTGCACTCTTTGTCGTTGCTCATCTTTCTCGTAGAGCTCAACAGTCCATCCCTGATACACAACTTCATCCTGATCTCCTTCTTCATCAGCCTCTCGAAATCGTGAGGTATACCCAATTGCTTTATAAAACCTTTCCGCGGCATCAAGTACTTGCTGTGTGAAATTCCCTGTTTTTGGATCAAGCTGCAAACGCACAGGCTTAATAACATCGGGTGGGATGCAGCTTGACATGCTGATAAATCTCATCGTTGTAGAAGCTGGCAAGTCGTAAAACGAAGCTCCTGCCCGACCTAATATTTCTGGAGGTTCATTTGATTCAAGCTCTTCGGTAGACTTGCTTTTAGATTCAAGCAAGCTTTTGATTTCTTTCTCATTAAGAAGGTTATCGACAAGAGAGCTAGGGAAATATTGACGATCTTTCCAAATTGATACAACAATCTCCACCTGTGCACGCATTCGCTTATAACCCCATGCATTAGCTACTAAAAGCGGTATAAACGCCCCTATAGTGCTTTGAAATATGTCACTTTTAGAATGATATAAGACATCGTTAAGAATGTACAGTATATAAGTGCGAGCGTGACGAGTTTTTGTACTGGGCGATAGGATACTCAAGTACTTTCCCAGAGCAGAGATTCGTGCCGAAATATCACCAATGTTCTCAATTATGATTCTTCTAGCAGTCTATATATCAAACACACTCATCAGTCACTAGCACAAGAAATTTGAAGAAAACAATACAGAAAAAGACGTACTTGCACGTTATTAGGAGAACATTGCCGCAGAGCAGATTCAAGAGACGAATGCAGCTCGCGAAGTTTTTCTGGCTTGATTGGTGGTACAGATGTATTTGGGCGCAGTAATTCAGCAGCTAGAGCAGCTTTTGCTACTGCTAACTTTGCTATATTCATGGGGCTATGCACTATATACGTATAGAAAAGCTGAAGGTTGAAAGTAGAAGGTAGGAAAGTCCATAATGGTAAAAGAAGGTCGGTCAATTCAGGGGTTGCATCACTCCTCGTCTATCTACGTTCAACAATATAGTATCATCGTTGGCATATGCAATCATGTCCGACTCCGGCTGGAATACAATAGAATCTGATGCTGTATGTTCTAAATAGTACTACAGTCATATACTTCTGATTTAACAGTTTTTAGGGCGTCTTCACCGAACTGATCGAAACCCTCGGCGTGAAGGCAGTCCAGCTTGATGAACTACTAACGCTAGACCCAACTTCTCTATCGGCACTAGCACCGCTCTATGGAGTCATTTTTCTTTTCAAATGGACACAATCTGCAGCAAGTCAAACTACGGATGGTGGTGTATATGTTCCCGAAGTTGAGCATGAGATTTTCTTTGCTAGGCAGAAGATTCAGAATGCGTGCGCTACGCAGGCGATCTTGAGCGTCCTGATGAATCGCGAGGAGATCAAACTTGGTAGTGCTCTGGATGAATTTAAGTCTTTTACAACCGGGTTTGATGGAGAAGTATAATCACTCTTTGCTAGAACCAGTAAAGATACGTTCTGACGAGGAAAATAATAGTTGCGCGGCGAAACAATCTCGAATTCAGATCTTATCCGCTCAACTCACAACTCCTTTTCTCGTCCAACTCCGTTCGTCGACGAATCAATAGCACCCCGCACTGCAACTGATGATGATGATCTTTATCATTTTATAGCATATGTGCCTATTTCTGGTACACTGTACGAATTGGATGGATTACAGCCTGCACCAATTTCACACGGTCCATGCACCGATGACGAATTTCCTGAAAAGGTGGTCGAAGTATTGTATCGTCGTATAGCACGCTACGATGCTAGTGAGGTTCGGTTTAATTTACTTGCAGTATGTGCTGATCGTAGGGAGTTATGGAGTAATATCGGTGATTTTGAGAGACTCGAGCGGGAGAATGAGAAGCGCGCGGAATGGCGACGCGAGAATATTTTGCGACGTGAGAATTTCGTAGGATTGATTGCGGAAATGCTGAAGTATGTGGTTGATGATGTGGTTGAGAAAGGCGGAGATACTGCTTTTGAAGGAATTATTGATCAGGCAAAGGAGAAGAGTGCGCAAAGATATTTGCAATCCAAGACTTGACAGTTCTTTTAGTATGAATCAATGTTTTCTTTTTTACGAAAATAGCTCACGCGTAAATATCTATATACATATCCATCAAAATGCCAGGTCATAAATCCATAATCTTCCAATCGCCAAATTGAATCAGACTCGGATATGAAAGCAGGAAAAAAAGCAAAGATATAACCAAAGAGTAATAAGCAAAATAAATTCCAATTCCTGGATGCTGAAAAATAAATCATAACGCCCGAACCGATAAAAATAAAAAGCAAAGAGCAATATGTCCGGTAGTGGACTTGTAAAACAGATATAATACAATTATCCCCAACTCTATCCTTCTTTTCTTTCCTTGCTCTTACAGCTCAAAATTCCAAAAGCCATTCAAATATCATCCCAAAAAGTAAAATGAACTTCACAAATAGTGCAACGGAAGGGAAAAAAAGAAATAAGATCAAATAGACAGAGCAGGAACTGCTTTGGCGTGCTTGCGATCCTCTAATAACTGACTAACACTCTTCTGCACACCTAGGTCTCCCCTCATCCGCCGATACTGCCTCGTGCAACTATACGCGTTACGGTCGAAGTTTTGCGTCGGATTACAGTAGCATTTGCCTGATTCATGATATTCTTTCCTGGGTTCCGGACAGTGCGTGAATGGATGATGACGATATCCCACGTCGTAAAACCAGTGAATCTCCTCTTTGTCGAGGAGGAGCGATGCAGCGACGGAATGAACCGGCGCATCACCCCACCGCTCATAAAAAAAGCCACCGGACCGATCAAGAGCTTCGAATAATTCGGTATAAGCAGGCGACCTCCAGAAATCCATAGCGGCTATTTCAAAATTCGACCAGAAATGACAGAGATTGTAGCCGCCTTCCGTAATGTTACGCTTATCGTCGACAATGAACTCAAGTGCGTTGTTGGGGTGGATATATTCGGGGTGAGCAATAGAGAAATTTTGGACGGTCGGCCAGAGGGTTTCGATTGTTGATGCGAATTCTTTGAGACTAATCACAAAGCCATATTTCTTTTTATTTTCGCGCATGAATGTGAATGGGTCTGTACAAGTATTAGTGTTAGATCATTGTGAAAATTAATATAATGATAATAGAAGAATGCGCACCATAATCAATATCGCAGTAAAGTTGAGTATCAGGCTCGACACGCCAATAATAATCATATTTTTGCATCTCTTCCATACGATACATGAATCCTGAGAAGAATCTGCACATGTGTCGATAGCTTTCAGAGCCTCCATAAAGAATGTTTTTCGCAGCCATTTCCCGCATGCGTTCGCGCGCCTTTTGTCTGTCGACCCATTCAGGCATCGACCAAACTTCACGCGGGATTTGCGCATAGGTAGGTTCCCCAGAAACCAGATTTTTCGTCATTCGGATGAAATCTGCAGAGAAGGGCCGATCATTGAGGAAGAGCCATGGGTAGTGGTAATTTTTATTGAAACGATCTTCGACGTAGCGGATCGAGGTGCGGGCGTTATGCACTTCCGAGTTTCGGACGAGCATTACAAAAGTTGCATTTTCGCGCCTGATTTCAATATTGTTGTCCACCAAGACTTGCCCGCCAGACGACGACGAGGAAAAAGAATCTGCGGGAGTGACGTCAGATACGGTCTGCGGTATGTTCTTTCCGGAAGGCGCGGCATCAGCATCAGTAGCACCAGAGTCTGTGTAAAGAGAGCTATCAGAGATGCCAATTGAAGAAGTTACTCGGTCGAGGTAGGCATGGTCGACGATCTCAATGCGGTGCAACGCGTGGAGGATGGCAGCGAGGGCGAAGATGAGGCAAAAGACGATGAAAAAGGCGGAAAGGCATCTAGGCACCTTGCGCGGTGCGAGGATGCGCATTCTGCGGAGGGATACCAAGAAGAATGGCGAGAGGAATGAAAGGAGAGGATGAGGAGGAGGAGGATTTGGTGGTGGAAGGTGGGCAGAGAGTAGAGTGTGGTATTTATTGCTGCTTGGGGAAGGCGAGAGGATTGGACACACGAAACAAGGTTTGACGTATGAACTTGCAGCCTTTTTTCATACAGAGAATGAGAGATTTAATTTGAATCAGTAATAGAGCAGAATATGGGCTGCTATCATTACTAATTGCGAAAAATAATTGCGTTGATGATAAGGTGCCACGATAACAGAATCTACATGATTAAACAATAACCACAGAGTACCGCGATAGCAACTTAGAATATCAAATAAGCACATCAAACGAAAAAACTGCTTAGCTACAAGAACCGACCGATATACTAAGATGCCGCAAAAAAAGGAGGAACACTGCCGAGGACGCGTCAGCCTGCAACGAAAAACTGGCTTCGGCGGATCCAGGCACAAATTTGATAAAACCCTTATTTGCTTTTTCTGCTGGGCCCTTATTGTTCGACCTACTGCTGTTTGCTATTATTATGCTAGCTACGCAAAATAATGACAATTTTGCCAGTATATCAGCAATGTATCTGGCAATTATTTGTAAAATAGTGACGAAACTCATTCAAATCACGGTGATCGTCCATCGCCTTGTCTCGTCTTTTTTCAGACTGATCGACCGCACGTGTGCGCTCTTGCTAATCAACTTTATTAGTAATATCACGTGCGTTCTTAGTAACGAAAGTGAATGACGTAGTTCTGCCTAATCCGGCACAGATTAGCCTTCTAGCATTTCGGTGCGTTTTTAGATACTTGATTCTAGAAGACTCTCGTAAAACCACACGAACCTTTCCTGTTTACTAGCTTAATCATTATATCATGCGACTCGTGGCTATCTTTCTATCCTCATCTCTTGAACTTACTCCAATCCGATAACTTCCTCTATTGCGATTGACAGGTATATTTTTCCTTCTTTTTACAAGCTCTATAAATGGCTGCATCCCAATACGACGACGACGAAGAAAACGAGGTTCGTGAAGCAGACATAGCTAACCAATCAGCCATGGCATTTTGCTCCGACTTTCTTCTCATTCTCCTCACTGTCTTCTGTAAGTTTCTATTCTTTCGTAGTAGAAATCAAGCAAAATGTATTAACACTTGTGACAGTTCCTCCCGCCGGTGTCTTTATAATAGGCGGCTGCTCAGTCGACCTCCTTATCAACATCGCCCTCACTGCTCTCGGCTATATTCCCGGCCATATACATGCATTTTACCTCGAGTATGTTTACATGAAACGCCGCGATTCGGGATTCATTGACGACCCTGCTCCTGGTGTATACTCTGACACGATAAATACTGGTGGTCGTAATGGATACGGTGCCGTCATTGTCGAAGAAAGAATATATACTACCGCTTAATCGTATCTCCTCTCGCGTTAACTTATGTATCAAAATTGATCGCTACCGAGATTGAAGAGAGAGAGAATTAGAAGTGATAGTCACAGTATTATAGTAGATCAGTTGTTATTTTTATAATTAAGATATTTGTGTGGGATTATAGTGAGGTTAAACTATATATATATTATGTGTGCTGGGTTGGTGGAGTTTGGTGGATGTGTTTTCTGGTGGATGTGTTTTCAATACACAGATTACTTAAATCACTTTTCATAGAAATCAATTCCTTTATTTATATTACAGCCCGCTTCAAATCTTTAACTTGTCTGCAAATAACTTCTCAACAGCAGCAATAGCTTCGTCAACTTTAGAAACCTTACTGCCAACACCTTGCACAGTGGGATCCTTACCTCCAGCTTTACCACCAACAACCTCAGCAACAACTTTTCCAACTTCTAATGCACTCAATCCTGCTTCTTTGTCAACGTATCCACCATGCGCGACCTTGGCATCGTCCTCCTCTACCGATGTTGCCGCAAACAAGTATACGGATTTTCCTGGCTGACTCTTGCGCACGTATGCCATAGCCTCGGTGATCGCCTTTGCATTGGCACCAATCTCCGGCACAGCAGCCACAAGGAACTTCTTGCTCTCACCATTTTCTCCAGAGAAATACTCAGTGACGAGATCAACAGCGCGTTTCGCCTCGGCTTTCTGTCGCGCCTTCGTCTCATCCGTAACTTTCTTAAGAATACTAGCATATCGCTCCTTGAGCTCAGATTTCTTAGTCACAGCAATTGACAAGTTATTAAGCGCCGGTCCAATCGTCTTGGCTTCGGCCTCCTTCGCGACTCCTGAAGCCATCTTCTCAAGTGCATCAAGCCTTGCCGACCATTCCTTGGCAACTCTCTGCACCTCGTATGCCTCACTACCAGTCACGGCAACAATTCGTCGTGTACCCTTCGCCACAGCCGATTCCTCAACAATAATCATCTCCTTAATATCCCCGGTTGACTTAACGTGCGTACCACCACAAAATTCAATAGAGTATCCCAGCCACTTCTCGCTGCTGGGATCAGCAAGTAACTCGTCAACAGGCACACCGACAGAAACAACTCGCACAGGATCAGGATATGTCTCGCCAAAGACTGCGCGCACACCATCGATCTCCCTCGCGAGCTTCAAAGGCACATCTTTGGCATAAACAGTCAGATTACGCCTGATTTCTTGCGTCGCAATATTCTCAGTCTCGCTAACCTGCGCCATTGTCATCGCACTACGATGGGAGAAGTCAAATCGTAAACGGTCTGGCGCAACAAGCGAACCCTTCTGGTCAACGCCGTCTCCGAGCGTCGCTCGCAGCGCAAAATTAAGTACGTGCGTGCCTGTGTGGTTGTTGCGAATCGGCCATCGTCGCAACTCGTCGTACTCGGCGCTGACTTTCTCGCCCACTTTCAGCGCACCGTAGGATAAGTATCCGGTGTGAAGCACGTATCCACCATACTGCTGCACGTTCTCAACCTTAAACTCAGACTGCCCATCGACAGTGATCCGGCCGGTGTCAAATGTCTGTCCACCTTGCTCAGCATAAAAGTTTGTCTTGTCAAGTAGAATTCCAAGGCGCGCGTCATCGGCAAGAGACGCTGTTGAATCGACGAACGCCTCGCCCGTGAAAATAGCAGCAATCTCCGCACCTTCGACTTCGCCACGATTATGCTTGTAATGGTCATCGGTCTTCGGAATTCCTTTACTCTCGAGCGCAGCAATATCGTGCACGCTCAGAGTAACTCTCTCCTTATCGTCACTACCCTTCTTTCCACCTTTACTCTTCTCCTTCGACTCAGCCTGTGCGGCAGCAACTTCCTCTTCGTCGATCGTAAACCCATTTTCTTCCGCCATCAATCGAGTCAAATCAACTGGAAATCCGTACGTGTCATAAAGTCGCCACACGCCAACACCATTGATCCGGCTTGATCCCTGCTCGCGCGCCTGCTTCATCATCTTTTGGAAAAGCTCTTCACCTTTAGTCAGAGCCTGTCTGAAGGACAGTTCTTCCTCGTCTAGAATCTCCTGCACATCCTTAATTCGGCTCTCGAGCTCAGGGAAGATATCACGCATCTGCTCAATCAAAGTAGGCGCAAGTCGCGAGAAAAAATTACCGATATCAGTGTGGAACTTGTCGCGCACAAATCGCGCTCCACGACGCAAAATTCGACGTAAAACATATCCACGACCCTCAGAGTTCGGCACTCCACCGTCTGAAAGCGCAAAAGTGAGAGTACGCACGTGGTCGGCGACAACGCGGTAGGCGGTGTCGATACCATCAACGTCTTCGTCGCCAAATTTTCCGGTATACGGGTGTGCACCTGTGAGTTCCTGAATCTTTTCAAAGAGAGGAGTAAAGACGTCGGTGTCATAGTTTGAGAGCTTGTCTTGCAAAACCGAGACTAGTCGTTCGAAACCCATACCGGTGTCGACGTGCTTGTTGGGCAGCGATCGTAACGAGCCGTCGGCCTCGCGGTTGAACTGGATGAAAACGTTGTTCCACACTTCCAGCACATTCGGATCGTCCATGTTAACTAGATGCGCGGCATTACGGCCTCCGATTCGGTCGTAGTGGACTTCAGAGCAAGGACCACATGGACCCTGGTCACCCATCTCCCAGAAGTTATCTTTCAAGGAGCCAGGAAGGATATGGTCTTCCGGCATCCCAATATCAGTCCAGATTTGTTTAGTCTCAAGATCAGGCTCGAGACCAGATTTTTCGTCACCACCAAAGTAGGTTGCATAGAGGCGATTTGGGTCGATTCCATAGACCTCAGTTAAAAGCTCCCATGACCAGGCAATGGCCTCCTTTTTGAAGTAGTCGCCAAACGACCAGTTGCCTTTGATTTTTGTTAGACGTTTATCTTTGTGTCACAAGAGTGAGGAAGAGACCTACCAAGCATTTCGAAAAAAGTGTGGTGATAGCTCTGCAGGATAAATTAGAAACAGTCATGTCTTATCGGGAACAAATTACATACGTCCTTGCCGACGTCCTCAAGATCTAGATATCATGTTAGTTTTAAATTTCTCAAAAAGACGACACTGTGAAATCTTACCATTGTGCTTGCCTCCGGCGCGAATACACTATAGAAGTAAAGTTTTTAGTCTCAAATATCTCTCAAAACGGACTCTCATACTCTCGAAAATAACATACCTTTTGAGAGTTTGTTGCACGTTTAAGCTTGGCAAAATCCGAAGATGGATCGACTTTTCCGAGGAAGATAGCCTTGTACTGATTCATGCGTATAACAAATGTCAATATCATCCACTTTCACTCCCGATAAAAAGAACAAGAATAGCACATATCTGCATTGGCAAAAAGTAGAGTCGGATCATCGTAGGGAATTACTGAAGAAGAAGGGACGAAGGTGTGTCCGCGCTTTTCGGTGAAGTAGTTTAAAAAAGTCTGGCGGACCTGTGGCGAGGTGTGTTAGGTTGTTTATACTGGTGCCTGGCGGCCAAAGAAGAATGTTACCTTTTGGGCAGGCCATTCTTCCGGAGAAAGAACCATCTTGTCGAGAGCGATAGAAGAGGAAGTGAAAGCACGCAAAGAAGACCGAAATCTGGATGAAAAGAAGGAGTTAAAAACCAGGTTTTTTTCTTTATCTGCAGAGCCGAGTGGTCACGATCAGTGCAAGTAACTTGCCAATTGAAATGAACCACAATTTAATCAGATACAATTGCGATAGAAATACATACAAAACAGACAAAGAGTGTTTCTGGTAGGCGACGGTGAGCATTCAAGAAACAAGAAAAGGCGGCAAGAGTAGATTATAAGAAGGCTTTCATTAGCGCCGCAAACTGAGGAAGACTCACCGCTTAGCTACGTCTAGCCACATACTCTTTTATTTTTATTCTTTCTTTTAATAATATCATATTTGAAGTTGTTTACTGATCTGTGGACGATTTTTATTTCTTATAGCAATATATGAAATAACCAAAATGCCCTCCAGTATTTCATCTCTACGATGAGTCATTTATGAATAATCACGTGTAGATCTAATATCAGTCCGGGTAACTTCGGTTTAGGGTGACTGCAAACAGAAACTCGTATTCATTCTCTTTATTCTTCCCAGTTCGACAACGCGTCTCCATGTTTAAACTCCCAAGCAGCTTAGCTCTCAGCTTTAATAGTATGTGCTTCTTCTTCTGTTAAAACATGTTGATTGAGGAGGCTTTGCTAGTGAATCGCTCGAAGCCGTCTTCTGATAGGAAGCGGCCGCGGTCGCCGAATGACTCGTCGGGGGCCGGCGGAGGGCGTCTGGGGAAGACAAAGAGGCGGCTACTTGACTCTTTTACAAAGCTCACAATTGGTATGTCTCTTAGTTTACTGACTTAGTTTGCTTGAGTATTTGCTAATTTACTATAGACAACCAACGCGGCTCTGTATACTCGCCTTCTCCGCCGGCTGGGAAACAGCACGAGCCTATCCTACGCTATGACTACTGGGACATGAACAAGCCGTCGACTGCCTCAAATTCTACAGATGATCTGGCTGATCGAATGGACACTTCGAACGCAAACACGGTTTTTATCAACTCGTTGTCGACTCCCTCCTCGTCTGAAGATGAAGACGGGTTGGATTTTCATGAAGGTGGAAGGTACGTGCTTGCGCCGGATGTCGAACGGAAAATCAGGCAATTGCCCTATGCATTTCTACGCAAGCGAGCCGCGGAAGAGGGCATAGCAGGTGGCGTACCTGCGCCGATATATATAAAAGAACGAGAAACGGGTATGGTGCTGTACAAGCCTAAGGAGCAAGTCATTGCCGAAAGCATTGCGCGCCATGTAGATACAAAGGCCAGTCGCCGGTCGCGAAGGAGACAACTCGCAGATAATGAGGAGCTAGCAGATTGGGGCGACGACGAGCGCGAGGATCTGACTGAAGCTGATAAAGATGAGGACGAGATGGACATAGATTAATCAGAATAATATGTAAATTTGTAGTTTCTTTTTTTTTTTTTTACTGGTTTGAATGATATCGGGGAGTATTACTAGGCGTATTTATAAGATGGCGTTTAAATATGTTTGATAACATATAATGTTTCAATTTAAATTTTCTCTTTATTGACTTTTTAATCGAGAATGCGACCAAAAACTCCTCATAAAAAAATAACAATAAAAGCACGTCGGCTCATTCCATAATGCACTTACTAATGCAGTCCTAATTCAATTCCTCCTTCACTGACTTCTAATTCACAGCTCTCACATGTGTCTTCATTTATTTTTCATCACACCCGTCGGCTCGTCTCATGCAAAGCAGACGCTGGCCGAGTCCCCGAAGGAGGATACAGCTCATGCTCAGGCTCAGCTGTTGCCCTCTCATACTCTTCTGCAGTGGATGCACGAGCAGCTATATCAGCTTGATGGGAAGAGTAATCAGTAAACATAGGCGAAGACGACGAGTCAATCTCGTGGTGATCCGCAAACGGACCCTGAGATGCGTTGTGCTCGTTATTGCCTGAAGATCCGGCGTCGCTTAGTGGAGCCCCGTATGTTGGCACGACATCTTTTCCATCGGCACTGGGAGGGACGTAGAGTGGCGGAGCTGGATAACGAGGATCGTATGCAGGTGGCGGCGGAGCGACGTGGTTCTGAGTTGCAAATGTAGTCATTGCGTAGGATGGATAACTGTGGTACTCTTCGCGGTACTGTAACTGCTCTGCCGCGCGGGCAGCTTGCGTTTGGTGATAGCGCATTCGGTTTTGCACCATCCACTGAAGTTTAATTCATGTTAGCAAAGGAGGTGAGAATCACAAAGCAAGCTGGAGAGTGTACGCTGTGGTAACGAAGAGGCTCTTTGCCTTTCCAGAGTCTATGGCGAGCGTGGGCATACGAAACGAAGAGAATAGCTATAATTCCGAATATTATTGCGCCAAAAATACTAACGCAATCGTGTTAATATAGCGCATAGATGTAATTGAAAAATAAAGATAAATATACTTACGCCCATTTTGTTTGCCAATATGATGAGTAGTATTCCCTATAGTCAGACAACTCAGTTACGACATCTCTCGCATGCCAGATTCACTAGTGGAAACATACCCAAGTAGCTGTCGCACCTCCAATGACGATGACCGGTGCGTAGGATTAAAAAGATACATATCTGCAGTACTTATGCCGGAGAAGATGGACACAGACTTGAGTCAGGAATAGACCAAGAAGTGCTAAGCCAGTTTAGAAAGGACAGCAAACTTACGCTGGCATCCGGAGGAGTTCGATAACTGCGCGACAGTCAACAACTGAAATGCTACTATCTGCACAGCAATTTGTTACAAGTATATAATAAACCTCTTGGAGGGAAGACGATCGTGTCAATATCTAGCTTCGTTGGAGGTGGCTTGGCTGGATGTAGCGACGCCGCTTAATTTCAAACCCTATCAACTAGCGAGGCCACTTTGTATCTAGAGTGCTCTTTTTAGATTTTATCAATATCATTTTGTTTAGAATTACAACGAATATCTGAATAGATTTTGTTTTGAGCAATACCATCATTCATTGGTTGTATTGAGTTTATTGTCACGCCTATTTTAGTCATAGACATCTCTCGTTGTCACCTCATTTGACCTCAGTTCATCAGGCCTCAGTTATGTCTGCTAAACTGCATGACAGACACTAGTTCTTATCGCCAACCACCAGCAACAGCTCTTTCTGCAAGAAATTGTGGTTACGTTATCATATCTCTGATGATAACTTTTGCTTCAACATTTGAGTCAACTGCTAAATATTATATCAGTTATAGAATGACATGATGACAAAAGACCGCTTCTGATATTACTCGGTATGTCTGTTTTCAAGCTGTAGTCTTAGTGTGCAGTGAATCAAAAGAGTATTGTACTCTCATGATGCGAGTCCTGTAGCAAAGCAGTTATTGACATTCACGTAGATTTGCAGGCTACTGCCAGATGTTGACTTAAAAATAGCTCAACCCTCAATAACCTACGCATAGGTCATGAGCAATGTAAATCTGACTAGATGCATACAACAGCGTTTCTTTGACGATGTAGCCAGACGATGAACCAAAGTTTAAGTCTTGTGTGAAGAGGTATTGACTAATAATTACTAGCGATACTAGCTAAATGCAACATATATATATATGATTTATCTGCGCTGTATGCACTCAATGTGATTAATAGAGCATATGACTTATGACTTATAAAGCATATGACTTATAGAGCATATGGCTTATAGAGCAATGTGGTCTGACAATGAGGAATGCCAAACGCAACACAGATTGTTTATGAACTCTCGATGGCGAGTCAGAAAGAAGACCAGCAGCATATCATAGAAAGAACAGAAGAGGGTTTCGGAACAAAATTAGTGGCATCTCAAGAATGAGAAGAACGTCAAAGTCCGCGGAGAACCATGAATTCTCCGACAGCTCGAGACCTGATCGAGACCAAGCAGAACCCGAGCAGCCGGCGACGATGCAGGGCTTTTAGACAAAGACGCATCCGCGGATCTGACAAAGAAAAGCCAAAATTATCAGATCCTTTCAGAATAAGGACGCGAGGCATGCTCGCGCCTGTGCTGGCTGGGCTCGGGAACGCGTCGGAATGCAGCCGCATCATTGTCACGTCGGTCTACGTGTACGGTCTGTAAGGCTTTGTGCAGCTGCTCTGCGATTCTTTCAAAAGGCAAAGAGTTTGTTTTAGCAGTTCCGACATAAAGAGCTGAACGATTTTTCTATAAGAGAAAGAGAGAAAGCGCGTCAAGAACCAGCAGCAAACGCGTGAGAGGCGCGTCGGACGCGCGTGAGCCGGTCAGTGCGGCGCGTTCTCGGCTGTGATTGGCCCAAGTCTGGCAAATTTGTCAAAGGCCGCGGGTCTCGTTCGCAAACAACCGCGTCTACTTAAATTCGCTCTCTCCCCGTCTCGCATTGTTTAGCTTCATCTTCCACTACAAGTTTCTCTCTTCTTTCTCTTCTACTCTTCCACTCTTCCTGCTACTTGTCTTGCTACAGAATGGCCCCTACTGAAGTTACACCCTCCACAAAAGTGCGTCGCTTTGCTGACTGATCGTCGCCGCTCCCATACTGACTTCTTATCTTCTCAGACCGCGGCCGTCCTCTCAGATCTCTCCATCGATTCGGCAAAAAAGGATCTCACCTCCAAGTTTACTGAAATTAAGGAGTCTTCGCCGTCGCCGACCTCTGACTCCGCTGAGATTGATGACTCTTTTGCTCTCGTGCTCAAGGAGCGTGCGGCCCTCAAGGCCCTTGAGGCCAAGGAGCCCCTTCTCGTCGAGAACAAGAACCGATTTGTTCTTTTCCCAATTAAGTACCATGAAATCTGGCAGATGTACAAGAAGGCTGAGGCCTCTTTCTGGGTTTCGGAGGAGATCGACCTTGGAAAGGACATGCACGACTGGGAGAACCGGTTGAACGATGACGAGCGTTTCTTCATCTCGCATGTTCTCGCATTCTTTGCTGCCTCTGATGGTATCGTCAACGAGAACCTTGTTGAGCGTTTCTCTAATGAAGTTCAGATCCCTGAGGCTCGTTGCTTCTACGGCTTCCAGATCATGATTGAGAACATTCATTCTGAGACGTACTCTCTTCTCATTGATACCTACATCAAGGACGCCGCCGAGCGTGCCTACCTCTTTGGCGCTATCGAGACAATCCCTTGCATCAAGAAGAAGGCCGACTGGGCTCTTCGCTGGATTGCCGATAAGGACTCCATTTTTGCCGAGCGCCTTATTGCTTTTGCCGCCGTCGAGGGTATCTTCTTCTCTGGCTCATTTGCCTCCATCTTCTGGCTCAAGAAGCGTGGTCTCATGCCTGGTTTGACTTTCTCCAATGAACTCATTTCGCGTGATGAGGGTCTTCACACCGACTTTGCCTGTGTTCTATTTGCGCACTTGCAGAACCGCTCTTCAAAGAGTACAGTCGAGAAAATCATCACCGAGGCCGTCGTTATCGAGCAAGAGTTCCTTACCGAGGCTCTTCCCTGCGCTTTACTTGGCATGAACGCTGATCTTATGAAGCAGTACATTGAGTTTGTTGCCGACCGTCTGCTTGTTGCTCTCGGAAACAAGAAGGTCTACAATGCCAGCAACCCATTTGACTTTATGGAGAACATTTCTCTGGCTGGAAAGACCAATTTCTTTGAGAAGCGTGTTTCTGATTACCAAAAGGCTGGTGTTATGGCTGGAACCAACAAGACCGAGAAAGCCGATACCTTCAATTTTGATGAGGAATTCTAAATCCTCTGTCTGCTTTATGTGCTTGGGTTTTCAGGAACGGATCACTGTATTATTAAATTTATATAACCGGGTGGTGTTACTCTTTTGTGTTTTTTGTCTGTTATATTAATGGGTTTTTACAATTTATTATTCGTGTTTTGCTCTTTGCAGAAGCTGAGAGTATTGTATACTAGTGCTTGGTTGTTGCATTTGTCGAAAAATTTTACTATCTCATCTCTTTATCTCCTCTCTTTCATCCTTTAGATAGAAAATAGAAAAAAAAACAATCCTGCCAGTGCTGTTTTGTAGTTTATCAATGTAATGCGTAAGTATGATGAAAAGTAGTCTGGCTCTCTGGGATTGGGATGCGACGGATGAAAGTGTGAATACAATGTCTACTATTTGGATGTGCAGCTTTACGTGTTTTCGTCTGGGCTGTATATAAGTTTTATGAGATCTGTAAATTTTATTCTCATAAAGTTTCATATTAATAGCAGTAGAGTAGTTATTGTGCAGTTTTATCATTCGCAGTTAATCATCTTCTCAGCAACAGATATTCTATCTCCGGTAGATGTTTATGATCACTGCTTGAAATACATAACACGACTTCTTTACACCCATCCAGCATGATCTATCAATACCCTTCACTAGAGTCGCAGATGCCATGTGTCGTGTAGGTCATATTGAAAAAAAAAAAAAAAAAAAAAGATGGAAGACAAAGAATAGCTTATGTTGAAAGTGGCAGCCAGTACACAAGGAGATACCCGGAACTCCAGGCGTTGTCCGAATGCTTATTTTGGATACTAATTTTACGGCATTCTATTAGGTGGCTGTGGTACTATTATTTCCAATATAACTCTGGGCTAGGGCTGTCCTACCGCAGTAGGCAGTTCAAGACCAGGATTGGAGCTCTTTCAGATATCACTATCAGTTATCGCAACATTTGGCGTCCAGCATGCGCTGCCTTGCTCTGATTCTATTACTCTAAGAGCTTGTTCTAAAGAGCAATCTCAGCTGATTATACAGCTGATTATCGATTGAGTTCGGGTCGTACTCTAAAATGGCCTCGACGTCCGACTTTCTACTCCAGAGCCCGCCCTTGCGGCCCTTTGATCTACGGTTTCATACTCGCCATGAGTCGCCAGCTTTTTCGCTTCGCTCGTCGTCTCCGTCTGGATCCGTAGGTCAGTCCTCGCGGATGTCGTCAGTGTCAATAAACTTTGATGACGTCTTTGATGCGTTGCCTTCGGATGATCAGAATAGGTTACCATGGGACGTCGTTCGCTGGACAAAACTGCGGAAACTGTCGTCGCAAGTGTATTCAGAGTCCGGAAAGAAACAGTTTGGTGCAGCCACTTGTGTGGCCGTTGCTAGCACAGTTGCCGTCGGTACTGCTAAAGGATTGGTTTTGATTTTCGATTACAATCAAAACTTACTTTGTGCACTTGGATCTAATGTTAATCGTACGAGCAATCTCATTTTCTAAATGCTAATCGAGTAATATTCTGTTCTAACGCTTGCTTGTTTTGTTATTTCAGTTTCTGCGGCTGGTGCAGTCACCTCTGTTGCCTTTTCACACGACCACACATATATCGCCTCTGGCCACGAGCACGGCCATATCTACGCTTGGCACATCAAACGTCCTCTCGCCGCGCGCGTCCACATTTTGCCTTTCGATCCCTTGCGCCCCGACAATGGTCGACGAGATGGCCATGTCCAGGACGCAAAGATTTTACATCTTGGGTTTATGGGCAAGCGGCATTCGGTCCTCGTATCGGCTGACGATAAAGGGATGGCATTCCTGCATGTTTCGACTCAACAATTTGTCGGTAAACAGATTCGTACTTCGAGATTGGTTGGTAGGTATCCATCGGTAGGCACGAGGAGCGAGGCCATCGATCAGAGTCAACGGCAAAAAAAGGCTACTTCGGTTCTAGCGTTTGCTTCAATGCCACTAGGTTCCTCACCGCATCCGCTCGAGTCGCGAGGGTTAGTAGCGCTGATGACTCCTCATATTCTTGTTTTGATATCAACAAGCCCATCACCTCAGACTCAATTCAAAATCGCAAGACCAAAAACGGTGTCAGACACAATGGGACTCAGTGGGAGTATGGATTGGTTTCCAGCCGTATCGGCAAGACCGATTGGCAAGAGCAGCAGTAAAGGACGCAATAAGCAGCCCGTTGCGACTAACGGGATTCATCCATCAAATCCAAGATTGGCATATTGCTGGTCGAATGTTGTCACGATTCTTGAGGTTTCGGTACATAGCGGGGACAAATCACAGAGTAGTGATACTAGTAGCATAAAAGAAGGAGTACAGAGTTCGAATGAGAGTACGAGTGTTACCAGTACGATATCGCATAATATGGAGTTTTCACCGGTGAAGAAGTATGTGGCAGATGAAGCCATTGTTGCATTGCGATGGTTAAATTCACAGGTGCGATCAATTTTCTTTTTTTCGCGGTATGCAACACACTCACCTTTGTATAGATTTTGGTTTTAGTCACAATCACTCAGCGACTATTGATTCTGAATGAGGTCACTATGCATGTAACAGACACCGTTGATTTAGTACCGCGTCAAATCATGCATCACGATTATTTCTCTGCACAGCTCAATGAGCTTGTTATTAGGGGTGGTCAAGGTGGTGATCATTATGCCACTATTCCAGACGCCTTTTTTAACAGTTTTAAAACATTCAAAGGCAGGATATTTCTTCTGGTCAGTTCATTCAAATATTATTGGTGTGGGTGATTTGTGTAATGTGCTAATTATTTGACAGGGATCGTATGAGTTTGCAGTTGGCCATCTTTCCAGTTGGGCAGAGCGATTGGATTCATTAATTGAGTCTGAAAAGTTTGCCGAAGGAATTCGTCTATCTACGAAATACTATAATGGCGAAGCGGATCAAGTCACGATCGGGCTTCCTGAAGATGAGGCAGCACGACACGCTGCAGTCTATGACCGTTTAGTTGAGAGCGTACTTACTGCTTTACGGTATGTTTTGACGAATAGCGGGAGCAGCACGCCTACTACATCTGAGGCGCTAAAAGACGAAGACACAAGTGAAGAAGAACAACAACAGCAAGCTGACGCACAGTATCGGCAGATTGCGAATATTGCCGAGGCAAGTTTCGAAGCTTTGTACGCGGCTGATGCGCTTGATGTGTTGTTTGATTCCGTGTACGAATATTTCGAAAGTGCGAATTTACGCGGTGTTTACTTTGAAACTCTGGAAAACTATATTTTGATGGAGCGAATTTCTGTGCTACCTCCGACGATCGTCAAGGAGATGATTAATATATATGCTTCACTTGCACTGAATGATCGATTAGAGGAAATCATTTGTCATCTTGATACTCGGTCTTTAGATATCGACCAGGTTACCGTGCTATGCCGTTCTTATGAATTATACGATGCTTTGATATACGTCTGGAACCAGGCCCTAGCAGATTACATTTCTCCGATGGTGGATTTCATCGCGCTGATTAGACGGTATAATGAAGCTGTTCTGCAAGTTTCATCCGAAAACGAGGAACAAGATGTGGCGCCAGCGAGCGAGACTGACGAAGTCACTAGTCTTGAAAATAAGCCGGATAAACTCGAGATGCTGCGCAAGAATATTGCAAAAGCATATTCCTATCTGTCTTATATCTTTACGGGTAGAGTCTATCCAACAGGCCAATACATTGATAATGTGGACGCTGAAGACGCGAAAGCTTCGCTTTATTACTTTTTGTTTTTGGGCTCGACCATAACCTGGCCGCGAGAGCATGGAAGCGAGATCCTGGTCAGTGACGTCGACGATGAGAAGAAGAATACGACTGCATTTGCATATCTGAGAATGTTGCTGAAATTTGATGCACCGGCGTTTGTTGCGGTCATGAATGAAGCTTTTGAAGATACATTTTTGAATCATGATGAAGATGATTATTATGACGAGGAAGATGAGAAGCATCGAATTGACTTACCCGATGATATCATTTTCGGACGCGCATTGACAAGACAATATATCGTTAATATCTTGCTTGAGATTCTTTCAGGTGCAGAGTTCAGTGCAAAAGAGACTATTTACCTGGATATGTTTATTGCGCGAACGACGGCAAAGTACCCGCAGTTTATTAAGCTGTCGGATTCAATGTTGAAAGAAGTCATGTTCCGACTTTGCGCACCGCCGTCGCAGGAGATTGCCGATGACTGCCAATTAAGTGTCGAGTATTTGCTTTCAGGGTATACGCCTGACGATGATGTGGATGAGCTAGTCAGAGTATTTGTCAAAGTTCGGTATTATCGGGTGCTGCGGTGGTTATTCCGTATCACGAAGCAGTATGGTAGGCTCGTGTCAGTCTTTTTCGAGGATTCTGAGCATCATGATGCGAGTGATGAAGTATTTGACACGATCGAATCGTGTCTCAACTCCAGATCCGAATTAGATGCCGAACAGCGCACAGAAGTTCGCGCCGCTATTGCAGCAAATTACGCAAATTTAGTACGGACTGACGCCGTGCGCGCGAGTGAGGTTATCGAGCGATACATGCCGGAATTACATGGACAGTTGTATGACAAACTTCAAGATCGACGGGATTTGATGTTTAAGTATCTAAAGGCACTATTTGCTCCTGATTTAAGGGCAGTCAGGGATGGTGCGCCGTTGGCTCATCGCAGGAATCGGGCAAAGTGGAATACATTACAAGCGCGCGAAACGTATATTAGTTTACTCTGTGAGTTTGACAAGGGTAAAGTCATAAAGTTTCTGAGATATCTGCAAAAAGGGGATGTGCGGTTGTCTAAAGTGTTGTCTGCACTTGAGGCGGCAGGAGTAATTGATGGTGAGATTTTCTTGCTTAGAAGTGAAGGGCAATATGGTGAGAGTATCCGACGATTAATCTCGCATTTGAATCTCTTGAAAAGCAATATTCTGGCTTTGTACCCTGATGTTGCTAGAGGACGTAGCAAGAGTCGTGGCCGAAGTCAATGGGTGCATGTTGATGAAAAGAAACTTGCTGAAGTTGAACGAGCGTTGCAGCATTATGTCGTTCTCGGAACGCGACTTTGCACCGAGCGCGCAAAGAAGCCTGCGTCTACGAATGCGAGTAATGCTTCGGCAAAGTTATCAGAGACAGAGGAGATTTGGCTCGATTTGATTGACGCTGTTGTGGCCTTGACGAGGGATGTGTCGAGCGAGTTATTCCCCGATATCTCTGTATTTGAAAAAATGAGTCACTCGTCATCGTATGATTCGGCGACAAAAACGATTTTGTTTTTACGCAGGTTAGTTCAGGATGTGTTTTCGGCATTGCTGGCCGCGACTTCAGCGGCATCAGCAAGGGGTATCTCGGGAATGTTGAACGGAGCGAGTACCTCTGCTCACGCCAACACTTCGTTCCTGCGAATTCTCGAGGCTTTTTTGGCGCGGACGGCAGCAGCCTCTCCTTCAGTTGTCGATCTACGTAACGTTCTCGCGAATATCTTTGAAGCATATATATACGAGCGACAACTACTCTCTCTTACCAACCGATTACTGTCGAAAGATTTAATGGTGCACGTGTCTAGTGTGTATGAAATGCGACAGGAAGGATGGCGGGTTAGTAGTTCTAGCTGCGAGGTTTGCGGAAAACGATGCTGGGGAGCAAGTGCTGTTGAAAATGAGACTGTGTTTGAAGCATGGGATCGGAAGATTACTGATGCGCGACAGAAGCGACAAGTGAGGTTTCGAATTCCTGCGACTGTCGTCGGCGCCGCAGATGAAAGTGACACCGAAGACGAGGAGCGACGCGGACGAAGCGGTCGCTCGGGAAGTGGCTCCAGACACCAACATTCACAAGATCATCATCAGCACGGACAGAATAGTTTGTCAACGTCGTTGTCGAAGAGCGCCGAGCAGCAGCAAGGAGGTCGTTGGCATCATCATGTCGGAGGCGGGATTGTCGATGGTGGTGGTGAATTTGCCCAAGATAGCAATGACGCTAGACCAGCAAAGACGATCCTAATTCGTGCGGGTGATGCTGCGTCGGTTGATTCTCCTGCCACGGCATTAGGTGCCGATGGACTAGAATTTGGAGATATCAGATCACCGCCGGTTTTCAATTCCTTGACTTCAAGTGCCTCCAAAACAGAGATTGATTCATTGGTGATGTTCAAATGTAAACATTTATATCACAAGAAATGTTTGGAGAAGTTGCTAGAATTGAACAAGAAAAAGGGAGGCAATGGAGAAACTGGGTGGATGGCGCCTAGAAAAGTAGGTGAGGGTTACCGATGTATTATCTGTCATTGATGATGTTTTTTTGTTTCATTATATATATATTGTTGTCCAAAGTCTTGGAATACGGTTTTTATATCGGAGTAACGCATTTATAAAATACAAATTTAGGAGAATATATCTACGTATTTTCTATCCTAATCTACTGCTAACGTGTTTAAAGAGTAGAAGATATTAGTTTAAATTTTTAAGTTCTGTTTCAGTTTTTGTTTTAAATATGACACTGACAGATTTTGTGAAACTCGTTGAGATATTTCCTGAATTGGCGGTGAAGTCATAGAAGAACGTTACGTGTATCTATTAATCTCGTTTCAATCACTTGCCGAAGGAAAAAGAAAGAAAAAAAGGTGTCCAGATAGATACTAATCAAAGAACTTTATCTATTTTCTTTTCCTGTAAAAGCGGATGCAGGCTGCTAATCAGTAATAAAGCGATAAAACAAGGTCTTGTTGGTGCAAGTAATTATTATAAGCAATACTAAGAAAATTCATTATATTTACACTTTCTCCAAATGTATAAGAAAAAAAACCGATATATAAAGGCTACTATTTCTAATGATACTATACAAATAAAGGAGCGCAACGCGGTAATAACAACAGTAACAATATATATATATATCTATATATATAGATAGATAAAATAAAAATAAAAATAAAACCAAATTAAACTCCAAGCCAGACTTCGCAGACACACCGGGTGAAATAATCGTAAAAAGATATAAAAAGCTAATAAAGAGAGAAAACAGGAGCGTCATATATATATATACAAAGAGACAACCACTCTCCACCATCCTCTTCCCTTTTTTGTCATATCCAATTCACTTCATTGTACTTGTGAAGAGAATGAGAACTAGTAGAATTCATAATGAATGAAAGAAAAGTGAGGGAATTTTCTGTTTTGCGTCATAAGGGTAGTTTTTTTGAAGGAATGAAGAGAGGAATGTGTCCAGGCAAGGCCTCCGCGCCGCACGTGGTACGTTTTGTTAAACGACGTGATAGCCAGAAAGAGTCAAGAGAGGAAAGAAAAATGAAGAAAGAAAAAATTAATCCTTCTTGCGACCGAACAGACCACGCTTCTTTTTCTTGTCCTTTTTATTGTCAGGAATCGGGGCGTCGTAGGTGGGATCGCCGGCACCAGAAGATCCGAGCTGGATGGGTGTGCGAGTAGAAGGCGTTGCGGGGGTTTGGGAAATAGGGGTTCCATATTCGTCATAGACTATTCCCTGAGGGTGCGAGTCGTCGATAGGGGCTGAGCCGTAAGGGGACTGCGAGGAAATGGGGTTGTGACGGCCTTCCCAGGGAAGTCTGTCGCGAAAGATTTGCTCTTTCACTGAGGACGCAAGTTAGTGAGCTGCGCGTGTGAGCACGAGTAAAGGGAAAAAAAATGACTTACATCTCTTATCGCCGGTGGCAGCGTATTCGAAACCGCGGATAGTGTCGAGGGGTCTCTCCGAGCGGTGACGAGTGGGATTCGAAAGGTCAGGGTCCTCGATGAGGTTTCCAAACATGTCTCGGACATGGAGTTCGGGAGAAACAGTGGTAGCGCCCTGGTGATTGGAGATCTGGAAAGGCTGCTCTTCAGTCATTGCAGTGAGAATTGGGTCTGCAATGTTTCCGGTGCGCTGTTTCATGCGGTCGCGCTCTTCGGGGGTGATTTTCATTTCATCATCGCGGCGGGTGGATGAGCGGCGGAGGAAGCTCGGCATTGAGAATAGAAGAGAGAGTAAAAGAGAGCTGAAGAGGATAGGAGAGTGTGTACAAGAGAAAGAGAGTATACAATGAGAAGAGAGTATACAAAAGGGTAGAAGAGAAAGGTAGAAGAGAAAAGAGAGATATGAGAGTAGGAAGAGAAAGAGGAAAAGCAAAGAGTATGCGGAGAAAACGGAAAGAGAGAAAGCCGACGCAAAAACCTTGTTTGGAGGCCACGCGTCGCGAGCTTTCACTTTTATGCTGGCCCAGCCGCAGCTGGCTAATAATAGTCTTCGGCGTAGGAGTAATTGGGAGGAGCAATTAATATGGTATTATTATTACTATTATTGTTATAGTAGAAGACGACTACATTCGGCTGGTTTATTGCCGATAATGCGCAAATGAAGAGGCAACAGCATTCATTCCAGTCTCGGCACTAGTATTTAGTTAGTGTCACAGCGCCAGTGACGTATTATTACCGCTTCTAGTAATTATTGTTGGTTGCTGCTGTTTACTGCGAAATTAGATTGAAATAAAATCGACAAGAATAGAAATATAATAAAATGAATTCAGAATTCTCTTTGCTTTCTTTTACAGCGACTATGCTCTTTTGCTTTGCGCGGCCCGGCTCATCGCGTATCCGAATTCTCTTCTAAATCCCCCACACTTTTTGACACTGTATACCCAATCTCTAGACTTTAAGCAATGTCTTCTACTCAATAGTTTCGCTTTATCCTCGCTTTTCTCCGGCCGGCTCTTAACGACCTTGCACAGCCTCGCGACGGTGCTGCTGCAGGCTCGGCGCATTCAAGGGCTAGGGCTTGGGAACAATAGCCTGTTTCCTTGGCCTACCACTCTTGCTTTACCACCTCCTTCTCCTCAGGCTGCCTTAGCTTCTCCCTGAATTTTCCTTTTCTCGTATCTTTTCGTCGTAGCTCAGTGGCTTTGCTCGGTGAGCATGGATCCGCACGGTGAGCAGCAGCCTATGCCAGCCCAGCCATCGCTGCTCTCCCGCTCTGCCTCCGCCGTCGACCAGCAACCTGATCCGCCTCCCCAGCTCGAGTCGGCTCCTCCCCTCCCCTCTGTCTCTTCGCTGCCTCTGCCGGGGACTCGTCGCCGCAATAGAGGCTTTTCGCTCCGTACTCAGCTTTTTAATCGCCAGATTGAAAATACAATTCCCTCGCCTATAGAGCTCAGAGACACGTCCTTCGCTCTAAGTCAGCCGCTCCCTCCTTCTGTCGAGTCCGAAACTTATGATCCTCCGGAATACTCGCCCTCTAGCCCTCGCCGCGCGAATGCAATCCAAACGGATATTTCAGCTGAAGCTAGTGTGCCCGCAGTAAATGACGGCCATGGCTCGAAGCACGATAGTTACGCTTCAAAGATCTACCCGCTCAACTCGACGGCCGCCTCTGCTCGTCTCGCTCACTACTCTGCACGCATCAATCGTCCCTCGTTTTATGAAAAATTTCGTGGCACCGCTATCGACAGGTTCTATAAACGTATATCGGACTTTGTCATGCAGAGAAATCAGATCCCGCCGTCAGAAAATGGTCGCTGTATTCCTCTTCGTCTTGAGCGTACGCGTACGCTGATTGACGAGCGTACATCAAAACCCTACATCAACAACATGATCGTCTCGTCCATATACAACCGATATAATGCATTTCCTTTGCTATTATTTGCGCAGTTTTCCAAATTAGCCAATGTGTATGTCTACAGCTAATTCCCTTTTTGGTTTTTGTAATATTAATACGCTCTAGGTATTTCCTCGTTGTCTCGATCCTGCAGATGGTGCCAAACTTCTCTACCACCGGTACCTATAACTCATTTATAACATTCATGTTCTTTACCTTAGTCAGTATGGCTCGCGAAGGCTTTGATGATTGGCAACGTCATCGTCAAGACGCATCTGAAAACAGTAAGGAGGCTTTTGTTGCGCGGCTTGACTTCGATCAAGATGGAAATCGAGCCATTGTCTGGCAGTCTGTCAAATGGCTAGACATTAAAGTTGGTGACATTGTCAAGCTCGAGCGTAATGACTGGGTGCCATGTGATTTAGTCGTCTTGCACGCGAACGGAATGGGCGACATTGCCTATGTCGAGACTGCCGCCCTTGACGGCGAAACCAATCTTAAATCAAAGATTGCACTTCCTCAGCTGGCAGAGATGTGTGCCTCGGACGAGCTCATTGCTGAGCCGGATATGACTGCAGACATCGTTGTTGAAGACCCAAACACGGACTTATACAATTTTAAAGGCAACGTCACCGTCAATGGCACAATGTACTCTCTTACGAGCGACAATATCGTTTACCGTGGATGCATCTTGCGAAACACACCGCGTGCAATCGGTGTCGCTGTCTTCACTGGACAGGAGACGAAAATTAGAATGAATGCGATTCAGGCTCCACGTGTAAAAGCTCCAAGACTCCAGTATCGCATCAATCGAATCATCATCTTTATGGTCTTTTTTGTAGCATTCATCTCTACATTTTGCACTGTGATGGAACGCAAATGGGTTAATAGAAACAGCACTATGCCATGGTATCTGCCGTCAGACGATATTAAGCTTGTCAATCTTGTCTTTGGTTTTATAATCATGTTCAACACTCTGATTCCCCTCTCTCTATATGTCTCTATGGAAATTGTCAAAATCGGGCAGAGGATAATGATTGCCTGGGACGTCGACATGTACTATGAGCCTACAAACACAAAATGTGACCCACATACGTCGTCAATCAATGAAGAACTGGGCCAGATCTCCTATGTTTTCTCTGACAAGACGGGAACGCTGACAGACAACGTCATGGTCTTTCGCAAGATCTCGGTTGCAGGTCATGCCTGGCTGCATGACCTCGATGTTCAACAAGATCTCCTTGACAAGGAACTCGAGAGTGCGCCAAAAATTGAGGATCCACTGCAGCCACTTGAACGTTCAAGCTCTCTACTCCCTTCGGCATTCAGAAAGGTGGCGACTATGGAATCGCAATTGTCAAAGAAGCAATCATTCTTGGCAACGTCTGGTAGTAAGCGCTGGCATTCGTCTGCTTATGCACCGTCATCGCACCAAAATGATTCCCAGGCACATTCGCTTACTCGGTCGACTGCTGAGTTGCTACAATATTTCCAGCTAAAGCCGAACAGCCCTTTTTCTCGCCGAGCGAAGTTCTTCCTGATGGCAATCGCTCTCTGTCATACTTGTGTTCCCGACCGGGCGGAAGACGATGCGCAGCCAGATGCCACTGTCGTTGATCAAGCAGACTCTGACATTATTTACCAGGCTTCGTCGCCAGACGAGCTTGCCTTGGTACGTGCTGCTCGCGATCTTGGCTTTGTTGTTGTTGATCGTCAATTCAAGACCGTCACCGTGCGCACATATCCCTCTGGGTTTGACAACACGGCAGCTGTCGAAACTTATGAGATCCTTCAAACTGTAGAGTTTTCCTCGACGCGCAAGCGCATGTCTATTGTACTCAAATTTCCCGATGGAAGGATCTGTCTATTCTGCAAAGGCGCAGACACGATCATCTTTGAGCGTCTGTCGTCAGCCAAGTTAGCTGCCAAGAAGCAGGTCGAGGTGCAGCGTAAAGCTACAATACGACGACAGAAGGAAGCGTCGCGTGCAATTTCTGTGCGTGAAAGTACAGATTATCAGCGGCGAGAGTCGGGAGGGTTAGTTTCTCCACGACAGAGTCTTACTCGGCCTAGTATGAATCTGCGAAACAAGGAGGTTTTGAACGAATTTTTAGTGAGCAATGCAAACCCAGAAGCCATTATTGGCGATCTTCCAAGACCGTCGGTTGAGGTGCCTACTTCGCCTTTACTTGCGCATGCTAGTTCGTCGATTGCCGATGCTTTTGGCTCGACTAGCCCGGTAGTTGCGGATTCGGTGGTAGCTGAAAACACGGCCTTGACGAATGCTTTGCTCCAAACTCTGGTTGATGAGAGTATTGTGCTTGATAATGAAGCCGTGTTTGAAAAGACCATGAACCACATCGATGAATTTGCTACCGAGGGACTGCGAACACTTGTATATGCGCATAGATTTCTGAGCGATGAGGAGTATCGTAATTGGGAAAAGATCTATATCGATGCGACTACGAGCCTTGAGAATCGCACTGAGAAGATCGAGGCTGCGGGTGAGCTAGTTGAGACCGAATTAGAGTTGACTGGTGCTACTGCGATTGAAGATAAGCTGCAAGCAGGTGTTCCTGAAGCGATTGACAAGTTGCGACGCGCAGGTATAAAGCTGTGGATGCTTACTGGAGACAAGCGCGAGACGGCAATCAGTATTGGTCATTCGTGTCGACTGATTCATGATTATTCTACGGTTCTTGTGTTGCAATCAGATGACCGCGAGATGGTTAGTAAGATGGCGTCACTTGTGCTCGAGCTCGAGCTGGGCAATGTGGCTCATTGTGTTGTTGTCATTGATGGCGCAACTCTAGCATATATTGAAAAAGACATGACTCTGATGTCACTTTTCATTGATTTAGGAGTCAAAGCCGACTCGGTTATTTGCTGCCGAGCATCGCCGTCGCAAAAGGCTCTTCTTGTGTCGGCAATCAGATCGCGAGTTAGTGATGCTGTCACTCTAGCTATTGGTGATGGTGCCAATGATATTGCAATGATTCAGGCTGCTGATGTGGGTATTGGTATTGCTGGCAAGGAAGGATTACAAGCCGCGCGATCGTCCGATTTCTCGGTTGGCCAATTTAGATTTTTGCTGAAATTGCTACTTGTGCATGGTCGCTGGAATTATGTCGTATGTTTTCGCATTCTAATTGACTTCTTTTTTGTGAAGAATTGAGACTAACATGATGTAACAGCGTCTGAGTAAATATGTTCTGGCAACATTTTACAAGGAGTTTTTCTTCTATCTTACGCAAGCTATGTTTCAGCGGTTTGCCATGTATTCTGGTATTTCACTTTACGAGTCTGTGTCGTTGACTATGTACAACACACTCTTTACCTCGCTTCCGGTCATTTGCCTGGGTATCTTTTTGCAAGATCTGAGTCCAGAGACATTGATTGCAGTGCCTGAGCTGTATTCAACCTCTCGACTAAACGAGCATTTTAATTTGAAGATTTTCGTTGCATGGATGGCGGTCGCGAGTTCACAAGCTGTGCTGGTGACATTCACAATGATTCACGTCTACGCGCTCATGTATCCGCTTGACAGCGGACTTTATCCACCAGGGACTCTTAATTTTGCGGCTATTATTGCTGCGATTGCGATCAAGCTGAATTTTGTGGAGATGCACAATCGGAGTATACTCTGTCTTGCGTCGATTACGATTTCAGTCGGTGGATGGTTTCTGTGGACGGTGCTTTTGTCGCTCGTTTACCCGTTTAAGATTTCACTGTACGTAGTCAAGGATGCATTCGTCCATCGTTTTGGAAGAGATCTTTCATGGTGGGCGACATTTTTGCTGTGTGCTGGAATTCCTGTTGTATTTGATATGGCGCTAGTAGTATTACGTTCGGCCATCAGTCAATCCGACACCGACGTATTTCAGCAAATCGAACAAGATAGCGAGCTTCGAGCGCGATTAGAGCAAGACTGCGAGCTTGAGCTTGGGCAAAGCTGGAAAGCCGATAAGCGACGACGCAAGGTTGAGCGGCAGCGCGCAGTGTTTGAGGCAGATAAGTTGGCGGAAGAACTTGAAGTGCAGGAGATGCTTAGGTTGCGTGGGATCGGGAGTAAGCGGGCGTCGGTTATATCATCAGCGTTTCAGGCTGGCGAGGCGAGTGCGTCTGTGAGTCCGTTTGTAGACGAGTCGCCTAGGCAGCACCGTCGGAATGTTAGTTCGTCGAGCGGAAATTGGAATGGAAAAACAAAGAAGAGTAACGTGAGATTTAGCTCAGATATATGATAGGGTGGGTACGACGACGATGAAGATTATACGATTAGGAATGGCATTGCCTTTTGTTTTGTGTTTTTAAATTTATTTTTTTATTTTGGGCTGGATAAAAGCTAGAGGACATGAGTTTGGATTTATTTTTGCATTACATAAATAATAACTTGATTTTCCATTATTAACTGTCCTAATCAAAGACATCAGATGTAGGCACGATGAGATGAGGAGAGATGAGATGATGAGGTTATCAGTTAATAATCTCGGAAGGTAGCGGAGCAAAACCTTAATGTTCGAGGGGAGCACGAAGCAGCAGCGGCAGCAGCATCAGCCCAGCCACTTCTACTCTGGTTTAGCAATTCAAACAATTGAGAAGTGACCACATTCAATATTGATTTCGTTTCTCATCTCTCAATTATTCATTCTTTTTGATTATTGTGAAATAATAAAATTTGCAGTATTTTCTCGTGGATATAGGTTGTGATTATGAGGTATGCCAGCCAGGTCAATTTCATGAGTGAGGGAAGGGGACCGAGATGTCATCTTTGATCTCTCGCGTTCAATTCTTAAGCCAGTTCTCTATTGATTTTCGTTCTTTTTAATTATTGAAAATAAGATGATTTTGCTAATTGTGATGGTTTGTGGTGCGGTTATAGTGGACGATTTGTTAGAGCTTCAAAGTATCGGCATGTGTACGGACAGCCTACGAAGAAGGAGTTGTGCTATGAGAATGTTCATGTAACGTATGATCCCTCTTTTATTTTTTTCTCGGCTTTTCTGCTTTGTGATATTTGAATGGCCTGATCTGATTCGAGCTGGTTGTTTAGAAAAAATGCTTGGGATTCGAGTTTGTTGAAGGTAACGTTTGTGTGCTTATTTTTTTCTCGTATTTATCGTGCAATGCTGACTTAAATTGAAATGGACAGGTTAATCCGCTTTACATGTCTGTAAACTGGGATGCCTCGGGCGGTGGTGCATTCGCGGTAATCCCTCTTTCCGAGCGCGGCAAGATTCCCGATCAAATCCCGTTATTCCGAGGCCATACAGCGGCCGTTCTCGATACTGACTGGAATCCATTTGATGACTCGATAATTGCGTCAGCTTCTGACGATGGGAAAGTTGGGATTTGGAAAGTCCCTGAGAATTTCTCGGTGCACACGGCGGCTGGGGGAACAATCAAGGATGTCGCGCCTGAGGCTAAATTGAGTGGACATTCGAGAAAGGTCGGACATGTGCTTTTCCATCCGACTGCTAGCAACGTGCTTGCTTCCTCGTCGGGCGATTATACTGTCAAACTTTGGGATATCGAGAGTGGTAAACCAAAGACTTCGTTGAAACATAACGATATGGTTATTAGCATGTCGTTCAATTATATCGGTTCGTTACTAGCCACTACATCTCGCGACAAGAAAATCCGCATTTGGGATCCGCGCACGGAGAAAGTCGTCGTCGAAGGACCCGGACATGCCGGCGCAAAGAATCAGCGCGTGGTGTGGCTAGGTGAACTCGATCGGCTAGCCACTACCGGATTCTCGCGCATGAGTGATCGTCAAGTTGCGCTCTGGGATGCGACCGATATCAAAAAAGGTCCGCTGGGTGACTTTTACATGCTTGACTCGTCGGCGGGAATTTGTATGCCGTACTATGATCCTGGCACGAAGTGTCTGTACCTGGCTGGCAAAGGTGATGGTAATATCCGGTACTACGAGTACGACAATGATGAACTATTCCCGCTTTCAGAGTACAAATCTGCCGAACCGCAGCGGGGAATTGCATTCATGCCCAAACGTGGCGTAGACGTCAAGGATAACGAGGTTGTGCGTGCCTACAAGACGGTATATGACACTCTTATTGAGCCTATTCAATTCATCGTACCGCGTCGCGCAGAAATGTTCCAGAGCGATATTTATCCGGATTGTCCGTCTAGCGAACCAGCGTTGACTGCAGATGAGTGGTTTGGAGGCAAAGACGCGGCACCGAAAGTTATTTCGTTGGAGGCTGTGTATGATGGAACTGTTCCTGTAGCTGTTGCCAGCGAAATCCCAGTTTCTAAGCCGGTTGAGAAGCCAGTTGAGAAAAAAACTGAGCCTGTCGCAGTAAAGGAAGAAACTCCAGTTGAGAAGAAGGCTGAGCCTGTTGCGGAGAAGGTGGAGACGCCGGTTGTGGAGGACAAGAAAGATTTGGATAAAGTACTCGCAACGCCAAAGGTCGATGATATGCTTGCCAAGGCTAGCGAGGCAGAGGATGCGCCTGTGCCTGCCGTTTTAGCGAAGGAAGAATCGTCCTGGGAAGCCGAGTCCGATGCCCCTGTACCAGAAGTTGCACCCTCTGAGGCTGCTCCTGAAGCCACTCCGGAGCCCGTTGCCGCTGCCGAGGCGGCAGCTGAACCCGCACCGCCTGCGGCGCCTAAAACTAGCAGCGGGGGATCAGGTCTTCTTTCAAATAAACTTGAGGCATTACATAATCATATGGCTGAGACGAAGAAGACACTTGAAGTTTACGAGGCGCGGTTTACTGAGGTTGTGTTGTCTAATGCGCAGGAACTTGCTGCGAGAGATGCCAAAATTTCTGTGCTGGAGGAGGAGATTGAAGCGCTGAAGGCTATTGTTTTGGGAAAGAGTGAGAAGGAGGAAGACTAAAAGATGTTTCATTATCTTATAGAAGCGCTGTAAGTTTGTTAAGTTCACGTTTTGTTGGTATTATTGTAATTTTATCTAAAAATTGAACGTCTGTTGCTACTAATAAGAATAAGAGAGTATATACAAGAAAACAGCACTACAAATAAACGTTCTTAGGCAACTTGGCAGCCTTTTTCGTCTTTTCTTCAACAACACCGCGCTGCTCTTCAATGGCCTTCATCTCATTCTCCGATTCCTCCAACGAACTCAGCAACTCCTTCCACTCACTCTCTTCTTTAGCTATTCCGGTCCCTAATTCCTCTACAACGTTAACTGATTTTCCATCTTTAATTTTCTCAATAACACGTTCTAAAGCGTCGATTTTCTTGGCGTATGTGCGTTGTAGTTCGGAGTGTATGTGTTTTTGTCGCATGATGTTTATGTTTGCCGAGCCGACCAGCGCGAGAAGGATCACGTAGCCCCAAACCCAATTCCAACGAAGATAACTGAAGCGTTCGCGAGGGGGTGTCGCTGCTGCTGTTGCTGTTGTTGTTGATGATGATGATGATGATGATAATGTCGAATTGTAACGGATACTGGATCTGCTTTTGAGATGTTAGTAGGGTGAAGACAAGATAACTAAGACACATTTGACATACGTAAAGTAAATTGTGGAAAGAGATTTGTTTTGTATACTATTTCGTGGCAAACGATAGCGTCTCGTAATCATATTCATCTTGATCTAGTTATATTCACATGAATGTAATATGTTTTGTACATTTGAAGAGTTAATTAATAGGGTAGCTCAATTTAAACCTAACCCAGTCCTTTCCGAGGAAGCTGATAAATAAGCCGATTCTTCCCTGTCGTTCTCGCCCTCTTTCATCAGCATTGTATTATTTACGCAATCACAGACTCCCTACTCAATTGATTAAGTAAACCGGAAATAGATAGAAGAAAAAAGAACTTATGTCTGCTGTCTTAAGATCTTCTTCGCGCATTTTTGCGTCGCGCGCGTTTTGTGCGCCGCGAGTTGCTACTCGGATTGCGATCCCAAAGACCTTAAGATCCTCGGTTGCAATTAATGCTGCTCGATCGTTCAGTGTTTCTCGTATTTCTTTCGAGAAGGTTTGTTTTATTTTTATTTTTATACTGTTGTTGCTGTTGCTTATGACCAGACTGTTAATAAATATTAATAGCCCTCGCTCAGACTTGGTTCGCCGGCACCCAACTTCCAAGCCGAAACTACTGAGGGACCAATTGATTTCCATGAATTCATCGGAGATTCCTGGACGATTCTCTTCTCTCATCCCGCTGATTTTACACCAGTCTGTACTACCGAGCTCGGAGCATTCGCGGCATTGAAGCCCGAATTCGATAAGCGTAATTGTAAACTCTTGGGATTGTCTGCTAACGGACTTGAGTCTCATGGAGAGTGGATTAAGGATATTGAAGAAGTTGCTCTGCAAGGTTCGAAATTCAATTTCCCAATTATCGCTGATCCGGAGCGTAAGATTGCGTTCTTGTATGATATGGTTGATCATCAGGACTTGACAAATATCGATCAAAAGGGAATCGCGTTTACTATTCGCGCCGTGTTCATCATTGACCCGGCCAAAAAGATCAGATTGTCGTTGCTATACCCTGCCTCGACTGGTCGTAACACGGCAGAAGTCTTGCGCGTATTGGATTCGTTGCAGACTGGCGATAAAGCTGGGGTTACGACTCCGATTAACTGGGTCCCCGGTGAGGATGTGATTGTACCTCCTTCAGTCTCTGACGAGGCCGCCGCCGCCAAGTTTGGCGAGTTTAACGCCGTCAAGCCTTACCTTCGATATACAAAATATCCCGAGGCTTTGCTTAAGAAATGATTGTGTTTAGTTCAGCAGATGAATTGATGTTTGGCTGTCAATTTAGGAAATATACTCTTTACTAAATCAAGCTAGACTAATAGTTGAAAAAAGAAACAATTAAATAAGGATAACACCTATAACAAACAACACCGCCCATAACACATACCAATTTTTTAGAAAGAAATAGATAATCCGCAAGACACATAACTTAACATACACAAAAGCTAACACCGCACAAACACTCTATACATAACAAGGAAAATGCAAAAGACCTGCGCTGCACTTCTGTCCTCTCATCTGATCCTAAGCTCATGGAACCAGTCCATATCTTTTTGAACAATAGAAAAAAAAAAAGCTCATTTCTCGCTCTTTTCGTATTCGTCAATCTCCTTCTCCTTTGCTTCTCGAACAACTTCAAACACTTTCAACATCTTCCGTCTGGCTCCCATAGCCGATACGCCTCTCGCGTCAAGCTCCTCAGCAGATAATCTCACAAGATCCTGCCACTTCAGACTCTTAAGGTTATCGGTATACTTGTGCAATCGCAACGAGCGAAGCCATGCCGGAATATCGTTTAATAGCGCGTCATCGGGAACAGTCGTCGCTGCGTCCTTGGACGGAGTAGTGCTGACTTGTTGCGATTCGACTACGGGTTTGCGTGGAGTCGCTAGATCGGTGATGATCGATGACGCAGTAGTAGATATACTCGTAGCTGACGGAGTAGGTGACGCCGACGATTTACGTCTCTGCTGCTGCTGTTGCTGTTGCTGATCGTTAGAACTAGCAGGGGCATTGGTCGCAAGACTAACAGCTCCAATAGGAGACGACATTGACGAATTATACCAATCCGAAAATGGCGACGCAACATTATCTCCAAGGCCAAATTTGAACGGTGCAAGTCCGGGGAATCCTTGCTGCTGCTGTCCATGTGGTTGAGGAGCCACTGACTGCTGCTGCTGCTTAGCCGGAGTATGCGGCTGCGGCGAGGCAAGAGGACGAGCGAGGGGACTGCTGAAGAGCGGCGTCGCTTGAGCTAGATTCGAAGACTCGAATTTCGGCTGATATACAGTACGTCGGTTACGAATTGCAGCCGCGTTGAACGGAGAAGATGTGTTTGCTGGAGAAGGCGACATAAATGCTGCCTGCTGCTGTTGTTGTTGTTGTTGCTGCTGCTGTTGCTGCTGCTGCTGACGAAGATACAAATCTTGGGCAGGAGAAAACAGTTGCTCAGACTCGTTATAAAACGGCGTCGCAACTAACGGCGACGAAGTAAACGGCGAGTTCCTTATCGGAGATGAAGCATGATCGACCAAATTACGTCGTCTAAACTTGCGCACGTCAGAATCCAGCTGCAAGCGCGAGTTGACGGTCGACAGGGCAGCCAACTTGAGAGCAGTAGCATTTGCCACGATTTCGGCGTTAGCAAGCGAGACTTGCTGGGCTTCGAGGTTGTTTGCAAATGGTGATCCAGCAGATACAGGAGTGTTCATCATACTTGCCCAGCTGCTCGCCACCGGTGACGAGAAAGGGAACTTTGTAGATGTCTGTTGCTGTTGCTGTTGTAGGTGTGGCTGAGGTATAGCAGACGAATGATCAAGTTCGACGGAAGGTGATCTGCTTGCCGATTTCTCTGAGCCAATGGGAGAGATAGCGCGCGAACGACTGTTATGACGTTCATAATTCTGGTCATCATCAAGCGCACACTCGAGCTCTTCATGTGGCGCATGGCGACATTCATTGTCTAGAGCCGCGACGCGAGCAGGATCAAGACGCTTGCGCTCCATTTGACGTAAAACCGAAATGAAGAAGCGAATCTGTACTTGTGAAGTGTGTTGTAGCAGAGCGTAAACGGTTGCAGTGCGCTCGCGCTCGGTAAGTACGCAAGAGAACCAGTTCTCGATCGAGTTGAGCTCAGACTTGAAGGAAGAAGATACGGCTGCTGCTGCATTAATTGCGTTGGCAGGGTCGGAAGAGGAAGACGAGGAAGAGGCAGCGGAGGAGGCAGAGGATGTGGAGGATGTGGAGGATGAAGTCAGAGCCTCGAGGGATCCTTCGTAGCTCTCCAGCTCAGAAAGCCACTGCTCAGCAAGTACAGAAGCGTAGTTTGGATCAACGGCATTCGTTATTGTGATCTCGTCGTCTTGATCTTCTTCGTCATCGTCGTCATAGAAAGAACGGTCGCGGTGCCTCCGCAAGAAGGGGATCGTGTGCTGATGTGGCGAGAAGGGAGAGTGAGGCTGCCTTCGAGCAGGAATGGGAGTAGCAGAGACTGACTGCGAAGACGAAGCGGAAGGGAAAATGTCAGAAGATGCAGTAGTGGGGAATGGCCGTGAGAAGGCGAAGCGGGTGTCGACAGAAGCCATTGCACGAGATGGGCAGATGGAGTAGGACGTGCAACTGATCTGGGACGAGTTAGCAGAGAAAACAAATTAATACTGTTTCCCTATTTCTCCTCAAGCCGATGCCTTAAAAAAATGAGAAAGTAGAGAGACGAGAGCAGAATATGTGTAGACAGTGTGGTGCCCTGTGGCGTGAGGAAGCTGAGCTGAGTAAGGCGGGGCGGAGAAAGATGATCAAGAGACAGGCAGCCCGAAGAGAGAGCGCGCACAAGCAAGAAAAGGCTGAGAACAGACGCCAGCACTGAATAAGAAGAACCCTGAGGCAGTTTAGAGACAAGAACCGCGGCCGAGGAAGGAGGAGGAGCGAAAGGAGGCGGCGAGGAGGAGATATAGTGAAAAGGGCAAAGGGTAAATAAGACCTACAAGAAGCGGATCGAAGGCAGACTTGCTGCAGCACGCGCAGAGAAAAACAGAGAAGAGGAGGAGACGGTGTAGAGTAGATTAGAGGCGATAGAGTAGAGACGAGGCAGAGAAAACACAGAAAAGAGAGAAAAGAGAGGACAAAAGAGAAGATAGAGAGAAAAGAATCAGGCCGGGGAACAGTGAGTGGGATGGCCCGCTTTAACTGTAAACGTAAACACGCCGACGTCGGCCCCGGACTCAGGCTGCCGCTATTGTGGACATATAGTTACAGAACCAAACGCCCGGCCGCACCCGCGCTCGCTGCCCCGCGACAGCAGCACCGGCAGACAGCCGGCAGCGTCTCTCCAGTCTCTCCACAGTATTGCGTTTTTAGCAGCAGCAGCAGCAGCAGCAGAAGAAGAAATAGCAAAAGAAGAAGAGGAGTCCGTAGAAAAATAAGAAGCAGCAAGAGAACATACCCGGAATAATTCAGCTAGGCCGGAGCGGACTCGGACGCGCACCGCAGTAGCCGTCGGGAGTGTGGCGGTACAGAGCCCTCAAGATATCAGCGAAGGCCGGCCAAGCTCCGGCGAGCGCGTGATGCTGGGCAGAGAGAGCCTATGGCAGAGTGTTTATTAGTAGTAGCTTACAATAGTCTGTTGACGATCAATAGTTTGTAGCTATTGCAACCATGCTGCGGTGGTATACTGACTGGTTGTGTGGTGTATATAGAATAGTAACATATTAAGAGATGCTGCCACACTGCTTTGCAATCTCGGTGGTATATATTAGAACTAGTATTAATATATGATAATATGTATATCTATCTATGTATACAAGGCATATATAGGACATATATCAGACTACCGCCGAAGCAGCCGAAGCTCGTCTGCGCGATTGTTCCTCTTCCGCTCTCCTTATCGGCCTTGCTTTCTAATTCTGCCCTCTATACTTTCTCTGCTATGGGCTCTCTTCTGTAGTCTCTATCTTGCACTCGAGATCGAGTCTTTCTTCATATATATCTTCTGCTCCATCTCCGGTAGTCCGTCTCCTCTCGTCTAGAAAGCAAATAAAGTTCATCAGCTTTCCTCATCGGAAGTCTGTCGTCTGACCTCTTTCTCCTTTCTCTATTGTTCTTCTTCCACTTCAATACAAACTATTAACCTTGCAGCAATGTACTATTGGACCTCTGTGACATTCTGTAGTCTTTTATTGGCCATATGTCGTCGTGTTTATAGTCCTATTGCAGCAGCTGCTAAACAATGTGTAGACGACGCGTCATGGCTTAAACCCCTTGTTTAAATACCCTTCTCCACACTATTGTTATTTTTTTATAATGCTACTTAATTCAGCTACTCGTAGATATCTCTGGCTTTGTTCTATAAAAACATGCACTGATATTCGCAGTCAATTTTTTTTTTCAATTTTTCTTAAGTTATTCTCAGTATCGTGTTGCGGCAGTTCTACACCTCTACTCGTTGATCTATTTGATTGTAAGTCGACATCAGACCACTTTCGGTCTCAAAACCCTCACTTCGACCGAGTGTGCTCATCTTCAAGTCATGTCATACTATCGTGCTCTCTCATCTGCTCATTAACAAGACTGCGGATGATGCACATGATTGATTGCGAGTGGCTGTCGTCTGTCTTGAATTCTTGTCGCATTTTCCTCACGTTTCTGCGCACATCTAATTCTATTATGGTAGGGTTTAGTAGGCTTTAGCTACTGTTTGCTCGGCAATGGCTGCCTGATTTAAGGCCGACTCAACCGGACTCTTAACTGAACAACTAAACTGATTTATCTTTTGTTTGCTGGTCCTGCTTCGTACTTATAGACTAAGGATTTCTCGAGCTAGAGGTTCTTTACCAGCCTGCACGTATATAAGACTACGGTAGTTGAGAGAACAATCTATGCAAAGATACCACACTAGCCAAAGATAATGATAGCGAAATCTTCTCTCTGCATCTAAAAAGGTCTGTTATACGCATTAATTATCTATTTATGCGCTCTATTGTCGTCTAAATCTCTACCGCTATATAGATTGCTATATCTATATCTAGCGAGACCCTGGGCGTAAAGCAAACCAGTTTATGCTATAGATAGCCCGGAAAATTCGGCAGCCGCACTATCGGCGACCATGCGGAGGCGGGCAGATGTCAATAGTATTCTAAACAGTAAGAATAAGTAACGTGGTCGATTGAGAGGGTTGAGAGATGAAATAGAGAAATATGAGATGGATATCTCTAATCATATATTCTGCTTCTCGTCTTTCTCATCTCATCGTTATCATCTTCCAATATTCATGTCTTCCCATCTTCTCTAGCACCCAATCAGCTTGCAGATTTTATTCTCCGCTTGTCCGCCGATGCTATCTCATTCGGCGTTGGCTTAACTCGGGCCGAGTGGCTGCCGCGTTCGAGCGACGAACTGGGAAGCGCCGACAGAGCGGGGGCCCCGCCTATTCCCTATTCTGGGGCCCCGCGAGCGCATTTCTTTCTTTCTCATAAAGACAGTTCGAATAAACAAATAAAATGAAATCGTACTGATATATTTGCTAGCTGTTGCTATTCGTCGCATACAATTGCTCCGGAGCGTCAGGAACCCGGCTCGGGCGGCGAGCAACTCTGGCGACGACCAACCGCTCTCTAGGCGCAGTTCTCACATCACGTGTCGATGACGCCGTCGCCGCGCGCTCCTCCGAATTTTATATCTACCCAGTCGCTGGCCAAAACCCCTCCTCTTTGCTCCGCTCCCCAGTCTCCTCGCGACTGTTCTTCACGACTGCTTTTCCCCGTCATCTCCGCATAATGTCTGCCATCCTTAAATCGCGTGTGCGCGATCCGCGATTCCTGTCAAAGCTCTGCAAGGCTGAGGATATGATCCCGGTCTTCAAGACTGGCGACTATCTCGGCATGTCGGGCTTCACTGGTGTTGGTGGTCCCAAGGCCGTGCCTATCGTATGTCTCTCCTTTCTGTAGCGCTTAATTGAATGAGCTGTGGCATTGATGTCCCAGATGCGGTCTGATTGACTGCCCTGGTTGACTTTTTATTTGTCAATATGCTTTTTTTTTCTCTCTGCCGCCCACCGTCTTGCTGTTTGGTAATCCTGCCCTGCTAACGTCACCGTTTTTTTTTCTGTTTCTCATAGGCACTCCAGGAACACGTCGAGAAGAATAATCTGCAAGGCCAGCTTCGCTTCAATCTCTTCGTCGGCGCCTCGTGCCCCGATCCAATTGAAGGCAAATGGGCTGAGCTCGACATGATTGAGAGCCGCTCTCCGCATCAGGTCGGAAAGCGTATCTCTGGCGCCATCAACAGGGGCCACATGAAGTTCTTTGACAAGCATCTTTCAATGTGGCCGCAGGATCTTACTTATGGATACTATACTCTTAAGAAGGCCAAGCCGACGATCGATGTCGCTATCGTCGAGGCTACCGCTATCACCGAAGACGGTGGTATTGTTCCTGGTGCCTCGGTCGGTGCCACTCCTGAGCTCGTCATGATGGCCGAGAAGGTCATCATCGAGGTCAATACCAAGTTGCCGAACTTTGAAGGACTTCATGATATCATGATTCCCGAGCACCCGCCGTACCGCAAGCCACTCTTTGTCGAGAACGTCTCGCAGCCGAATGGTTTGCCGTACTTGCCGATCGACTTTGACAAGGTCGTCGGAGTCGTCGAATCAGACTATTCCGAGCTTGTCGGACCCAATACGCCGGCTGACGATGTCTCAAAGGCGATTGCTGCTCACCTTGTCGAGTTCCTTGAGCACGAAGTCAAGATGGGGCGTATGCCAGAGAACTTACACCCTCTGCAGTCTGGAATCGGTAACATTGCCAACGCGGTAGTTGAAGGTCTTGCTGACGCATCATTCAAGAACTTGACTGTCTGGACCGAGGTATTGCAGGACTCGTTCCTTGATTTTTTCGACTCGGGCAACCTTGATTTCGCCACCGCGACCTCGATCCGTCTGTCGCCGGATGGATTCGAACGCTTCTTCAAGAACTGGGACGAATACTCCAAGAAGCTCATGCTCCGCTCGCAGCAAGTATCAAACTCTCCCGAAATTATTCGTCGTCTAGGTGTGATTGCTATGAACACCCCCGTCGAAGTCGACATCTACGCGCACGCAAACTCGACAAATGTCATGGGTTCGCGCATGTTGAACGGTCTTGGCGGCTCGGCTGATTTCTTGCGTAATGCTAAGCTATCAGTTATGCATACTCCGTCGTCGCGTCCTTCAAAGGTCGACCCGCATGGATTATCCTGCATAATTCCATTTGCTACTCACGTCGACCAAACCGAGCACGATCTCGACGTCGTCGTAACCGAGCAGGGATTAGCTGATTTGAGAGGATTATCGCCGCGTGAACGTGCACGGGTTATGATCGATAAGACGGCGCACCCTGTCTATAAGCCTATTTTGACTGATTATCTTGATCGCGCCGAGAGTCTTGCGCTCAAGACTGGCTCGCTTCATGAGCCGCATATTTTGAAGGATGCGTTTAAAATGCATATTAATTTACAGGAGAAGGGTACTATGAGACTCGAGAGCTGGGATTAGAATATATATATATGTATGTGTGTGTGTTCTCTTTTAAACATAAATGATAGTAAAGCTGGGCTTTGCAAAAGCGTTATGATGTACGTTAGAACCTTTTATTTCATTCTATATTAGTTTATTTCGTTGTTCAAATTTTGATGCACACTTATTTTACATTTGCATAAACCTGTTCGCATGCTATATCTAAAGTCGTGCCATCCTCTTACTACTAATAGTATTAGCAGCTGTAGCGGAAGCAGTAGGCAGTCATTTAGCTACACGTTCAGCAATTTTCAAAACGTCACCAAGAACACCCATAGCCGTTACTTCCGCACCGGCACTATATTAAAATTGCAAAATTAGCATGAATAATTTCAAAGATAAAAGATGAACCGAGAAAAGAGAAAACCTACCCTGCGCCTTGGATGATTAGCGGGTTTTGGCCGTATCGCTTGGTGTAGAATGCAATAACGTTATCTGAGCCCTTTAGCGAAGCAAACGGATGTGCCGCATCATACCTATTTTTTTAACAGATTTAGTCAGCAAGTAGCTCGATAAACAACAGAGAAAAAAATTAAATTAAAAATTAAAATGAAAGCGAGGGAAGGGAGAAGGAGAAACGTACTTCTCTATACCGACTTTGACTTTTTGCGACGATTCACCGCTTAAATCGATTTTACCAACAAATCGCAAGACTTTACCTTCCTCTGCAGCTTTGCTTCTCGTTTCCTCCATTTTATCATCATAATCAGGTAATTTCTGCAAGAATTCAGAGACTTGCTCTATTTCTTCTAATGGTTTAGGAATCAATGACTGTACAGGGAACGAGGAAGGTGACTGCACATCTAAACCAGACAAACGAGCCAAAATTGTCAATTTTCTTGCAACATCCAAACCATTCAAATCTTCACGAGGATCAGGTTCGGTATATCCTAATTCTTTTGCCTTGTTGACTACATCCGAGAACTTGACGACGGAGGAACCGGACGACAACGTCGAGAACTCGTTGAAAATGTAGGAAAGCGTGCCAGATACGATACCTTCGATTTTGACAACTTCATCACCGGTAGAAATTAAATCTTTGATTGTTGAAATGACAGGAAGACCAGCACCGACGGTAGCTTCATGGTACACAAATCCTTTCTTGTCTGGCTTGTCAGAAAAATTCGCGGCCGCTGCGAAAATTGCATTCCACAGTCCCAGCTCGGACGAGAACGCTTTTTTATTTGGAGTAGCAATTGAGATACCCTGAGCGAGGAAAACAGGGTACACCTTTGCCAACGCGTCGGAAGAAGTATTGTCGACCAAAATCACAGGAAGTGGACTTTTTTCAAGGTAGGCCGCTAAATCACCGGGTGAAAGACCCGACGCCGAAGAAGTGGCGGCTAGATCCTGAGGCCAGGTCGATAATTGTAATGGTGAATAGGTTTTTGAGACAAGAGCCTTTGTAGAGCGTGCGATAAGGATCACGTTATAGGTGACGGCATGGGAACGAAGAGATTGAAGTTGATTGACAAACGCCGAACCAACGAGCCCGGCGCCTTATTTCATATTAGATTTCGTTGTATTTCACAAAAATGAAAAGAAGAAAAAATGAATGCTTACCGACGATAGCAACATTAACTGAGCGAACCATTGTCAAAAGTAATTGATTAAGTGAATTATCAAGAAGCAACTTATCTCATCATCGACAGCCTTTTTTTCGATTTCTCAATATCACGTGAAATGAGTAACTATCACGTGAGTCCAGATCTGTTCCTGTACAAAAAAACCACGATTACTTGCTTTTTTGACTTCATCAAAGGAACCGATAATGAGTACAAGATCACCAGATCGGTCCTCAAAAAGAGCTCGCGACGACTACGATCGCGACGAGAGTCGCCAACACCGGCATCGTTCTAGTACGCACAGATCGTCAAGCGATTCGCGTAGTCATCGCCATCATCATCACCATCATCATCATCATAATCATCGTTCGCCATCACATCGAAGAGAAGAAGACCACCGATCAAGAAGAAAATATGACGACAATGATAATGATAATGAGAGAAGACATAGACGACATCAGGTGGATTCTAGAGATAAAGTCGATAAACCACGATATACTCATTCATCATCGTCAACTTTGACGTCAGATTATCAGCGTCGAAATCATTCACCTTCCAACTATAAATCACGACAACCTCAACGAAGCAATCTCCCTGCCGAAATCCAAGATTTAGAACGCAACATTCTCGTCGACGATGAAGAAGACAGTAGTTCCGAGACTGAAGAAGACCGCAAAGCTCGTGAACGTCGCGAACGCGATGCTCGATCACAGGCACTTACTCTTGAAATCCTAGGCGACCTACCTTTCGCCGAAGTCAAACCTCCGGAAAATATTCTATTCGTTTGCAAACTGAATCCAATAACCGAGGACGAAGATCTGCAGACTTTTTTCTCTCAGTGTGGGAAAATTCTTGGCTGTGAAATAATCAAGGACGCTAAAACAGGCAAATCTTTACAATACGGATTCATTGAATTTGAGAATGATAAAGATTGTGAAAACGCTTATATGCGTATGCAAGGAGCTTTGATTGATGATGCTAGGATTCATGTCGATTTTAGTCAGAGTGTTAGTAAACTGTCGTCGATTTGGAGACGAAAAACTAACCAAAAGAGAATGAACGAGGCCCGCGATGCAGCTCGACCAAAGAAGAAGTGGCGCGATTAAATTTACTAATTGAACTTAATCACTAATTTTGAGTCGATTGGCTTGTTTATTAGTTCTTATATAAGATAGAGATAATGCAATAATATAATACACAAAAATAATGAAGATAAAAAAACACCTATGCCCCTTCCGAACGACCTCAAAAGTTTCAGCAAGTTTTCCTCTCTATACACAGGCAAGCAGCGAGATAAGACATATAAATACAAACTATGGCACATTAAACATTCATTCCTTGATAGCGTACTCTCTTCGGAATTTTTCGTCAACCTTGGTAAGGTAATAAGTACCTGGCAAGATATCATCCAGCTTTCCCTGCGGAACATAATCTTTTTGCAAATGTGCCTTCTCGCGTAATTCGATGTAACTTTCGTAATCTTCAGGTGAGAGCGTCTTGCGATCTTCCAATCTCTGCAAAAAATTTAATTTCTCACGAATCTCAGAAGTGTCACCCTTGATGACAAACGAGTAGAAAGACGAAGCCAGACCGGATCCGTAAGAGAACGCAGCAACGCGCGTGTTGAGCAACTTTTCGGGCTCGATGTTTGAGAGTAAAGACACGAGCGACGAATAAACGCTGGCGGTGTACATGTTGCCGCACATGGTGGGACCAGTCATCGCCGGCACCAGACGCTCCTGAATGAGCTTCTTTGCGATTCCGAGAAAGTACTTTTCAACAGTCTTGTCAGTTAATGACGCCTCGTAGTCGACGGCTTTGACTTCTTCGGGCACGTCGTAGCCAAAGGATTCAGGGTCCATAAGGTAGTCGTTGTAAAGAATGCGCGCGTAGGACTTGGTGACCAGTTTGCACGTAGGAGAATGGAAAACACCGTACGAGAACCGGTCGATTCCGATGGGGATATGACCATTGAGCTGCGACAAGGTCTTCTTCTGAGCTTTCTTGGAGTAAGTCTGGTAGGCTTGATCAAGAGCACGAGTGTAGCAGCTTAGCGAGAAGTGGCCGTCAACGACAGGGTATTCGCTAGTGAAGTCAGGTTTGTAGAAATCGTACGAATGCTGCATGAACGTTCCATGAACGGGATCGAGCACAATCGGCGCGTCAGGGCCGATGAGCATCGCCACAGCACCAGCACCACCAGTAGGCCTTGCGGCGCCCTTCGCATAGAGCGCAATATCTCCGGCGACAACAATCGCATCACGGCCGTCCCAGGACGAGGACTCGATCCAGTTGACGGAATTGAAGAGTGCGTTTGTACCACCGTAGCAGGCGTTGATGGTGTCGATACCCTCGATATCGGCGTTGTCGCCAAAGAGCTGCATGAGAACAGACTTGACCGACTTTGACTTGTCAAGGAGAGTCTCGGTGCCGACTTCGAGACGACCGATGTTTGCTGTGTCGATGTTGTATTTCTTGATGAGCGATGAGAGGACAGTGAGTGTCATGGAGTAGATATCTGAGGCATGTCAGAGAAAAAAAGACAGATATGAGAGAGTAGAGCGAAGAGGAGCATACCCTCGCGGTCGTCCGGGAAAGCCATTTTTGTCTGGCCGAGGCCAATGGTGTATTTTCCAGCAGCAACGCCATCAAATTTCTCGAGTTCAGCCTGCTCGACGCACTAGAAGAAGGAACGACGGTTAGGTTGGGAAGAAGAGGTGAGAGTGACACACACACGGACCTGGTTAGGAAAGTATATTTCGATGGCCTTGATGCCGACGTTTGCAGGACGAGACATTGCTGATATAAACAGAAGGAGCTGAAGAGAAAGAGTCGATAAGAAAGAATGGCAAGAAGGAAGAACGATTATAAGAAGCAGTGGCGGAGGAATGACGAGATTATATAGCGCCGAGTGATTTTGAGACCCGATGAGCTCCGCCCAGTTTGGTTAGCGTGCGGCGTGTGTGAGTGTCAACTGAGTAGAGTAGAGAATCTGATTAGCAGTTTTGCAGCTGCGCGGTTTTAAAGAATAAGAACACAATAAAGGTATTGCTTGTCCTTATATTTGATATAATACAATCTACTTTCTAAATCGACTGGCAAAGAATACTACGCTGATTGACAAATACTGCGTCGGCGCCGAAAAACAAGGCTCCAAAGCGTGCTCAGGGCCACTGAGCGCCGCAGCTCTCAGACTGTTGAGTCTGCGTAGTTCTCAGAACCCTCGCGTATTTCCAGAACCGACACCGAGCAGGTTCCTCCGGCTCCTTTGCGGACTCTTTAGTGGTTGTTTATGGAGGATAGTGTAGAATATGAGAATTACATATTTGTATCGCTTGTAATTATAGCTTGTTATTATCGCTTGTTACATATAGGCAATTATATGTGGTGCTGATATAACGCAGTCAGTAGAAAGCAGTCAGAGTCAGGATATCGGATTAATTACAATCCTCGTAATCGCTCTTGTACGCCTCTTTAGAATAGTATTTCCAGTCTGCCTCCGCTCAGCTCACCGCTCGTAATCGGTCTCGGCTTCTTCTCATCCTCGTCGTTACTCGGCTGTCTGTCTGCATCTACTATTAAGTTCTCGGCTCGTTAGCTATTTACAGTACTCTCTCGTATTTCCTTGCCGTCAACAATCGAGAGTATATAGACAATTGCAACATGTCGACAATCTGCTTCTTTATCTGCTGTTGCTGCTAATAGCTCTTTTCTATGATTGTACATCGTTTCTTATAGAATCAAGTGAATATCACGTGAATTGTGAGCCCTCTCATTTGCGGCTCATATTATTTAGACGTATGCAAGATATATAGGTCATAACCCTACATTTACGTTTGTGACTGCGTTTTTGATGGTGCCACACATTTCGAGTTCCGGGCGGATCGAGAGTCTCTTGCCTACATCGATTAAGAACAACAACTGTCTATCTTGGTCTCTTCACAGAATCCTCAAAATGGTACGTATCTTTTATTATTCTTCTGTTTGCAGTAGAAGTTCTGTTATATTTTGTTTATCATTCTTCTAACTATTTTTTTGATGCAGAGCGACACTATCAACATCCGCACAAGAAAGTATGAACATCCAACTAAGCACGATCTTCCCCCCTCTTCCAACAGACAACTTATTCGACACCATCATTCATATAAAAAGAACTGCTGCTGAAAGTGCAGTTACTGTTGTTGTCGTCGTTGTTGCTGCTACTGCAAAGAGAAGCGGGGGAGATTGAGCAGTGTATGACTTGTCTAATGTAAAAGCAATTGTACTGATATCCTACTTAATCAGGTTCCTCCGAAACGCCCTTTTGGCTCGTCGGCAGATGGTCGTCGATGTCCTTCACCCTACTCGTCCCAATGTTTCCAAGGATGAGCTCCGTGAGCGTCTCGCTGCTCTTTACAAGGCGGACAAGGATTCCGTCTCCGTCTTTGGTTTCCGCACTCAGTTTGGTGGCGGCAAGTCGACCGGTTTTGCCCTCATCTACGACTCCCCCGAGGACTTGAAGAAGTTCGAGCCTGCCTACCGTCTCATCAGAATCGGACAGGCTACCAAGGTCGAGAAGGCGAGCAGACAGCAGCGAAAGCAGAAGAAGAACCGTAAGTTTTTATCTAGATTTAGTCAAAACTTGGACCGACTAACGCTCGAAATCTATAGGCGACAAGAAGGTTCGGGGAACTGGCAAGAGACAGGCCAAGCGGACATCGAACTAAGTTTAGGCCTCAGAGAAAAAGCGTTTGGTTTATATATTTGTTGCGGCTTTGTTTTGAGCGTCTGACAAAAAAGAATCTTGTATCTATTATGTATTAAACATGTATAACTGTTTTTCATGACTTTGTCTCATTGGGGGTCTTTCTAATCGGATTAGATTGCATCAGTCGTCGAGTAATATGTATAAAGAGTAGATTTTGCTGTCGCTATGACTTAACTTTGCATGCCCATGGCAAAGTATGTGCATATGTTGCGATTGTGCGTAGACTGCGCCAAATTTCAAAACCAACTATGATTCTATACGAAGAACAAAGTATAAATAAATCTATTTGATGAAAGTTTCATCAATGAAGGAGCCTATTGTCGTCAACTGCTGGACGCGCGTATTCACTCAGTAGTAGTAGTAGTAAAGGTCAGCCGAGGAAACTATTCAATCGCAAGCCGCACTGGCAACGTCATCAGGCTGCTGCACTTCTGTCCTTGTTTATCCCTTTAAGAAATTTGCTTGACTGGCTGTTGTTAGATGATTGAAAAAATCTTCCTGTTCATATTTATGAAAGCATAATTTATTTTTTAAACAGACAGCAAAAGTCTTTCCAAAATGCCAAACAATGTGCAGATCGTGCGTAAGTTCACCCGCTCTGTATGAACGGCGCGACGATACAGCTCTAGCTACGTACCCGCTTTCCTGAACAAGAGACTGACGAGAAAAATATGAGAAATAGTCGATAAACGTATGAGCGAGACGCTTACGAATCTTGATGTTGTGGTCGGCAGCGTGCATTTGATGTTGACATCTGAAGAGTCAATTGCCAATATCCAAATCAAGCTGGAAGGCGAGTGTTGTTTTTTGTCTAAATTTGCGTGTGGTAAATACTGACTTTAATATTGTTGAAGGTATTGCGCAGTCAACTTTGCAAATTGCAAAACATCCGAATAAGAAGAACGATAAAAGCAAAAAGACTGTATCTGAAATTCACAAGGTAAAGCACTGTCATTGTTCAAGCATTACATTTCAATGTGAATTAACAGCAAAATTACAGCTTCTCTACTTAACTGAGACTCTCTTCCCCCCTAGCGATGTCAGACAACTGGGCTCGGGAACTACGGGAAAAGACGGCTTCACTCTTGCTCCCGGTCGTTATCAGTATCCGTTTGAATTCCGGATACCAGTCAATAATGATTGTACTGATACAAAGAATTTCATATCAAAATTGACGGAATCGACTGATGCAAAGAAGCACATTTCTGCAACGTTACCGCCTTCTTGCGATGATACAGAATTTGCTACTATAAAGTACCTTTTCTTGTTCTTTGTTATTTTTTATGGTATTTATAGAGATCGTGACTAACTCCTGTGGTTTAGATACTTTTTCAAAGTGACAGTTAAGAAAGCAGCTTTCTACAAAATGAATATGCGCACGTACTACCCATTTGTCTTTCTACCAATAGAACCACCGCGTCCACCACCAGCCGAGATCCAGACATTTTTCGCTCGTCGCAAGCATCGCTTCGCTTATACTCCAGTCTCTCGTTCGTCGCATCACTTGCTGGCCAAGAAAAAAAAGGGATTCTTTTCGTCGTTTGGTAGTTCGGCGTCAAAGGCCTCGGCAGGTGTGCTGCAACAACCTGGTCCGGTGATATACCTCGAAGCACGACTTCCCGAACCGCGGATCATGGTTCCTACTCGGCCGATTGATTTAACACTTGTTGTCTGTAGTCAAACTAAACTAGACGTTGAAGTGTACATGCATAGTATTTCTGTGAATCTGCTGACAACAACCATAAGTCGCGTCGATGCCTATTCTCAAGAAAATACAATGACGCTGGCGGTTTCGCATATGCAGCAACTCAAGCTTGCAACAAGCCAAAGCACGAATCCGCAGCCAGGAATTTATGAGGCAGAATTTGATCGTCGACGATTTTCGGGGCTGTATTTGCCAAATACTGTCCCACCGTCGTTCAAGACATGTAATATCGAACGAACCTACGCACTTGAAATCGTCGCCGAGTTATCTCATGGCTCGACTGGTCCGCGCGAGGTATGCATAAATTCATGATTATCTTTTGCAGTTGCGCTGGCAAACATTAACATGTGGTATGCCTATAGTATATTGAATTGTCGTTCCCAATCCAAGTCTGGTCAGGCATCGAACCCCCACCAGCACTCCTCGAAGCTCTTTCAAATGACGCAGCAAATCCCTACCTCGCAGCCTCAGCAGAGCATCAACGCATCGAAAATTCTCCACAGCAGTATCCACAGCAGGCACAGCAACAGCCTAATCCTCACGATATCTACAGCGACGGTAATATCTCAGACTACGGCCCGCCTCAAGCTGCAGTACCCGAAGATCCTGCAAGTTTGCCGACATACAACGAAGTAATTGCCGCCCGAGTTAAACCTGTTCAAGGACCTAGGCGTACTTATGAGCAATCTCCCACTTATTTCGCTAATGTTGATGCATTAGACAATGATAAGAACTGAAGATGCTTGAATTTCATGATGTTTGGTTTAATGTTAATATTTATAATATACATATAGATAACTATACTTTCTGCTGGATGAATTAAAAAGGAACCCAGGCTACTGAGCTTTATGAAAATTAATGCATATATATCAAGCAACCAAGACAAGCAACAACAGCAGCAACAACACAAAGAAAATCTAAACAAACTAAATGCACATCGTAAACATCGTAAGAAATAAAAAAAAACTAAATTAAACAAAAAAAAATCGTCATCATTATAATAGAGGAAAAGAACCACCGGGAGCTATTACTGAATGCGTTTGCTAATACCTAGTTGCTCGACCAAAGGAAAAGGAGCGCTGGAAAGACAAGACAATAAGAAAACACACCAGTATTACCAAATGCATGTGCAAAAACTAAAATCCAAACAAAGATGCTGTAGACAAAACTGATAAAAAATAAAAAAAAAATTAGGATATTTGTGAAAGTATCATTCTTGTTCACTTTTTAAGAATCAAGAAACGCCGAGCTATCCAATGCATCTCTCAAAGCTGCCTCGTCAACCCGACTGCACTCGACTTCAGTAAAATACTGCGCCGTAATCTGCCTATGCCCTTTACTCGACGCATCAACCTGACTCCTATATGCATTAATCTGGTCAATGATTGAATACGGATTACACATGGTATTCGCTGAGATCGCTGCATTGGCTATTCCGCCAATGTGTGGCCACGAAGTAATATCTAGTCGAGGCATACTCGCCGCTTTAGCAAATTCAGCGCTTGCAGTCGCCGAAGCTGGGCTCCTTTTGCTATCAGTCGTACTGATTTCCATGATAGTGGCAGTACTGCGAGTACTACGCAAACTTCCGCTCACACTGCCAGAAAATGTGGGAAAGGAAATATAATTATCAGATGTCATTCTTTTTTTAAAAAAATTCCTGAACCCGAATACCGATGATTTGCCCTCATTAGTTGAGCGCGAGCTCTCGGTAGGCGATTCAAGTGTAGGCGACGCAGGTCCCAAGGGAAACGATAGCCATGACGTGCGCTTCGCAAGGACTGGTCGGGTACTCTCAGACGCGTCAGCTGGCTCTTGCCCGGATGTTATAGCAGAATTTCTAGATGCCTGACTACTGCGCTCTTCGTACAACAACACCGACTCAGCTTCGTCGTGGACTTCACAACGCTGGCAGTCAGCCTTCTCTTGAACAGGTAGTGAAGTATCTGTGCTATCCTTCATTTCTGGCACGATAGAGGTAACTGATCCATCGACATTTACCGTGGTGGCAACTGACGATTCTTCAGCTGCTGAATCGCATATTCTCAGGTCAATCTTCAAATAGCTCGACTCAGTCCGATCGGCATTGCTGCTTTCAGCCGGATCACCACTTTCTATTGATTCATCCACTTCATTGATAGACGTCACATCTTCAGCAAAAACCGCAAGATCAGCATTGCTTGCTTCATTATCAATAGCAGCTACGGTCGCAGGCGCTTCAGGCTTATGCTGAACAACAATGTCAACAACCGCTCGACCTGTCTCATTTTCCGCAGAATCAACCGTAGAACCAGAATGCATGTTATTCTGAGACGCAGCACGTCTCACCTGGTGCTCGTCACCTGCACTAGGAACTCGCCAAAGAGCATTCCACAAGAACGAAGGTGCATTTCTCAGCACCCGCTTCTGTGGCTGCGCACTGAAACTTTCATCCGCTCGCGAAGAAGGCTCAGTTTCCTCAGCAATTACTGGCTGCGCAGCCACCCCTGCAGAGACTTCTTGCAAATTTCTAACTCTATTTGACGATTCTAGCTTTGCAGATGAAATCAGTCGTGATTTGGCAGTAGCTTCCAAAGGGGGTTTACACAGCAGTGCTGTAGCGGCGGGTATTTGCATACTACCATCATCGGAACTAATCAGCGAAAGCGATGCAGTGGTCGTGCTAACCGGCGGACTCAATCCTTCTTTCGAAAGTAGTGTCAACGTCGACGTTTTACGTCGTAGCGCAGGCATAGATTTTCCAGGTCGTAAAGTACGAGGCAAAGGAATTTGCTGTGGTGATCCGAGTTCTGTGGATTTCACACGATGCACGGGATCCGTGACAACGATGGCTCGCGGGATAACTGGAAGTCGAAGATCTCGGTAGAAATCTTCATCAGATGTAAAATTGTATCTATGGAGTAATGCCTGTCGCTGTTCTTCAGGCGATTGCTGGGGTTGATTATGAACAAAATGAGGGTAAAGTTGATGAATAGCGTCATGAGAGATGTAGTCTATATCCGGCGATAGCTGGGGCCGTTCAGTTTCGAGATCTTCGTCTTCAATGGCGTGGGATTCAAGAATAGCTGCAATCGACCGATTCTTTTCATCCACTGGCTCGATCGAGAACTGTAAGGAGGAATTTTGTCTGTGATGGCCAAAATAGCTGTAGTCATCCTGACTATCATGTGAGAGCTCTCGTTCATGATGGAAATCGTCAGAGACTGAATCTGAAGGTCGACGATACGGTGTACAAGGCTCAGCTGACGCAATCGGCAGCAGTCGTCGTTCAGAGGCATACCGCAATCTCTGCTGCCGTCCTAAACGATGTCGGTGTCCTATATTTTCGTTATTTGAGAAAGCCTGATCCAGAGTCGCGCTTAGAGAAAGCTTCAAACAACCCGGAGATTGCAGCATTCCCGTGCTTGCTTTACTACGTCGCCCCACCTGAGGCGAAGTCTGCGCCTGTCCTATATCGCGAAGCACGCTCGTTGGACTTAAAGTTCGAGATTTGTGTATTCGTGGCTGCTGCGCCGGTCTATTTTCCATGTGTAGTGAGAATCGCGCACCGCTGCCACTACGCTGACTGCTCGAGGAATCATCATCCGAGGCATCAAACTCTGAACAAAACTCATCCAGTAAGATTTCAAACCTATTGAGTCTACTAGTGACACTGCCCGAACTGCTCAATCGCTTAACCCGCTCCGGTCGTGGAGCGCTGGCAGCGATAGGACTGATTGGATCAAAGTGACGTTGCTCAATTGGTCGACGATGAGAGTTATGTTGCCAGGAAGTTATTATTGGTGGCGGCCTTTCGCCGCTGGGTCGATCATTGCTGTCATTATCGGCGTCATCTTCTTTGCCAACACTTAGTAGACGCTCGACAAGGCTCTCGGATGCAATTAGACTTGAGTTGAGTTCTTGAATACGCTAAAAGTTACAGAGTAAGAATTAGGATAAATGATAAACAAAGTAACGTCTCCCAAGAGAAAAATCCTCATGAGAAATTGAAAGGCAAAAAATACCTTATAAAGCTCTTTATTGGTCTCAAACACGGCCGTGTTTTCTTCCTGCAGAAGAGAAGCCCGATTTTCCAGAGACTGGATGCGCGCGAGCATCATCTGCGGATCTGTGCCGTCGTCGTCGTCGTCGCCGCGAGACATTGTGGGTCTGGTCTTGAGCAGACGACGCTAGACGAGAGATCTGTTATTTTGTGTGAGCGGGCAAGTAAGATAAACAAATATTGACAAAAAGATAAAACACTGACCAAGAAGCAAGAGAGTGCGCCAACCCAAAAAGAGAAAAGGAAGAAGAGAAGTAGTGAACTGTAAAGAAGGAGCGGTTGAGGAAGGTGAAGTAAGTCAGAAGGGAAGAATCAGAAGGGCAAAGATCAGACGACAAGTTTGTTTTTTTCCTTCCCAGAGCAGGTCGACAGTCCATCCAGTTCCGCGCTGAGCCCGGAGCAAGGAAAAGAAAGCGAGCTAACTCTTGTCTGCAGCTGAGTCAACGAGAAATGACATTCTACTTTCTTTTTGGAGTGGCTCTTGCGAGGGTACGGCGACGCGCCTCCGGCTGGTTTTGGTGTCGCGAGAATGTAGGCAATTTTGCTTTGTTTACATTTACAAGTTTTGGGTTTTTGTATTGAGCCGCAGCACGTGTCTCAAATTATCCGTCTAGCAGATACTCAGTTTATCATGAGTATAGACTGGTTATAAAGAAACGGAATTGATAGCGTTGAGTCTCTTTTAGATTGCACCGAAAAATATGCAATCTATTGACTCGAACATTCAATGGGAGATCTATGTTGTGTAGCCAATCTTTCGGCTACCGCCGCCCTGACCACCTCTCTCAAACCGTAAAATACAGAGTTATGCGTACTCTTTGCCTCGACGAATTCTTGCTCTAGCCGGATGAACAATAATAAACCGCTTGCGCGTGATCCCAAGAAAAAATAGAACGATTCACTACTGCATTCATCTCATGCTCCTCGCCCAAAAGCTGTCGGTCTCCTTCAATCTAGATAGGTCGTCGGGCTTATGCGAATGAGCCTTCCCTATCCAAGTAATTGCCATACAAATAAATACTCTACTGCAGTAAAGCACGGTGCTTTATTGCAATTTATTGTACTTTTTGGGCTGTTATGGTATGCAGTAGTCCTCATACCTTCTCGATTTTGCTCCGTGCACCAAAACAGGGTTCTGTCTACAATCGCAATTGATGAAAGCCAATGACAGTCATTTTACTTACCTTCTCGGCAAGCAAACCTATTCTCTCTAAATCTACAATAAACTCGCAGCATTTGAAAAAAAGTTCTATCAATTCATCCTCCTCTAATAACATAACCTTGTCATGCGCCTTGCTTGGGCACATCTGCCGAGCAAAAGATATATATTTTCTCTACCAACCCAAAATTCAAATAAACGTGAGAAAAAAACCCAACCGCACCAACAAACCCAAAGACAATAAAGATAATAAAAAATAAAGTAAAAAGACAAGATAAACTATTTAGATAGATGAAGAAAGAAAAATAAAATAAGGAAAAGATGTAACCTTCTCCCTAAAATGACATTAAATATGCTTGAACAAAATATGTAACCCCTGTGCAACAATACAGAACAAAGACTTGATCTTCTTTCTTTCTACTCCTTCGTTCTCTCTTCTAACAAGCTCTACTCATCATGAAAAAAATCTTTGCAATAGTGTGTACATTTAGAGTTTATTCCATGCCGTAGTACTCGCTGTATCCCTCCGCAAACTCGGGGCGAAGGTCGCTTCGCATAGGCTGAATAAGAGGGTGAAGCTGGCCTAAATCAAATCAGTCAGTACAGACTCAAAAAATTAGTCCAAAAATAAGGCACAATCGAAACGCACTCAAATAAGTAAGAGCCCACCTATCGACAAAATGTTAGAATACTGCGATATCGTATAATGATATTTTCACAACTTACATGATGTAGCACATTGCAAGAGTGAGGATAATGCTACTCCTCCAGACACTATATTACCCTCTCATATTAGCAAATTCCGGATTTCAAACAAACTCATAATTCAAATTAACATACGTCTGGTTGTCGCCCTTGGGGGTGAGATACCAAGAGCCAACCGACAAACCGATAACGGCAATCAAAACGTAGAGAACTTCGGCACTATAAAACGCATTTTTCATTAGCCACCTGCTCTTCTTGTAATCCATCCCAAACTATCGTCATGTCCAGGTTGCGCCGGCTCAAGTCTTCTTTTCGCATGCACTCTGCTTCTTCGACTAAATCCCCACACAGACTGACTTCAACTCTTAGAACCCAACATCTAATCAGCAAAATTAATGCATCCCCTCGCGCAAATTCGTTATCGTAATAAGCATCGGCTCTGTGTGCTATCACAGCTGCCCGGCCCTTATCTCTCGGGCAATTTTTTCGTTGCAGTTCGATAAGTTCTTGTGGGGAGCAACCAAGAAAGACAATCCAGACAGACGACAGCAAAGCAGTTTCAAACAAAGCATCATAACACATACCCGCTAGACATTGTAAAAAAGAACAGAAGGTGATGTAGGAGAAGGATAGATGGGAAACAGACGAAGTCAAAGAGAGGAAGGGGCAGGAAAGAGAGCGAGGCAGCCTGGCACCAGGACTGTAAAATAGGGTTAGCGCTCTTCTATTTCGGGTTAGCGCCTGGCGATAGAATGGATGCGCCCATTGGGCCACTCACAGTCTTATCTGCCTGTGCTGAATTATACGCTGTACATTGCTCCTCGGCGTATATTATGTTCTGAAAGTCTGTAGTGCTGACTGTCCCGCTAAACCCAAAGACGCGTTGATTTTTGTTTATTTTCATCTACGCGTCGCGCTCATGAGCTACCTCGTCTGCCGCTCACTCTTCGACCACAGGCATGGTTCTCGCAGGTTGAGGTGGCGCCAGCGCGATGAGTCTCTGCTGCGTCCTCCGCGGCCACAATGCCGCTCCGTCCGGCTCGCAGAGATAGATCCTGAGCGACTCCTACTTGATCACGTCATTCTCGGCTGTAGCACTGCCTATCCTTTTAAACTAGTGACTCTGAAGCCGAATAAAAAGCGGTCTAAAGACTCTTCGGAATATGACTTTTTGTCTGGCATACCTGGCAGCTCGGACGATTCTGTTTCCCCCTTATATGATCCATTTGACGACGGTGGGATTTACCTATGGGCTTTAGGAAAGAGAAATCTCACAATTAATTCTACAATACCGCCTCAGAGACACTACCCTGGCTTAGGCGACTGCACTCGAGTACCATTACTGTGTGCATTTTCAGCCTGGTCCCTGCCTGACAACACTCTGCTTCAAGTCATTTTTCGATGCGAGCAGGTCCCGTCTTCTGATGCCTACGCTACAAATGATACGAAACCAACAAAAATTCGAAACACTAGTGATGATCGTGAATTACTAGAATTTCGAATAGGATCATTTGAATGTGAGCGAGTAATCATGTTTGCTGGGACTGGTGAATTTGTGCATCGCGAGTTTGAAGTCTGTTTTGACTTGTTTGATAAATTTGGTCTTTTGGCGGTCTCTATGAACTCTAGGTTGGTGATTTATCACTCTAACTTGCGTCAACGCTGGAGCTTCGGAGAAATTACAGACATAGGTAAACTTGGTGCCAGCAAATATTGGCACGCCGTACCCGATCTCGAAGTCGAGTATAGTTCATCTGCAAGTCCGCACATCTCAATTATTGAGCTAGATTTCTTCATAATGGACAATTATCCGAGAAATTTTGCATTTGAAGCAAACGGATTAAACATTAGGCAATCCGTCAACTTTGATCAATTTGCAATCAAACGATTACGTGCTATATCAACAGGCTACTCAGTCGTCTTTGGCGCCCTCGACACAATGTGCTCAATCTTTGTAGTCTGTTCATTGCATTTGAATGCTATTGAGCAGACTATAACTGTCCACCGACTATATAAATCTAATGTCTCTAAATTTCGTGCTGATTCTCCGGATAGGTTCTCTGTTCATCACCTTCTTTGCTTAGCGCTTAAGAGCAGGAAGTTTGGCGTTGACGATACTAGGGGACGAGGTCAAGTGCATTGCAATACAAAGCCTCTTGAGACTTATAAGAGTGGAATGAGTAGTCTTCAGCGTATTGAATTATTTGAGTTAGATATGATCTTACAGAGCTGATACGTATTATACTTTGTCTGCATTGCTATGGAAGAGGCATCTGGCGTTTTTTTTATTATTATTATTATTTGCTGCGATTACGAGTAAAATGCTTCTTGATATAATCCAAATTAATACGTTAATACTCCGGTTTCTCTAATCGCACATAGCAGGCGACAAATTTATCGCCCTGATTTCTCTCTACTTTTTTGCCTTCTTCTGTATCCTTTCGCATGATTTGCACGCATTTATCAGAGTCCTCCCACTCCTTCGATAATCTCTTGAACATTGGGTGTTCTTCCAGATGTTTTACCATCCACTCGTGTAAATCCTTGACGTCTGTGATTGTATAAACTACACCACCCGGACGAAGTAGATAAGCGTACTCGGACGCCAAAGTAGATGTAATAATTCTCGCCTTATGTTTTCTAGCCTTAAAATGTGGATCAGGGAAGCAGAAGAACATTTTTGAAAGCTGTCCCTTTTCAAAAAAATTGGGTAAAAACTTCATTGCGTTGGCACGTAATACCGCGATATTATTGTACAGTTTTTGTTCTGACGCGGCATGTTGCTGGCGCAAAGCAATGATTCGATCCTCGACGTATTGTGTGACCTGGACACGAATCTCCATGCCTAGGATCAATTTGTCGGGAAACTCCGTAGCAAGGGATACAAGCAGCCCTCCAAACCCACAGCCAATATCTGCGATCTCGACCTTTGGACTTGCAGTTTTTGAATTGATGTTGGATTTCGGTGGCATGATGGCGGGATAAAGTTTAGACCAGTCCATGTCATTCGGACTTTTGGGGCTTAAAAAAATAATTAGTCTTCTTGTTGATATATATCGGTAAATTAAAATAATCTTCTTACTATTCAAGCAAGTGGTCAGAGAACGGATTCGAATGCGCTCGCTGGCGATAATATTTCTTCTACATAGAAGTAAGCACTCCGCTGATCGGCAGACACCTTAAAAAGAGCAAATAAAACGAACCTTCGGTAGTTTTATTTTTTCTTCTCCTTCTCCTTCAAATACAACAGTCTTCAACTCTTTCCGTTTGGCTTGCTGTGATTGTCTGTAGTCTAATCTCTTTCGCTTTCCTGTAGTTTGCTCTGTGGTTGATGATCCTATCTCTGCAGACTCTGTAATATTTGGCTCTTCCAAAGCCTTTGTATTATCTGACATTATCGGCTATTGTTTTGATATCTCAATCTGCAAATTTCTATTTGGTTTTGATGGAAGGCTCAGAGGAGTATAGTATCTATGTTTTTTTTTGAACCCATTTAGAAAACTTTTGAGCCGCGCGACTCAAAGCGGTCTCGCAATTTTCTTCGCCAAAGACAGTTTATTTTTCAATTTCTCGGACTTTAAGTTATCTACAACAAAAGAAAATTGGATGCATTCTTAATAAAAACAGAAAGGAAAAAAATTAGAAAGCAATAAATGGCGCTACTATTTGTTCGCCAGTTTGGTCGTCTGCTACAAAGCAGAGGATACCAATCAGTCTCGGCGGTCCCTTCTCGCAGTCTCAATACACCAGCAGCTAGTTCGCCTTCAAAGTCGAAAAAGAGGATATACAATAATCTGACTGGAATTAAATATAACAGCAAACAGGCAAATCAAGCACAGAAAAGTAATGATTCGTCAGCACAGACGGGTGGTTTCGATAGTAGTCGTTATTTGAAGAACCTAAGAAAGGACGAGGCAGAATTAGCTAAACTTTCCAGCGAAGACAGAACAGCGGTATGGGCTCAATTTCATTTATTCACTAATATTTATTGTATTTGTTATGAGTCTAATGTTTTTTTAGATTCAAACGTTGTTGGGCGTATGCAAACAAGGAAATTTCTCACAGGCATTGTCACTCTTCCATACAATTTCAGTATCTAAACCAGAAATTATTTCCGACAAGACAACGTTTGCAATGGTTCAATGTATTCATCAGCTCATCCGTAACGAGAAGAATTTTGTGTCCGCGTCTGATATCGATCAAGGCGTACAGACACCGCAGTCTGCGAACATTTTACGGTACGATAGTGCGCTCGACATGATTGTAGATGGCTTTCAAATAAACCGATTTCCGTTGAACAGCTTTGGATTACTGCATATACTTTCATCTTATAAAGAAATATTCCAGTATCGCAAAGGATCAGATTTCTGGCTGTGGTTAGTGAAGAACAAACCCGAGCTGCTCAATGATGGCGCGCCTTACAGTGCCGCGCTTGAACTATATACTGATGCCCCGATTGCGGGATCAGAGGTAGCGGTGATGAGCGAGGCAGAAGCCAATAAGGTCAAGCGAGATATATGTGTGAAATTATACCAAGATATGAAATCTCGTCGACCGGCTGTGAAGCACGCGACTATTGCGACGACAAGTTATATCTACGCACTTACGACTCTTGACGACGTCAAGCGCGCCGAAGAGGTTTTTCTTGAGCAAGACTTTACTAATTATGCCACTCATCCCGAGTATAGGCGGAAAATTCTCATGTACCTTATCTGGAACAAGTATGACTCCGAAATAGCTACCAAGTATCTTAAATATGCCACAAAGGAACGATACGTTCTTGCTATAGGCGTGCTTGAAAAATACGTCATCAACGCGTACGAGCTGGGCGTGAACGAAGATGAAATTTTTGCAAACGCCAAAGACTACATGACTCTCAACAACCGATGGAATACGCGAGAAGGCACAATTGTGCTGATTGAGTTTTTCAAGGGATTTTTCAAGAGATTCTCTGAACTTACGGATGATGCCGTTATTCACTTGCGCAAATTCCTAGATGACGTTTTTGATTACACGCCACATGCCTCTGTCTACAATGAGATTCTCTCAAAGATCAGCAGAGTCTGGCAAGACCCTGATCTCGTCGAGGCATTCTACGAAGGCGCACTCGCTTCCGGAATGAAGCCCACAAGCGTTACATACCGCATTCTAATCAAACACTACGGCCTACTACCTTCTGCTGAAAAAGTTCGACAAACATGGATGCAGTTGCTCGAATATCAGGCTCAGTACACCGATTTTAGTATTGACGTCTGGCGAAAGAACCTGTTTCATTTGTTAACCGCCACACGCGTTACTCGCGATTGGGAATTTTACGAGCTCCAATACGCGAATTTATATAACGCGTGCCCCGAAGCAGATAGGGAACGATTGGTTGCCCTCCGAAGTGATGTATACTCATTGAAATCAGAAACGGGAAATTTATCAGACTTGTTTTCCAACGGAAAGAGTATCTTGATGGTTGAAGCGCAAGATGCGATTTCATCCGAAGTATCTACTCTCTTGGCATCCGAGGAGAAGACAGCCGACGACACAGCTTCTCAAGAGAATCCTACTGCAGAAAAGACAGCCGAGGAAGAACCTACTGACCCGTCTACACAAAATTGAATCAGCAGACTTTTTTTTAGCAAATCTGTTTCACTTGCTGACACTACGACAACTCCGGAGTTGGCTAGATAATAGTGATAATGATTATATATGTACATAGTTTCCTGTTATTATAATGTAGTATTATTCGTAAATAGACTAAAAATTTATAAATAATTAGGTCATATTTGCCTGTTATATAAAGCATATAGTATCCAAAGAATTCCGTAAGAATTTCAAGAAAAATACATGATAAAGAAGGCTGATAATAAAAGAGCGTGTATAAGATCTCGACAGCGTACACATCATCAAATATACTGACATCGCATAAATTCAAACCGAAAGCAGCAAAACTCCCAAGCATAATAAACAAAAAAACCGAGCGCAAATGTATAAATATATATATATATATATATATATATATATAAGGTTAATAAAACTTAAGAACAGCACTTGAGTAGAATCTCAACTAGATATTGAAAACTCTTTAAATCCTTCAATGTTGACCGCGTCACCTTCGCTTCTCGGTTCGCTCATCGACAACTCTGGCGTGGATGCATTAGATGATACGGTCTCGCTGCTATTTCTCGTCGAAACTTCCAGGCGTAATTCCTCAGCTCTTGCTTCCATAGCAAGTAAGCTTATTTCTCGTGCTTTGGCAAGCGATACAGTAGGAGTCGTATATGATGAAATAACAGGTACTGAATCATCGCGGTCGATAGTAGCTCGCATGAGAACGTTCATCCACGAGCGCATAGCATCATGTGAATCAACAGCAAAGTAATGCGTCTTGGGAGCAGTAAAAGTAACACCCTTGCGAGATCCAGGAGCAGGAGGTACAAGTTTGAAGCAATACCGACCAGCACCAGTTGAAGCAGCATACAACGCCACGAGTTTATCCTCACTCGCCTTAACAGGGACGACTTTATGAGCAGTGATATCTATCAAACCTTTCTCTTTCTGATCACTATTTGATGCAAAGTATGATAATCTGGTGCCATGCAGCACAAAGAACCGATTTTTCCAGACTCCAACTCCACTACCGCCACGCTTTGACATCCATCCTGAGTGATCAGCAGTAGAAGCCGACAGCGTAGGAGTAACAGCAATACGACCTTCGACAAACGCTGACGTATTCTGTTTTGATAGTTTCTTTGGTTTCGCCGCATTCGCCGATGCAGAGCGTAATGTCTGCTCAGCTTTGGCTGAAGGAGACATCGCGGTAGGGATAGGAGCGGAAATTACGCGATTACCAACTGCCTCGCGTTGTGTAGAGTTAGGGTACGATAGACCCAACCCGGTATCAACGCGTCCCTTAAGTGCTTTCGAGTCAAGACTGGCATCATAGGACATCGACGTCAAGTCTGGCGTCCGTGGGACACTATTTGCCGCCGACGAATGAATAGTAGTAGACGACGAATTTGTCGGCAGCGGAGGAACATGAGTGCCCGAAGCAGATCTGGCGTACGATGTTGCGGGACTACTGCTTGCTAACTGCGAATCACTATGAGGATCTCCCATAGGCTCGACATCGTGTTGGGAGACGTTTGGTGAGCTAAGCTGTTGCTGGTAAAGCGCGCGCTGATTAGCCTCTTCGAGGTACGAGTTTCGGCTTGCCTCTGTAGCCGAGCTTGCCACTGACCTTCGCTGCTCTTGGGGAGATGATGGTTGAATAAAAGGCAGCTGTGGCTGCCCAAGTACTGGAGAGTTCTGGGCAGACGGTGCGCTGATTAAAGCATCAAGTGTGCCATCGACCGCTTGATCGGGACTAGATTGCAGTCCGTTATTATATGGTGAAAGCCGCTGCACAGGTACAAGCGGAGTGACTGGCTGAGGAGGAGATTGAGGAGGCGACTGAGGTTGAGGCGAGCTGGGAAGCTGCCAGTTCTTGTCGAAAGAAGGCATCACCGAGTGGCGAGGCTCGTCGCGATTGTCAAGTGAGCGAGAGCGCTGGCGCGTGTGCACGATAGAGTCACGAGCGCTCATCCTTGAGCGCAAATCAGCATCAACAGGGAATATAGTTGAGTTGTGTTTATACTGAGACTGCGCCTGCGATGGCGTAGAGGGTGTAGAGCGGCCCTGGGAGGCGGTGCGCAACGACTGAATGACTTTGTTTAATTCGAAACGCGTGCCAAAGCTGGTGATATCCAGCTCTTTCAGCAACGCAAGCTCAAGCTCGAGTAAGATCTTACCAGTGATCTTGTGCTCAACAAATTTAGAGCAGACGTCGCTGTCGAAGCCTAGAGATGAAAGGTAAGCGTAGACATCCTGCGGCGTCCAGACGAGGACGGCGGAGGGCTGGGGCGGACCCATGTCGGAGAGCGCGTCCTCGACGTCGTTGATGGCCTCGTAAACAGAGGCATGCTTCGGCAGCTCAGCCGAAAGCGGAGCAGTGTAGACATAAGGAAAGAGACCAGTGCGATTGGTGGAGAGGTTGCGGCCCTGAAGAAGAGGTGAGCAGGCGACGAGGAGGAAGAGGAAGAGCGAGGTCAACATACCATGTACCAGCCGTCGCTAAAGCCGTCGTCTGTTTCGAGAACTTCTACGCGATCACCCTTTTCGAGGGTGAGCTCGTCGACTGTTCGTCGCGAGAAAGCGTGTACTGCAACGAGCATGATTGAGGATTACGGGCAAGAAGAAGCGTGGAAGAAGAAAACAAAGGCGAGAGAGAGCCAGGCTTGTGTGGCAGTCACACCAGCCACAGTCCCTGAGTGCTACAAGCCATAGTGGCGCACTCATCCCGGGAAGGCTCTTTTCACTTTCCTGCTCATCGTCTTTTTGCTCGTCGCTTCCCAACCAGATATCGACTAGCAATGGGAAAGTTCAACGCGCGCGGGATACGGCTCAATATCCCGACTATTGTCGATAATGAGTTCAAGCTGCCGACACCCGGGTCGCGTCTGCGCACATGGACGGTTCGCGACAACTACAAGCGCTTCATGGCCGCCGAGGCAGAACCCGAGCGCAAAGCTCTCAAATACGTGACTTACAACACCACCCTGCCTATGTCTGTTCGTATCCAGGCTCAGATGAAGTTGTCTGCGATGCCGTCGTGCACGAGAATGACAATGGTGAAGAATCGCTGTGTCATGACTGGTAAAGGTCGCTCGGTGCTAAGCAAGTTTAAGATGTGCCGAGTAAGTCACTACTGTTACTCTCGTCGATCTTCTTATCCACTAACTCTTTCTTAGTACGTTTTCAAGGAAATGGCCAAGGCGGGAGAGATTCCGGGAGTGAAGCGTGCTACTTGGTAGATCTCCTTACAGTATATTCCTATATTATCTATGTACATACATCTCTATATATTTATCACTCTTATTTTACACTCGCCAGCCAAAGCAAATCAGCGGTTTGATAATCGGTTCCGGGATTTTCTGCACTTGAGCTTCACACCTTTTGGCATCTTCAATATTGCCCATGTTCTATTATCGAAATTAGCATTCATCATACTTAGCAACCAAAAAAAAAAACATACTTTTGACACTCGAGCCATAATCATCATCGACATTCGCGCAATCTCAGCACTATCGCGGTTAATTTCATGCGAAGGCATCGCCGCCTCGAAAGCCATCTGTGCCCAATCATATGCCTCCTGTTCTAATTTAAGTGACAGCAACACTTCAGAAATGTAAAACTTGGCCTTTGCCTCGTCACCCGTTGTGGCCCGAAAAACCTGCTCAGCCTGGTTGCGAGCATTTTTACCTTCAATGCTCGCCTCCTCTGTATCGTACAAAGTCTTTAATGCTCGAAGTAAAGTCGTCAGGCCCTTCTCTTTCTCGCCCGCTTTGGCATACAACGCGCCCAACTCGATTTCGGCGCTCAGAAACTCGCGATTCGAAATTATCAGTCCCTTACTAGCAAGCATCTCATCCGCAAAAGTGGCCGCCGCATCTAGAGATACCAGGTCCTCACTATGCTGTAGCAAGAATTCAAGACTACCGGCGGCCGTCACTGCCGCTTGAGCATATTTTATAGCGCCTGGAATATCCGGATCTTCTCTACTCCACAACAAGGCGCTGAGACCTCTACATGCCGCAGCCGTATGTGGATTAAGTAGACTAGAACACTTCAAAGCAATATTGTATGCATGTTCAGCATCTTCAATCTCGCCAAGAGCAAAAAGATAGTCGCCACATTTTGTATACAGATAAGCCAGTCCTGATCTGAACTTGTCGTCTTTGTTCTCAAGGTCAGGCAATGGCACTGCAAGCACTCCTTCTGCTGTCACATCAATAACGCCTTCCTCCTTTAAAATACTCGATATTATCTTTTTCGCAAACGGTAAGAGACGTTCAGGCGGTGAAAGCATTGCTTCAGAGTACATCAGCGTTCGATAATCCTGTCTGCAGCGCTTCGGGAATGATCTAGGCGGGGAGTCAATTGCGTCACCTTGAAATATAGTAATCGTTTGTGGAATCCAGATTCCAAGAAACACGACAGCAACCAGACCCATGAGTGCAGCCGAGCCCAGCTTGTAGCCTGATAAATTCCTGTTAGTAAAGGCCGCGATTGAGAGAGATTGAAAGAGAACAAACTGTACCCATGAGCTGAGAGCGCGTCATGCGCACATAGTCACGCTCTTCCAATTCTAATTCACGCCTGAGAGTCTGATGAAATTGTCTTGTAGTTGTAATATTGCTTGTCCTCTTCAATAAGATAAGCGCTCTGTTGCTGCTAATCCTACTACGGCTGCTCGCTGCTGTCGCCGTCGGCCGGACAAGCATTTGCCAAGAGGCTGTCCGTGAAGGCAACATTGTGAATTGCAGAAGCTCTACTTTATCTTCAAGTATTATATACAATCAGTAAGAACTGTCTCAGCAAAGCACAATATAGGTGCGGTCGATATTTGAATTTTGATAGGTTTGGGCTGATAAAAACCCAAAATTATTTTAATCCCAACCAGCAAAAAGCGTTAATCACATTTATCGCTCTCTTCAAGACTCTTCACTGCCACGACCACCTCACCTCTTTATATTAACAATGCCAGCAATACCAGCCAAACGTGGACGGAGAGTGCCAATTCCAATACCTACAAAACGACGACCGCCTGTTGAGCTCGTTGTCGCTGACGAGCTTACGGCGGCTCCTTCGAGTGCTGCTTCATCACCTGCCGAAACTATTCAACGCTCTGCTAGTATTGTTGATGCAGACAATACGACGACAGCGACGGAAACAGAGACTGCAAGGAGTTTAGAAGAGACAATAGAAGAGACTACAAAAAGGACTACAGAAGAGGCCTCGAAAAATTCTGCAGAACAGACCACGGAAAGCTCTACAGAACAGACAGCAGAACAAACAGCAGAGGAGCCAGCAGAGGAGCCAGGAGAGAATGCAGTGGCTCAGTTCTCAGCAGGAAGCCAGCATTCGCATCCCTTACTGGCATTCCCTACGCCTACTTCGACTCCAATATCTCTTCGTCTTCGAGCAGTCTCAGTTCCAGCTCCTCAGCTCGAACCTGCCCACACGACACGAGAATCCTCCGTTGACTCAGTGAGCACCAATCCTGCTGCCGCATTGACGCTTCAATACCCGAACCGACCACACCGTGGCCGCCGTGAACGCTCCCTTTCGCCTATTGACTCTGAGACGCGAGAGATTGACGTTGACAATATTAAAATGGCGGAGCTGTGTCGGGATATTCACATTGGACGCACAACGCCTAATTTCGAGAAACTGAAAAAATTGAAACAAGACGAACGAACCCGGAAGCGAACCGAGCAAGCTCAGACTGCTGAAGAACGTCAAGAGCGTATTAAGAAGCAAGAAGAAGAAGACGAAGACCGACGGAAGAAAGCTGTCGATATCGTTGAAAAGGGTGTTGGTGGGAAACCTTTATTGAAGCTTCTTGAAGGCGGCAAAATCGACATCGATCAGGATACGTTACAGGTTGATCGACATGCTATAGCGAACGCTGGGCGGTCTAGTGGCGAGGCCGTTGAGGAAAGTGATCTTATGCGAGTTGTTAATTCTGCCTCGTGGTCACGTCGTGAACGCGTCGAGCGATGGAGTACTCTCGAGACTAATAGGTTTTACGAAGCTTTGTCGATGTGGGGAACTGACTTTGGATTAATTGCGCAAATGTTTGGAGGACGCAGCAGACGGCAGATCAAGAACAAATTCAATGCTGAGGAAAGGAAGAATCCTGGTAGAGTTCATATAGCGCTTAACCATCGGATACCTGTTGGTATGGATTATTTGGAGAAGAATAAAGTGGAGACGAACAAAGTGGAGACGGTTGAATAGTGAATTATATATTATTTAGAAGAACCTGGATTTGCGTTTGTTGCGGAGTATTTTTGGTTTATTAGTGTATATTAGTTGTATTTATAATATGGTGCTATAATCTTTGGATTAGTGATACTTACCTCCTAGAACTGGGCTTCAAACACAAAGACACTGCTTTTTTTCCTCCCAAAATCTACGTTCACATGGCGTATAAATCTCAATTGTAATTTCCTTTTCACCCAGCGACTGCCTTTGTGGCTTTCCAGAGATATATTGATCCTCGATCGCGTTCCAATATACGTGCTCAAGAAGAGAGCCATACTCATCGCTTTGCCAAACTATGTTAGTTTCTTCAGTTAGAAAATTGCCGCGATCAAGAACAGATTGATGGAGGAACTCGTTTGTAGTTGCTGCGACTCGCGGTTTCTTTGAATCTGTATAACCCAACACTGAACGGTATCTGATTCCGAATTTCGAACTGGCTTCTTTCGAATTGTCGTTTATTGGGCCTCTGTACCATACGTTACCATCATGACGCTCTTCACGATTACCTTCGGCAGAAAAAATTCTCATATCTGTAGTCATTCTTCCGTTTTGTATATGTTTAATCAGAAATTCGCGATCAAACTCTAGAAAAGGACACACTTGAGAGACCATCCATATTAACGGCCCATCACTTAGAACATTAGCTGTCTGTGATTTTTTGTCGGACGTCGCGAAATGATTCGAGTTTTTTAATACTTTACGGAGCTTGCCTCCCCAAATATTGACGTGTACACCAGGGAACCAAACTTGTTTGAAATCTTTGGGGTCGACGAACATGCTGTTGGCGAGAACGGTTTGCGGGCCTCGTCTAGTGCAAGTGCATGGAATACGTGCAACACCTCTGAAGCAGCCAGTTAGACTGATAGCTTACGTTTGTATAGCACCAAACTCACGGAAACGGATAGCAAACACGACGCGTCTCAAAGATGCTGCGGCTTTGCACTTGTCGCGTCCATCCAAATTATGAGTCTAATCATGCCATTACATGCGATGGAAATAACCGATAAGTAATACGAAATGTGAAAGAATACAGACACATGATTCCTAAAACTCCTCAAAACTGTCCCTCCTTTCTCCAGAATTCAAGCTCAAACAAAGAATAACCTTCAATCTCTATCTCTTTCCCAAACGATCCTCGCGGTTTTCCAGGAATTCCAAGATTATCATTTGCATACCAATACACATTTTGAAGGGGAATAACATGTTCAATATCTTTCCAATCAGTTTCGGAGTCAGGTCTCAGAAACAAGCTGCGATCAAGGACAGATTGATGGAGGAATTCGTTTGTAACAGATTCCGTTGTGAGACCTGTTGGATCTGAATAGCCCATCACCGAGCGAGGATTCTTTCGGTAAAGTATATGAGAACTAATATCAGCATAGTTGTCATTTAACGGACCTTTGTACCATACATTTTTTCGATCGCTGGCTGCATCGCTTAACTCAAGTTCCCGAGCTCTTTCATCACTCGAAACACTTCCAGCGCGAATATCACAGTGCAGGAACTCGATATCGAATTCAAGAAATGACTTCACTTGAGCAATCATCCAAATTAATGACCCATCACTAAGAACATTAGCATTCATTGCCTGCTGCTTTGTAGTGGATGCCTCTTCCGCTGCTACAAGATGATTAGTGCCTTTTACCGCTCGGCTGAGTTTACCTCCGCCGATATTGGAGTGGACTCCAGTAAACCAAACTTGCTTGAAATTATCAGGGTTAGCGGGTTGATCGAAGAACCATAGCGTTGGTGAGAATGGCTTGCGATCCTCGTCTAGTGCAAGTGCATGGAATGCGTGCAACACCTCTGAAGCAGCCAGTTAGACAATAATCTCTCAAAAAAAAAAAACGAAAAATCAAAAGGCTTTCTTACTTTTATTCAACTGTAAATTCAAGAATGAGAACTTTTCGTAAGAGACTGGAATTTTCCATCCTGCAGCTTGAGGAACTCCCAACGCACCAACGGTATCAAAGCATCCGATCGCTTGTATAGTAATATCATCTTGAATTAAATACCCATCCTTCTTCAAAGATTCAATAAATAACTTCAATTCTTTCTTTTTTTCGCTGTTGGTATACAACTCAAATAGCTTCACAAAGCGGGACATGCCTTTCCTCGTCAATATCCCATTGTCGGCAATCATACCACATATTGAACGCGCCATATACGAGCCTCTCGAGAATCCAAAGAAAAAAAGCTCGTCTCCTCTTGAGTAATTATATGCCAAAAAACTATATGCATCTTCCATTATATCAATAAATCCGGTGCCTATGGCACCCTGTATCAACTTTGTAAACCAATTTCTCGTTTCAGAGCCGACGCCAGGGTGATAGTATGAGATTTGACTAATGCCATCTTTTGTAACTGGAAGTAAAGCACGTGCAAGACGAGTTACATTTGTTGGATTTTCATTACCGGGACGAAGAGAATTATCCCATGTTCCTAAGAGATTATTAGATCAGATCGATGAGCTCTATGTAGCTATGAAGCACGCGCACCATCACAGAAAAGAACCAGACGACGCCCTGAAGGTTTTGAGGATGGACTGGTCATTGTCTAGGTTATCCGACGATAGCATATATAGTGAACAGATGGAAGACAGTAACCGGGCGCCGTTAACATGTATGTAGATCATTTGAATCGATAAGGCAACGAGATAGCGTTGCGTCTTCGTGGTCGTTTATTTTTTTAATATCACATGATTATCAAGATAATTGAGATGGTAGCGAGCCAGGGCTGCTCTAAAGGAAACGATTGGTTGGCCCGTACAGATATTACATGCTAGGGGCAAGGCCAAGGAGAGCTGGCTGAATCGATCGTTTTATTTAGATAGCTAGTTATTAATTAAGTATTCGCAGTGAGCCTTCGTCTAGCTGTTTAGATTGCTGGGAGTCAAGTGTTCTCATTAACAAATTAGAAAGACGACTTGTCATGACCCGAGCGACATCGAACGACATCACTACTAAAGAGACTGCATAAATCTAGCGATAGCCAAATAGTTAATAGAAACACAAATAAATACATAGACTCTTAGAGAAATATGCAAAGACTATCTTGGATTTAGGGACTCGAAAGAAAACTCCCAACGCAAATTAAAGCTCCCAAATTATTTTTTCAATTGTCTCTATACAATCTCTACACCCTCTACACACAATGAAGCCGCGTCGCCCTCACAGACAGCGCAGTATAGCGCCAAATCCTCATAGCGAATTCAACAAAGCAAAAGCTGCTCGTAAAGCCAAGGCTGCGTCGAAAGCATACATCGCAGCACCTCAACGTGCAAAGAAACAGAAATTGGGAAAAGGTCAGGTCGCACCTATTTCCAGCAACACCGCATCCGGAACTCATGGCAAGGCTATGCAGTTTTGTGAGGCATCTGATGAGATTTTGTTGGTTGGAGAAGGAGATTTGTCGTTCACCAAAGCGCTTGTGATGCCGCCTCGTTTACTGTCGCCGGGAAAGATCACTAGTACAGTGTATGATTCGAGAGAAGAGTTATTGTCAAAATATCCTGACACCGCCGACGCGAATGTCAAATTCCTTGAGGAATTCTCGGGAAACAAGAGCACAGAAAAGAAATCAGATGATGAAGATGGCTACGACGACAATTTATCAGACTTTTCAGATTTCGACAACGACGATACTAAATTAGGCACTCAAACAGATGAGAAAATCAAGTTACTATTCAATGTCGATGCCACGGCTCTCGAGAAGACAAAACATTTACGTAAACGCAAGTTTGGCTGTATCGTATTTAATTTCCCGCATACCGGCAGCGGCATCACAGATCAAGACCGCAATATCCGTCAAAATCAGGGTATATTTTTTTCTTTCTTTCTTTGTAAAAAATACCAGCGACAAGCTAACGATTCGCAGAACTTCTTGTCGGTTTTCTGAAATCTGCGACGCAATTACTTTCCCCCACCGGCGTCGTGGTGATAACGCTCTTTGACGGCTTACCATATTCTCTCTGGAACCTCAAGGACATCGCAAAAGCCCTCCATTTTGAACTCGTTCGCAGCGGAAAATTTGTCTGGGAGGCTTATCAAGGCTACACGCATCGACGCACATCTGGAATGGGCGACACGACTAAAAGATTCGACCAACGGGACGCAAGGATGTATATATTCAAAATTAGAGATGAGAATGCGCCCTCGAATAGGCAGTTACAGGCTGCATCGCGGAATAAAAAGCTTGAAAGACTAAAAGGGAAAAAGAGAAGACGGCCTGAGCCTGAGAGTTCGGGTGATAGCTCGGACAGCGACTAGATAGTTGAAATTTAGATTTATATTAATTTGTATTATAATGCCAACCATACAGAGGTATCCAGACCTAAGAAAGCATCTCACAAATAAACACAATATAAACATCCTACTCTTCAATTGTAAAAGGTCAACTGGGGAAGACTCGTCGGAGTACTTTCTCATCCCACTCATCACCAGTCGTCGGATCGCGTACTCGTCCTTTAGGTAATCCTGCCTTGTCAGAGAAAGTCAGTAACGTCTGACGTCCATAAATGCGTCCATTTGGAAGCATGACCGGCTCAGGATCAACCATACTCCGCACATGATGCGCGTATGGTAACGGTTTTGCCAGCTCACTTAGCTCAGGTGAGCATATTGGACAAAGCGAGGAGTTGTAGTTCGAGACAAATGTAATTGGATGGTTTCCGACTCGACAGGAAGGAGTTTTTAGGGCTGAAATGCCGGCGGAAAGAGCGATTTGGAGAAGTGAAGGCATAGGAATTCCCAGCATTTGATGATGTGTTGCTACAAACGAATCGGCCAACTTCTGCCACCGATCAGGCGAAAAAAGATCCTACCTCAAATCAGCATTTGATTACAGGAAAAAAAAAAACGAAGTTAAAAGTACCTGATATGGACTTTCCAGTTCTTCAGGTGTGGAAAATGCAAGCATGCCAGCTATTCTAATCACCGAATCCAAATGTTCGTCCGCAATCGGAACTAAATACTTACGATAATACATAATGGCCTCGATGGTCTTGCCAGCTCGAATAAATTCGACGTATTGCTGAAGTCTAACTTCGAACTCAAGGGAGCTCTTTGCCTTTTTAAGGTAGCTTTTGTTTTCTTGACACCAGGCTAGACAGTCTTCGGTGTGGCCATCTCGTAGAGATGTCTCGATTGCTTTGCATTGGATTAAAACTTCCAAGTCTACGAGATCCTAAAATCAAAAACCTGTTAGTGGGTTGTAAATCTCAGGTAGAGAGACAACATACATACAGCGATTTCTGGGTCAGCTTCTATTAGCGCCTTCGCAGTTTCAGTGTACCCATTACGCAAGATATTGTCCGCCAACAAGCGATTCATTCTAATCCGATTCCATTTCTTATAATCCTGGTCATCAAGACTATTAATCGAATACAAGGCTTGCAAATGAGCAATTCGAGCCTTGGATTTCCTCATAAGAACGTCTTCCTCAGTTTGTAGAGCAACCATCTTTCGCTTGAGCCCTTGTAGTCGGGAAATGATGACGTCAAGTTGCATGAGTGAATCATCCGGTGACGCTTTTCCGTTGTTGCAAGACTCCAGAGCTTCGGAGGCAGCGTTATTAAGAAATGTAAGGTCTCGCTCGAGGTATCTCTGAGAAGTCTTGAAGTTCTGACGCATCTGCTGTTGCGGCAGCTTAAGCAGCGCTTGCTCCTATGATCCTCAAAGTTAGAAAACTGCTTTTATATTAGCTTTTCAAAACATACCAGCAATATGTGGTTCTCTGGATTGAAATCCTTCGACATAGATGAGAAATCAAGATATTTGGTGAGATGTATGTGGGGAAGTGAATGAGTCGCGAGACTTTAGGTCACCGAATCATCCAATGCGATTTGCACGTGATCTCACATACTCGTAGCTCAGACAAGAGCAGTGAATTTCATAGTTTGTATAGATTTAAATATAAAAGTTGTATTTGGTATCTGTATGTAGGAAGCCTGTATTGAAAAATGTCGTCTTGTTTTAAAAGACTCGAGAAATATTAAAGATAAAGACGCGTCTTATTACTATTCAGAGCGCGTCAACACGACTCACCTAAACCAACGCGTTAATTTCTCCATCTCTTCGACATTTCATACAGCAGTATTCTTTCTCGATTAATATCATAATTTAAGAAGACAGTATTGAAGCAGGATTGAATGCCATGACACGGTTTGCGTTCACCATAAATGCCGGTAATCACTTTAGAGACTGGTCTCGCTGCGTGAATGCGCTAGCTAGAATATCTGACAAGATTTTAATCGAGGCGCGCTCAAATCAAGTGAGATATTCTCATTATCGTCAGATAATCATAATTTATCATGCGGAAACTGACTTTAAGCCTGTTTTGTAGATCAAATTATGCAGTTGCAATAGTTCACGGTCTGTGTTTAGCTTTATGGAGTTCCAGGACGAGTTCTTTGATAAGTACACATTCAAAGCGACAGCAACGACAACATCAAAACCGTCAGCAACAGGATTTCAGGCTATTAATAAAGTTCCACAAAATGTTGCTATAGAAGTACAAACGAGGTTTTTCGCCTCGATATTCAGACGACACGAAAAAGATCCAACGGTAGACAAATGCGAGGTATATCTTGATAATTCGATAGCTGAATGTCGACTAGTGGTCGTTCTTCGATGTAAATCTGGTAAGAAAGTCTATTACTTATTATAATTTTGAAATAATTAACCCTCAATTGCTAGGAGCTATAAAGACATACCGTCTTTCCTACGAATCGGCTCGAGCGTACCGCGTCCTTCACTCGATAGACGACTACCCAAACTCTTTCACAATCAAAGCCCACATTCTCCATCAATACGTCGAGCATACTTCGGGTCGCGCTGAAGCCTTTAGTATGAAATTTGCCCCGGACGAAGTCATTTTGACTAGTTTTACAGAGATCGTGCGAAAATCGTCATTTGAGGTTTTGAAGCAGCCTTTGCAGACGGCTATTCATGTCAACAGTCTTGATTTTGACGAACTGTTGACTAATGAAGATGATGAGGTCGTGTTTAGTTTAAAGGAATTTAGGGTATCGTATATGGTTTACAAAAATTTAACGAAAGGAATTCTAAATGAATTATCTAGACACTTGTGACTTTGGCTGATAACCTCGAGGCAGTAATCAAAGGATCATTCAGTGAAGCGACAATGCCGATCATCTTCGAATTTGACATTGAGTTTCTGAAATGTGTTTTCCTTCTCTTCACTGGCGAGCCAATATCTGAAAACGATCAAGGTCCCCCTCGTAAGACAAACACGAGGCCAGCAGAGCTGGCAAAGCGTGTACGAGTTGCAGAGCGAGAAGTTGATACTTCCTACGAAAGTGTTAGACCTCACGAGTCGTCGTCAGCGGATGGAGATCACAATAGTCCTGAGAGTGGGAACAGTCCAACACATAAGCGTCAACGCACCTCATCTCAAAGCAACCCAGAAGTCCTACCCCCTCCACTACTACCGAGACTCACACTTGCATCATCTATTCCGTCTCGTGAAACTCAACAGCAGGAGACCACGCGCACTGCAACGAACGAAGCTGATGCGATAGTATGGGGTAGGATTGACGGACACGCAGCTATGACAACTTTCATGCATGCCTCACAGGAGGACGCACCGTCGTCTCCGATGGAGAATCCGGCAAGAGTTTCCGAAAAAAATGATGAAGATTTGCTGTTTGTAGCAGAAGAAGAGAATACACAGGCGTGGCGCGATACGATCCCGCCTACACAGTTACCGTCGCAATTTGCTATGGTAAGTCCTTGCTACATGTCCAGCTCGTGAAATCATGCTAACTCGCTGTTTATTTACGTTAGGGAAAACCACTTGAAGATCTATAAAACAATTTAATATACACTATTTACAAATTACTCGTTAGTCGTCATCGTCGTCGCGTAACCTCGCAGCCATACGCTGCTGTAACCTTCTATCGGCGCGGGTAACTCGCGGCACCAAGTCCTCATTCGCGCCCTGCCGCTCATCAAATTCAAGAGCCGGCAACCCTTTTTCATCCATTCTCTCTGTATATTTTAAATGTAAAGCCGAACCCATTATCGTGCGAGTTTTAAAGTACTCGTGATATTTTAAGAATGCGTCGCGTTGTCGTAGCCTGTCGCAGGTCTCTAGGAGAAGCGGAATTCCGTGCATGTCCATTTCCTCAGATGAAGGGAGCGTGTAGAGATACGACTTTATAACGTCTTCTTCTATCGAGTCTGGATCTTTGATGGCGAATACTTGATCAGGCGAGAAGTATAACGGAAGACTAAATGCGGAAGTAAGGATCCGGTAGACAAGGTATATATCTTCCAGGTTTGTGCTTTTAAGGAGTGCCCGAGCAGCGTTGAGGATCAACTTACCACTCATAACGACTCTTTTGACGGGCTTTGTACGACTTCGTTCGGCATGCCTTACGGCTTCAGCCCATATCTCGCGTACTTCATCTGCCAGTGCCTTGTCGGTGCGAGCGGCGTTTGAGTATATGCTGAGAATCATACTATACGTTACGCCATCGGGAGATATCAGGTCTTGAGTAACGTCAAGGATCTCGTACATGGCATTAATATCACCTGCCTGTCTTGCGACGTTCAATGCTGATGTGAGCAATATCGGCTCAAGTTTGCACTTTCCGCTGCGGACAGCGTACGCAAGTATCCTCTTCGTCTTTTCAAGAGCTGTCGGCGTTGACGCTACATTATCCGCCAGACCTTCGAACAGGGCCGTGAATGTAAACCCGTTAGGCACAGCTCCACGTCTTCTCATCTCGTTGAAATACGAAATGGCGGCATTGACTTTCCCTTCGTGCATCACGCGGCGGATAATGTAATTCCATCCTACGGTAGCGTTCTCAGCGCCTCGCCGCGCATTCTCGAGTGCGTCGTCAGTTCTACCCTGAGCGAGGGCCTTTTTTATGTACTCAGCAATCAGATATGGATCAGTGATATATTTACCGTTGCGATCGTGCGCACGGCCTTTATAGCTATTTCGAGAAGTTTTAGAAAGAGCCTTTGCCGACGAGGTTGATGATTTGCGATCTGGTTCGATTTCGGTGTCTGAGATATCGTTATCTGCGTCTAATAGATTCTCTTGAAGAGGAGCGCGCTTTCGAAAACTTTGAGCGGTAGAAAAGACTTTAGCAGAAATTTCTTGGACTTTCGATTCAAGATATACGTCCTCGGGAGACATCATTATTCTGCCTCGATCCGGACGATGATAATTTTTGAACTCCGGTTCTTCGTCATCTGTCTCACTTTTTTTTGCTGTATCTCGCCTCTGATTACGATCTCTATATTCGCTATGTGATCGCGATTTATTTCCACCTGCTTTAAATAATTGTTGCCGTCCTCCATCTCTTGCAAACTTGAAATCACTGTCTTCCTCTGCGTTTTCCTGGCGTCGATTTCGAAGATGATACCCCTCTTCCCTTTCAAATTTCGATTTATATTTCTCAAAATTGTTATCTCTATTCTGTCGTTGTTGTTTGTATTGCTGTTGTTGCTGCTTCTCTTTCTGATGCCTCGGGATCTTTGATTGATTCCCACGTTGTTGCCAGTATGCACTATTCAAGTATGCCGAATTTGAGAATTGGAACCGTTGTTCATGAGAAGGGATTATTAGTCGCAACTGCACGCGCAGTCGTGACCGCAGCATTCCTTTTTTTCTCTTTCTTTCTTCCTGAACCGAAAAAAAGTGTGTATGTGTGCCAATGAGTTTTAGTGTGTATTCGGAAGAACTAATTTGGAGATATGATTTTTTTTTCAGGGGGGCCTTGATGAACTCCCAACGTAAATAATTCTCTACTATGCTAAACCGAGTGAAAACACGTCTCTATTTTATGGTTCACTATTTGTGTGTTGTTTTTCTGCTGGAATCTTTGAATTCTTTGAGAATGTCATACCTCTATTGACTAGGCTGGTAGATGAGACAGTACATCAAACACTCGCATAGATAAGAAAGAATCGGAAGCAGCTATATTCTAGTATACAATTACAACACTAATAATACACAACTATTGAATTTGAAAGAAAAGAAAACAAAAAACACAATGCCAACGCGCCATGAAGAATGTCTAGCCAAAACTGAAAAGAAACTCAAACACACAGAAAATGCATTTAATCGCTCACTTTTACAACACATTTAAAAATACGAACTTCCTTCCGAATCCCGCTTCGAATGTCCCTTTTTAAATAAAGGTTGTTTATCCGAATTTGCTTTCTTCTTGTCATTGGAAGCATCAAACGAAGCACCCAAATCATCTTCGAATTTATCTTCGTCGTCGAACGTATCGTCAAAATCAGCCCTATATAGATCCTCACGCTGGTATTTTGCCTGAGTGGCAAAATAATCTGCCGCATTGGCATCGTTGAATCCCAGATCGTGCTCGTCAAATCGTGTACCTGATCCTGCAGCTGCGGCCGCGTTGGGATTCTCAAATCTCTCGGTCGAAGAGTATCTGTGTGCTCCGGCTAACGTCGTCAGACCACCACCAGCGAGCGGGGTAAGCGGATCGTCATCGATTTCTTCATCGGGAAACTCGGGAATATCTTGATCGTCGTAGTCGTAGTCGTAATCTTGCTGCTGTGACTGATACTGGGAAGAGGAATCTCGAACGTTTGAATCTCTACGCTTCTGTCGCGTTGAAGCTAGAGAGCGAACGGCGGCTGTATTGATGTCCGTGAGCTCGATGTACTCGTATTGCCAACGGGAACTCTTACCGGATTGCGAACTTGGCAAGAAGTTCCATTTTGCAATAAGGAAAACCGTGGTGGCGAGCACGGCGCCACCAATTAAATCAATAAAGTAATGGTGCGTGAGGTACATCGTCGACCACCAAATCCAGAACACGTAGAAAAGGAAAAGCGGGGATAGTCGAGGAAAGACATGAGATAAAAACATGCATTCAAGAACCGAAAAGCCAGAATGCAATGAGGGGAATGCGCCAAAGACAACGGGAGAAGCACCGAATGCGGACGAGTAAAGATCGGTACCAAAGAGCTGATCGATTCGCGCGAGACCGCCAGGCGAGCCCGACATTGAGTAATCTGCTGGACTGAATCCATTCTTGACTTCGTACCATGGCGGAGCATTAGGAAACATAAGCTGGATAAGAACACCGGTGAGGTTCATGTAACCGAACGAGCGCGCGAAGCAAGGCAGAGTACCCGGCGAGCCAAAGATGAACACCAGACCGGCGCATACAACAGGTCCACCGTAATGCATCACGCCATACGGCAGCCAAGCAAGAACGTCAAGCACTGAATTAATTCGCGATGACAAAAGCGCAGACAGATTCGCGCCGTAGAAGACAGTCTCAAGCGTTGGCAGGACCGAGACCATGATTGGCGGACGCCACTCAGCGGGAATATAGGTCGCCGACGTGAACAAGATTAGCCAACCCAAGACTGGCAGTGCAGGTAAAAGAATCTGCGAAGTGATTGGGATAAGCAACCCCAGGAACAGCAAGAACGTGAGTATAATCTTGACGGCCACAGGCGGGCTGTCAGCGACAAGCACCGAGAATAGACCGATGAAAAACAAGACGACGTACTGCAAATCGTAAGCCGACAGCTTGTGAGCCCTCAATGCGCCGATTGTCTGCAATATGTTAAACGAGGTCTCGATACGGTAGATTGGAGGCTTGACGATTGACGCGGCCGACATGTTTGTGCTGCTGTTTACGTTTGTTGTCGGCAGCTGTTCGGCAGGCGCCGGAAGCAGCTTGTACTTTAGCCGGCTTAGCATTGCGCGATAGGATTATAATTCTTCTTGAATCTGTCTGTAGAAGCAAGTCGCTTGGATTGCTGACAGAGCAGACTTCAAGCGAGACCGGGAAAGAAGTCAACGAAGAAGAGGGTAAGAGGAAGAGGAGGCGGAAAGAGAAAGAGGCGAGAGTCTCCGCCTCCGCCGCCGCCGCATTCCTTGGCCGCTCGCATTTGCCGTTTACGGACAATTGTCGCGCTTATCTTTATCTTGTATCAAAGAATCTGCAATATTTAATACTACAGCCAGAACGAGTTGAATTTCATTAAATGCACCGTCGCAGTACTGAGAAAGTAAAGTGCACTTATTATATTATATAATTGATGATTCATCAGAACCGCTGCAGGTGGCAATATGCCGCAGATTGTGCGGCTGAGGTAGCTAGATTGAGAAATTATATCCCCGAGTTTATTTCTGTAATTGTCATCATCATGTATATTGTGTTTAGGATGTGATATTATAAGAGGAATTGGATTTGAATTGTATAGTTGAAGGATGTAATGCTACACTACTATTTACAAATCATATAAATATATATAGTATATTCAAATACAAAGAACTTCTACTTTTATCCCTCTGTTTATCCACTATACTACACAAAAAAAAAAGCAATACCTGTAAAAAGATCCCATGCATCAAAGGCATTCATAGACATAAAAGACATCTGTAAGAGAGGAAAATCAGAGACAAAAATATACAAAGAAAATTGAAACATAGAATATACACGATCGAATAAAATAATAGAAACAAAACAAAGGTCCAGCAGCTCTTGTGTGAGATGCAATGCAAATATAGATTCTAATCCCGTATCCAAAACAAATATCCTAACCTATCCTATCCCATAAAAAAAATAAAAGCATAAAACCATCATAATTACAATATCCAAAGCTCATACAGTAATGATATAAGAAACAAAAGGTATTCACTCCCTTGTAACGCCGCTGATATAATAACCAGCAAATACACTCCAATGGAAATCTCCAAGTAAACAGATTCTGCCTGTCAAGATCGCCAGCTCCGGAGCAACATCTCTAGCAGCTGAGACCGAATTCTCGGTACTGCTCGCGCTCTTAGTAGCCGCAGTAAAGCACGCGCGCACACGTTCTCGCAAATCGTTCAATACACGTTGTTCAACTAGTCTATAGACGGTCGACTCGGCATTGCTATTGCAGAGATTAGCAGACAACCAACGAGACGCCAACGATGTGACGGCGGAAAGTGATGGACCGCGAGTTGGGAAGCGATCCTTGACGCGCCGAGCGATTTGCACGGCGATCGACTCGGCGCTGGCAGGCCAGCGCATATGTGTTGGCGCACCAGGCTCGCGCTCGTCACTGTCGTCAATTGAAGAGGCAACGAGAATTAAGAGCTCCGCTTTAAGCGATTCGAGATCATTCTGCGAAGGAGCCGATCCTGGGAGACACGAGGCAATGAGCTGTCGATAAAGGGTAAGACACTGCAGCAAGCATGAAATCTGAGCAATATCAGACTTTAGAGACCGCAAACGGGAGACGTCAAGCGCAAACGTAACCGGAAACTCATCCTTCTTACCGATCGTGCTAGATGCGAAAAGTTTGACGAGACCAGACACAAAGGCGTCGATGTGCGTCTGCTTCTTATCGCTAGAGTCGTACTCGGACTTATACCACTCAACCGCCTGGCGCACGTCGATCTTGCGTAGAGCGACTCGCTGCGCAAAGTAATCTTGCTCAAACTCAACCGCGGTCTCAACAAGCAGCGGCCGCAGAGTTCTAATCTGATGGTTGGCAACGTCTAGCTTCATGGCCTCGAGGATAGTAAAGACAAGTCGAAGTCCCTCGGTAAGCTTGGTAGCGTCAGCGGCAGCGGCGCCGGCGACGATGCACGAGAGCATCTGATCGACCCAGGCATCGCGCATAGGCGCGCAGTGCGACTTGAAAATGCCAGCCAACCACTGGGCAAGTTTGACAAAGTCGAAAGCGCCGTGCTGCAACTGCTGCAACTGAAGCTCGACATCTAGAACCTGCTCGATTTGCGCACGATCGTGGAAGGGAAGTAAACTGAGAAGGATATCGCGCAGAGAAGTCATGATACCAATGAGCTTGCTCGACGAGTCGATAGAAATCGAGCGTTTACCTGCCGCAGCGTATGCTTTCACCAGGATATCGCACTCGTGGGCGACAGCAAGCCAGTATTGATCAGCGAGAGCTTTTTTATGACGGCCACGCTCGCCGTCAAGGTTGGGTCTAAACTGCAGCTGCGGGTCAAACACGATATCGTGTCGCAGCTGCGGGTTTTTGAAAATTTCCTGCAGATCGAGTTCGCGCAGGCCCTGCACATTGACAGGCGGCGCATTAGCCGGCGAGACGGCAATGGCAAGGGGTTGTAAGAGTGCATCGATACGCTTGCTGCGATGCGAGCGGTGATGGCGCGCCGAGCGGTGATGATGGTGGTGTCGGCGACGCTCTTTAGGTGCCCAGTCGTCAGAGGCGGCTGGAGAGAGTGAGAGCACGGAGATGTCAGGAAGAGACTTTGAGCGCATGCGACGATACGCTGTAGGGGGATGCTGAGTACGCTCGGACTCTTTATATTGCGAAGGCGAGGAAGGTGTCGACAGGCTAACGCTGCTCTCTCTTGCGGACTCTCTGACAGAGACGATCGGGGTCTCAGTAGGTTCCTGGTCAAGTTTGAGCCGCTTGGCAGCCGAGCCAGCGACGGCAAAGACCCGCTTGTTGGAGGAAGGGTCAACTGCCGCATCGCAGTCAAGGTCAGGTTGTTGCGACTGCGACTGCTGCTGCTGTGGCTGTGGCTGCGAGGCCGGAGTCGTCGCGGCCTGCTCGTCCGAGGTCTGGTAATTCATGACGGGGCAGTCGGTGGCGGCGGCCGCTGCCGCAGCGGCTGCGAGGAGGGAGGAGCGGCGGGAGGCCGGATGTGCGTGGGCATGGGAATGAGCATGGGCATGGGGATGCGGATGTTGGGCGAGCGGGAGGATGGTGACGGGCTGCGGTTGCTGCTGTTGCGGCGACGCCTGCTGCTGCGGCTGTTGCTGCTGCGGCGAGGCGTGCTGGTCCATGTCTGCGAGAGACAAAGAAAAAGAGGAGAAAGAAGAAGAAGATAAAGAAGGGAAAGAAGAAAATAAAAGACGAAGACGACTGGAAGAGGAAAAGAAGGCGAAGCGGTGTTGGCGATGATGGAGCGGAGAGAGTCTTTCTTATATCAGGTCGGCGACGCGAGGCGCGCGTGACGACCGAGTCGACTGGAGTCGGACGGTGGGAGACAGGCTGCGACACAGCCTGTCGGATCGCCACCGCCGCCGCCGGCTCGGCTCGCGTGCTGGTGTCGCCCGGTTCGGAAGCTCTGTGCCTTGGGCTCCGAATTTAATGACAAGATTGCTCTGCTTTTTCAAATAGTGATATGAAGAGGAAGCAGTGATTCTACGGTGATTTTATCGCAGCTTCCCGGTGACTAGAGACAGCTGATGTTGGCGGACAGACGATTTGCACTCGGCTTGTAGCAACCAACGGCTCGTTAACCAGTAAAGAGTCAGCTAGGAAATCACAACGCTTCTGCGCGATGTTTTTTTGGCCCTACTTCTACTCTGCGATATCGATGACTCAGGTGATTTTATTATAGAGTGAAGGCTCGGAATTCTCCGTAGCTAATCGAAAGATGAGGATACGAGTCAGAATGTGAGCAGCGACGATTGACAGGCCAAGTCTCCACTCCAAGCTGCTGGCGGAGCAGACTGACATGTCACTGGATAAGTAAACTGTTGCTAGAGCATTGTTAGAGTGCTGCACTTTGTTCGCGTCTGCTTGTGGTGCTACTGGTGTTGCTGCTTTACTGGTGCTGGTATGCTGCAGGTGCCGAGTCGAGACAGAGTCTAATGTGCTATCATCGTTGATGCCAGAGCATGGACTGGCAATCAAATAATTGCCGGAGGCTACTGATAGTGACGAAGAATATGTTTGTCAGTTTGTAGTGGGGTTCAATAAACTCTGTAGTGCGGATACAGAACAGTGCTTAGCTTATAGAATGATAGCAATAGTAATAGTATAACTCGCAGTAGCATAATCAGTATACATCGTAATAATGTATATCTATATCTATACTAAAAAATTAGCAAAAAATCAATGCTCTAGCGCTGTTGCGCAATGCAGCGCTTTGAACATCTTGAACAAGAGAAAGGAGTAGCGCGTTGACCAGCGGCATTTGCCATTTACCGGCCGCCAATTTCAAATTGAAGCAAAATTGTAAAACCCGGGAGGGATTTTGGTAGAATCTTTGCTATTCCACACCTAATATATTTGCGGCCTGAAGATGCTGATATAGTGTGTATACAATAGAGGTATGATAATTATAAAACGGATATATAATCAAACAATGAATTGTAAGATTATCTTGATTATCTTTATTGAAGAAATTTCATTTAAGCAAAAACTTTCTCTTTTGGGAATAAATTGAGTGTCTGTTTTTGCCTAATCAAGCCAAGTCATTCATTTGCCGGGCCAAAGTTTTTGATTGTTGCCTTTTTTAGCCTCCTTTTCTTTTTTGAAGGTGCAGCTTTAGTTTACCGGCTGCTTGCTCCGACTTCGACATTGATTACTGTCGGGTTTGCCTGTCTGAATTCATTTTGTTTTGCAAAAGATGGAAGATGAAGATGAACAGCACTACTTTAGTGTGCCAAATGAGGAACTTGTTTCGGCTTTCGGATGTCACTTAATTAGTATGAATGTAGATACGCTCGGCATCGGAGGCAAGCATATACACATCTATATCTGCTACTCATTTGCTCTTAATGAGCACATTACTCCGAAATCCGAACTAATGCTATACAATATACTCGTATAACCGCACAAACTGGAGATATTCACCCACTCAATAGCGGCTGGCTCGCTTACGTGTAAGCCCTCAAATTTCTCGCCGATTGCTAGGCTTCAAACAGACTAGTACTTCACGTGACTCAGCCCGTTTCTCGTTTAAGCGTAGGGAACTTGTCACCGGGGCTGCGGAAGCATTTTTTTTCTCAGAGCTGGAAGGCGTAGTGTCGTAATGCGGAGCGCAGGAAGGGTGAGAGAGAGCACAGAGCAGGAGCATGACGACCACAGTGGCAGAATGATAAGCTGACTGTCATCTATGCTACTACTGGCAATTGTCGCTAATAGAGCACCGCACAGTTCCGCGGCAGCAAAAGCCCGCGACAGTGCGACAGACCCACACACTATCGTCGAGCAAGGACTATTATTATCAATCGTTTGGCCCTTCCTCCCGCTTCGAGGCAAAAGTGTAGGCCAACGAGAGTTTGCCGAGCGAGCACAGCACACACAATCATCAGTTTGACGACTATGCATAATCATCAGAACCGAGAGTACCCTATATCTTGCTTGATAATATGATACTCCATGATTTTTGTCTGTCGACCTCGTATTCACTATTCTCACTGGCGCCGAAGCAAAACCGTTGGCTTCTCGAAGCAGGAAAATGACGTATCCGTCCACAGCCTGCGCCACCACAGAATCGCCGACTGCCTCCGATCACGTGAAGCTTGCATTTTGGTGCCTCGCGCCTCAGGCTTCGCCGCACACTATCATCAGAGTTAGAGCCCGGCAACAGGCTTTGTAGGTTGCTGTTCTTGCTCGAGTCGCATGTCGTTATAGTTGTGTCGCTGCTCAGCTCTTCTGCGGCCACGCTTCCGCATCTCTGCTGCTGACGGAGACTCGGTCCGCGTCTGCCGCTCCTTCTCTTCCTCCCACCTCACCAGTCTAGATTTTATTGTCAGCGGCTCGTCGAACCGCTCCTTCTCGTGCTCACTCATGTCTCGGGCTATTTATTCGACTCTTCCACACCGACGTACTCCACCCACCGCCCAATACTCGCTACAACTGCATGCGCCTCCCGCCGCCGCACCGCAAACCACTCCACGTGTCGCCGTCGACATCCGCAATCCCTGGCAAACGCCGCTCGTGGCCCTTCCTCCGACAGACCATTTGTAAACCGTGTGCGCAAGTCTAGGTGAATTAACCGCTCGGCGCGGTGCACTGCGCGGCACCGCTGACCTGACTCTGCCACTGGAAAGTGGCCGGTCAGGATGAGCTTGTGCGAGCACTGCCGCGTCCATTGGTCTATTCTCTTTGACACATCCTTTGCGCGACCGATCTTGAGCCAGAGTATCTCGTCAAGGCCGATTTGTTTTCGATCCCCTGTATTGTATTAGTATTTCTCGTTCGTTATCTGGTAGATTGCAAGTATTCATACGCTGATCTGGAGGTAGAATTTCGTAAATGTAGATATATCCCGCCTCGTCGGCTTTTGATATCGGCTTGTTGAGCTCGGCAGCTAAGAGTTTTGTATAGCGCGTCCGTGAGGCGGCAGAAACGGCGTAGTTTGCTACCGGCTCTGCTCCCTGCTGCTGCTGCTGCTGCTGCTGCTGCTTTCCTTTTCGTTTCTCTTGCGGCTGGTTAGATTTGGACAGTGTAGGATTAGACATGCAAAGGATCCGCTGTAAGCTGTGTAGAAACTTGCTCATCGCGCCTTTCTTTCTCGTTTTCTTTTGTGAATGTTCATTCTTTGATAATCTACTTTGAAGATCTTGATCTTTTTGGTTTAAATGTTGTCGACAATATACACTTGTCTCATTATTATTGCTGCAAATATAGTGCCGACAGCGAACACCTGTTGATTTTGCGATTCCTGCGCACTGCCGTTTATTGTTGGTTTGTTTTCGTGAGAGTAATTCCAGACGTGTCATTGCACGTACATTTGTACTGTAGTCGAAGAATTGTTGTGCTATAACATCTAGATCTGATGCTTGCTATATGTATATTTAGGTGGCTGGACGCAATTGCCTACTTTGGTCTAATTACTTTCTACGCGTACATTCCGAAGCCGCACACTCTTACATCCTATTTAATATTTTCCATAAGATGCTGATATGTGTGTTTCCGTTTATTTACTGCGTACCGTTTATTTACTGCGTAGACGGATTCTGTATGGAAGAAACTGATGACCGTGGGTTGGTGACGAGTGTATATTGTTGCTTGTAAAAAGAGATCGTCCTATTTGCTTGATGCTATTTTTGTCACTAAATCTTGTTTCTGATTACCAAGATCTAAACATCAAGATATATAAAATAGGCAGAAATAAATTCAAGCTTACAAGATTTAGCTACAAATAGCTATTAGCATGCGTAACTACTATATATACTAGCTGTCAGTCTACTCGACAAAACAGAACCACTTACTCCTTATGGAGAACCATATCCACAAGTTTATAAAAAATGGATAAAAAAATATATGAAAAAAAGAGCTTTACGAACACTAGCCGACCGTTTGGAAAACAGTGTCGTCTTGGCTTGCTTGTTTTTTCAAACTCGGGTGATCAGGAAAGAAAGGGGCTGTCAACACAGATCTTGATAAGGCGCTATATCACACCTGTCATGACATATACCTATTAAGAAAGATCTCTCGTATTGTACGAGTTAATTAGTTAAGCATTATAGAAGTATATACATACTTGTAAGAAGAAGAATAAAAAGCACAAGATGTAAATACTCGACTCTGCTTTTGATAAATTGGCAGGTTTACCAGATGTGAGCCTGCTTTTGGCAAACAATTACAAACCGATCAACGGTTTTTTTTTTCCCAGCTTCGTTCATTTTGTGACATCGTGCGTGGGTGATAAGCTAATCCTTTTCACATATTACTGACACTAACGTTGTTTATTTTATTCATTTCTTTTTATCCACAGTCAACTATTTCAGAAACTACAAGCAGAGGTTTTAGCCTACTTCTACATTAACGGTCCTACAAAGTGTTGTCCAACCTCGCGTACAACCACCCATTTTGTTCGGACTACACTTACCTTTTGATATTTTTATTAATCCTGCGTTTACTATTGGTAGAGAATACTCATATGATATTGATATGATGCAATATAGGTTATGTTGAATAAGAATTGTGATTATTTCACTAATACGCCTGATTCAAAAAATTAAGCACAACTAGCTCATTACTTTCGTACTATACCATACCTTCAACAAGCAAGTAAATGTGAAATATGAAAATATAGCAGAAAACTAACAGACCCGGTCGACAATCCTACAAAATACACATCTCCGATCAAGAAACTTGAACTTTCTTCTAATAGCCATAAGCGCATCCCCATCTCCATCCGTATGCCATTGTAAAGCACACTCTACAAGACGGTCAAGCGTACTTTGTTCATCGCATATACAGTAATGCTTCTGCTGCAGTTGGTCATCTGGTGGTGTCAGGTTCATCAGATCATTTGCGAGTATCCCACGTTGACTATATCTGATATTCTTGCTTCCTATATTCTCAAATGTTCAGTACGATAGAATATTTCTATTAATAAAAAAGCTTGATTATTCACATACTCTCCTTCTTAATCAGATTGACACTATCGTTCTCTCCCTCCTCTTTCTCCTCGCCCTCTTCCTCACAGTCTTCCTCAGACACAGAGTACTCCAAACCTTCAGCAACAGCACGCGCTCGTAAGATCTCTTCATGCCGCATCGTATTAAGCTGTGACTCAATCTGATTATGATAACATCGTCTATGCGCTGGCTCATGGTTGTGGGTGAATCGCGAGGTCAATGAGATCTTGTTTGCCAGTCCACCAAATAAGCCTGTTTCTTTTTGCTTCTGGTGCGGCTGCTGCTGGTAGTCGTGGCCGTCTTGTCGAAGACATAGGGTTGAAAAAGAAAAAAGAAAAGAATCTGTCTGTGTGATGTCGTTGGCGAATGATTCTTGGGACATTGAAAAGTTGCTGGTTTCGATTTATTGTGAATTTTGCAGATATTTGTAGAATCTAGGGTATCGGTAATATTTTAACATCACAATAAGTTAAAATATATATAACAGAAAAGAAGGTATCCAACAAGAACTTGATGGAACGCACATGGTATACAGCATTACAGTATTTGAAGACAAGCACAACGAGCGAGGCGATTAGATGAACAAGGAGCGGAAAGTCATTCTGTTACTTAGTGACAACACGTGGATTAGTTTGTTGATGTCATTATCGCTTGCTTGCTGTTGATATAACCATCCCGCCTTGCTTGTACAGCAGGCATATGTAATACTCATTCGCAGCAATGATCAACATGTACTTAAGACTTATCCAAACAGCACACAAACTCAGGGGTTAATGGTTGCTATGACGACGTGAAGTTGTTTGCACTTTTAAGGTTTAGAGACTGAATGCGGTTAGCCATTGTTTTGAGTTAGCCCGGTTCAGGACTTGATTCACTCACTTCTCATCGTCTAGGCCGAACCTTCTCAATTACGTCTCGTCGTCTCTATATCTGCCGCTACACACTTCTTCAACTTTGATAGTCAGCAGTGTCTTTGTTTGGGGTGAAATTAATTGCATCCGGTGTCAAGGACCAGGTTTCTGTTCTTGCACTCGTTTAGTTTGAAGCAGTGCTTGATATCCTGTCAGGTGTCAAGCTACAACCAGCTCCATTACTCTTCGACTATCTCTTTTTCCCAGCCAGTTCATGCTAGCATCTAGCGCTATAGCAATGCCTTTATCTGCTTCTTCTTCGCCTCGTCGGCATCGATCAGTACCTACCATCGAGTTTCTTAAAGGTTTTTAATCACCAACTCTATTTTTTCCAGAAAAAGGCAAGCTGACGCTAGTATTGTTATACAGATCGACTATATCTTGCTGCAAGTGACTCTGCACCGCATGATACCGATTCTGCTGCTTATTTTACGGTAGACGAAGCTCTACCGTATAATGCCTTTCATCATGATTTTGGACCGCTGCATATTGGCCATTTATACCGATTTGCTATGGCTTTGCATGAAATTCTTGCCGTACGTTGCCTTCCTACTTTCAAGTTGTGCTTTCAGTTACAAGGACTAATTCGTGGATAGGAGGAGGAGAATAAGGAAAAATCTGTCGTGTTTTATTCACGGACAAATCCGCGGTCACGAGCAAATGCCGCTTGTCTACTTTGCTGCTATATGGTAAGCACTTTTATAATTGCATGTTTGGGCTGAGCAATTAACAATTTATATTTAGGTACTCATTCAATCTTGGCTTCCGCATCTAGCGCTGGCGCCGATAGCTCAGGCAGAGCCACCGTTCATGCCATTTCGCGATGCGGGGTACTCGGTGGCGGATTTTACATTGTCGATTCAGGATATTGTGTATGGTGTGTGGAAAGCTAAAGATAAAGGACTACTTGACATGCGAGAATTTAATTTAGAGGAGTGAGTCGTAATTCTATCTTGCTGTGCTTTGGGAACGATAATAACCAGTGAATAGGTATGAAACGTACGAGAGGGTCGAAATGGGGGATTTTAATACAATTCCCCCACATTTCGTCGCATTTGCATCGCCGCAGTATAACAATGCGCCGGACCAGACGCCTCAAAAGCAGCCGTTAGCGGTACGCAATGTACTTGATTTCTTTGTCGAGAATCAGGTTGATATTGTCGTACGGTTAAACTCGCCACTGTATGACAAGCGGATATTTGAGAATCGCAACATTAGGCATGTTGATATGATATTTGAGGATGGAACCTGTCCAGAGATGGACACCGTGCGAAATTTTATTGGTATCTGTGCCGAGGTCATTGCAGAGAATAAGTTGATTGCTGTGCACTGTAAAGCCGGACTAGGGCGGACCGGGTGCTTGATTGGCGCCTATTTGATTTATGCATACGGATTTACGGCCAACGAAGTTATTTCATATATGCGATTTATGAGACCTGGAATGGTTGTCGGACCACAGCAGCACTGGTTGTATTTGCATCAGCAGGAGTTTAGAGAGTGGCGGCATACGATGGGATTTGGTGCGCCGTCGGCGGTTTTAGCTGGCCATCGGCCGCTTGTTCCGTTGTCGGTGTTGCGTGAAAAGACGGCAAGTCCGCGGACGCCGGTGCGTAATATTCTGGGCGACGTCGAGAATAGTGCGTCGCTACCTGCGCCGACACCTGGGCAGCCTCGGAAGTCACCTAGTCAGATGCGGTCGCGGACAGTATCTGCTGCAATGAGCGAGAACATAGAGAACGAGATGGCGCTACCTACCGAGAAAATTGTAACGCAAGAAGATTTTGTGATGCAAGATCGACCAAAGGATGGAGGTGGAGACGGCGGCTCGTCCTTGATGGTACGCAAGACGCGGTCGACGAGCGCATCGCCCGGCAGGCGAGCTGTAAGTTACTCTGCCGTGACGACCACCACAACGACAACAATGTTGACTACTACGACTATCAGTCCACGGAATGCATCTGCGAGAGTGCGTGGAGTATCGGGGACTACTACTGCATCGTCATCGGGTGGCGAGAAGGCCAAAGGGCCTGTGGGCGGAGTCCGGAAGATTAGCGCGCGCACGAGGAGGGGACTGTAGTTTGGTGTATAGTGCTGTATTATAGAGACAAGAGACGAAGGGTTTGATATCTTGCTTGTTGCTTTTGCTTTTGCTTTGCTCTTTCCTTTGCTTGTTGCTTTTTGCTTTTTGCTTTTTGCTTTTAATTTTTTGCTTTTTGCAGATAGCTTGCGTTTTTTTCCGGTAGAATAATTGATCTTTTGTTTTGAAGAAAGAAATTTGAAAAGTGGGTAGGTTGTTGAGACGGTCACAGAACCAGGCCACTAGCGTGGCTGTCACGTTTAAATTAAGGTTGGTTTAACAGTCGTAGATCCATTAATGAAGTAAATCTAGATCTTTGAACGGTAAGCGCAGGTTTGAGAGGGTTGACTATGGAATGGTATATTTGGTATGATGAGACAACTTTCATGTCAAATCCGAAAATAGTCTGATGAATGTGAGTAGAAAGGCCGAGGAAGGGAAGATTCATGGCTGTTCGGACTAACCGAAGCGAGGCGCATAAGGCGCTTGTTCTTTTCTTTAAAGCTCTGATAAGAGTCTGAGTCAAGTCCCACTTACGTCACCGTCCACCTGCGGCTACACAGTCAATTATACCTTCCTCTTTTGTAAATCTCTAGTGTGCTTTATATATTCAAAAATAATTGCTACTTTCTTTGGTTTACTGTGCTCTACTGTTGTGTTGGTCCTTTCTCGCGCTCTCGATTCTCTTGCCGCCGGTCTGGTCCTGCACGGCAAAGTCCGAAATCTTGAATAATTGTAAAAACATGCGATATTTAGGGCTGTAAAGCAGGAATATTGAGCTACGTCGCATTGTTATCGCGCGTCGTCGTCCTTCCTCTTTCTCTTCCGATTCTCTAGTCTTTTTCCTTTCCCTCCCTCCTTACCTTTAGTTTCTAGGTTGTCTCCCTTCTTTTCATCTCATATTTTTTTTTTGTAAGGAAAGACTTTTTTATAATACGCGCCTCTGCCGTATCTGAATGGAATATCACTCTGATCATCTTCTCGTTCTCATCCATGGGCACGTACTCTCTTTCTCTCCCGACTCCGATCTACGTTCGCCCAACTAATATGTTTCTGATTATATAGGCTTTGGGGAAATGTCTCGCATTTTGATTACATCTGTCGCGCAATCGACCAATATTACACCTATGACGATCTCGCCGATCTTGTCGATAACAGCAAGGTAGTCGGCGGAAAGCAACGGGCAGAAGCGTATGTTTCGTTGACTGGAGAGAGTCTCGCACGAGCCGAATCTGATCCTGAAAAGGAAGATCTCGAATCGCTTATTCAGAAACTTCGTGAATCGGGCAAGTTAGCGAAGAATAGCAAATATCGGAAGCCGTACTTGCTGGTCACGCGCAGTAACGAAGGCTATCAGACGTATGATGGTATTGACATGTGTGGCGAAAAAGTAACTCGGGAGGTGTGTTTCTACTTACCCTTTTCTATTGCAATTATTTTTTCTCTCTTTTCTATCTCATTAACTGTGTTAACCCTTTTCTTAATGTTTTTAGATTGAGGATGCACTTGATAATTATGAGAGACAGGGTATTCGGATCAACAAGATCTCTATTACTGGCTACTCTCTTGGCGGGCTTATGGCGCGCTATGCCATCGGCATGCTCTACCAGCGCGGTGTATTCAAGAGAGTTACTCCTGTGGTATGTGTACAACTATAATTTGTACTAATTATAAAAGTTCTAACCGTCTTTGTTTAGAATTTTACCACGTTTTGTACCCCTCATATCGGAGTCAGAGCGCCGGGCAAGGGCCTTCCAACAACAATTTTTAACACGTGCATCCCGAGAACTTTCTCTGCGACAGGCCGTCAGCTTTTTCAGATTGACAAGTTTTCCACCTCTGGCAAACCGCTAATGTCTATTTTAGCAGACAAATCCTCGATCTTTTATCACGCACTCATGTTGTTCTCTAATCATGCGCTGTATGCTAATATCGTTAATGATCGCCGTACATCTTGGTTTACCGCCGGTATCTCGCATACGGATGTGTTTCTCGATCTCCGCAATATTTCGCTGAATTATCTTCCAGGATACGAGCCTACTTTGATTGATGTGTCTAATCCGATTTCTCCTATTTTGCACACCCAGGATCCGGAAATGAGACTAATGTCCGGTGTATCTGGTTTGCGCGCCGGTGTGAGTATTCTTCCGACGCTGTTTATGGCAATCATTAATATCTTTTTGATTTCGCCTTTTTATGTACTCGCGTACTTCATTTCGGCCGCAATTCAAACCTTCTATTCATCGCGTCGTCTTCGCGAGTTCCATTCTAACCGTAAAGGTCGATATGGAATGGACGAGTTTCGTTTACTCCATATTGACGAGCAGATCGAAGACGTCGTCGATACAGTTTTAGGAGATTTTATCCCGTACAGCATGTCACATGCGCACGTTGATGATATCATGTCGGATAATCAGACGACGGCGGGTACCTTTGATGAGAAGAATTATTACCATGTACCCCCGTTGGAGATTACCGATTTACAGGCGAAAATGATCCAGTCGCTTAATTCTGTTCCGTGGAAGAAGTTTCCTGTGCATATCACAAAGACCAAGGCTGCGCATGCGGCTGTTATTGTGCGTCATTTAGATTGGAAGGGAATGGAGGAGGGACAAGTTGTTATTCGCCATTGGCTTAGTGAAGTTTTGCATATGTAAATTCTCATCAAAACTTGCATTCAAACGAGGATAAGGTGAATATTGGAGTACTCAAGAGTCTGGTTGATCTGGTAACTGTGCTCTAGAGCTCTTACGAATTTGTAAAGGGTACAGTCCGGCTGGATGTCGGCGTTTGTTTTATTTTATTTTACTCGTTTTGTTTTGTGTGTGAAATTACCTTTTTCTGGGTTTAAGTTGAAATTTGGAATACTATTTGGTTTGAATTGAAATTTTGCTGATTTCCATCAAAGTAGTTTCTCCTTAGCAAAGACCAGGCATTAGCAACTTTAAAAAAAACCAAAATGACTCGAGCTCGAATCTTATCGCTCGACGGTGTCCGCGGTCTGTGCTTGTTGAGCGAGGGTTTTGTGTCACGACATTCGCTATCTTGCCCTCAGACTAGACACGATTCTTACCATAAAAACATCTCCTTTAATTGAAGTGTTCTTGCTTGCGACACATTGACCTGCTGTTGCTGTTTAATGAGGAGTACGGGCTGCTTGCTATTGAGGTGCTGAAATTTTTTTTTATCTCCAACGAGATAGTCTACTATTTGTGTGTACGGTGGGCTTATCGGTCGAACGAAAGTGAGAGATGGGTAAATCGCAGGTTACGGCCAGGTTGGTGTTTCATGTTGCTGTGATCTGCTTAGGTGCTTTGCAATTTGGATATCATTTGGTGAGTTTGCATTTTGTTTTGCGAACTTGTTTCGAAAGCAAATAGAAGAGTGCTGACGCGTGTGAGATTTAGTCTGAGCTAAACGCTCCTGAAGCATATATTTCATGTCAGATCAAATATCGAGATGATTTTGAAGGTCCGTACAGTACTAGCGCTCTAGTTGACTGTATTCCTATGGATGCCAACAAAATTGGTCTTGTCAATTCCATGTTCAGTGTTGGTGGATTCATTGGCGCCACGATGGGTGGTCGCGGAGCAGATAGATTCGGACGACGTGGACTGACGATGATCAACTGCGCTGGATTTATTATCGGACCGGCCGTTATGGCTGTATCTACAAACTTTGGACTACTGATGCTGGGAAGATTATTAGCCGGTTTGGGCGCAGGTGCAAGTTTGATAGTTACGCCAATGTATTTGAATGAGATCAGTCCGCCAAAGATGACTGGTTTTATTGGAGCTATGACGCAAGAGTTTGTAAATATTGGAATTCTTAGCGCCCAGGTCTTTGGGATTTTTTTGTCGTCGTTTACTGGCTGGCGAATTATTCTGTCGATTGGTGGCATGTTTGGGTTGATGAATTTGCTGCTTATTCCGTTTTGCGTCGAGTCGCCTAAATGGCTGACATTACGGAATCGTGCTCATGACGCTCGTGTGTCGCTGATCAAACTCCGGGGGTTAACTGATGGTCCGGAAGTTGCGGCTGAGATTCTCGAGATTGATGAGCTGATTGAGAGTTGGAAAGATCATCAGCTTGATCCTATCAAAGTTGTCGAGACACGCATGTCGGGATCGTCTTCAGAGTCTACATTATCTGAAGTCGCTGACGATGATGCTGATTCTGTTGCGCAGATTACGCCGCAGCAAGTTGTTGAAGAAATTGGAGTTATCAAGGACTCACTTTCAGAGTTGAACTCCTCCGAAGAAGGTACGCTCCGCTCAGTCGATTCTAACCGGCCCAAGGATTTCTACAAAATCTCATACAAAGAGTTTTTGACGTCGCCAATTTTTCGACGACCAATGATTTGCGTTATTGGCATCTTGACAGCGCAGCAGTTGTGCGGTATCAACACTATGATCTTTTACGGCGTCACTATCTTATCTGGGCTGTTTCCCAACGGTGCCGTCCTTGTTAATGTCCTCATCTCGCTGCTCAATTGTCTTGTCAATCTTGGTGTTGCTCCTTTTGTTGATCGTGTCGGTCGTCGCCCCCTCTTGCTCACTTCTATCGGAGGAATGTGTCTTTCTGCATTCTGTCTCGCATTTGGCATTCTCAAGAACGTCACTATTCTTTCTGGAATTGCCGCCACCGTCTTCGTCGCATTTTTCTCTGTAGGCCTAGGCCCGATTCCTTTTCTTATCGTACCAGAACTCACAGAGGCGAGCTCAGTCGGTGTCGCGCAAAGTACGGGATTTATCTGCAACTGGATTTCCGTATTTTTCATTGCGTATCTATTCCCGATTGTGAATGCTGCTATTGGAGGATATGTCTTTTTGATACTTTTTGGCATCGCGCTGTTTTACTTCTTATTAACATTCAAGTACGTGCCGGAGACCAAGGGAAAGTTAACGTTTGAGGAAGTGTGGGGATATTCTGTTGTTCCTATGGAATCTTTGTGAGTTATAATATGCATTGATTGATAGTTGAGGTGTAGAGTCGGTGGTTTCTTTTTTTTTTTTTTTTTTTCTTTTTTTTCTATTTCCAATGTTGGGTGTAATGAGTTATTTCTGATGATGTGCGGTGTTGGTTGTGTTGATTTCTAGCATGATTGAACTAGTTGTGGGGTTGTTTATCGTTTTCATGATTTTTGTTGTATTTTGGCGGGAATGGATGACTTTGGAATGACTGACTTGCTTATATTTTGATTGTTTTTGAAACATTCTTATGTTTGTCGTTTTGATAATGTTTTTGGCATCGGCATGTATTTTTGTTTTCTTTGTTTCATATTGATAGAAAATGGATCTATGATTATATCTAATATCTTTTTATCTGGGCTGAGATTGTAACTACAAAGTTCAAGTAAATGTGAATTTTTACTGTGAAATAGGGAAGAGTAGATATTGGATGTTGGTATCAAGCTACTAAAGTGGGACTTGGAACAAGCTGAGAGCATTTTCTAGTGCACTCTTCTCAAAACATAGTATATATCTCTCCGTACCGCAATATATTACATTTTCAGCAGCCTATCCAGATTCTAGAAATTACTGTAATTTTTTTCTTTCAGTGGTCAGCTAGATATGGATACTGTTTTTGCAGAGACACCTGAGCGAGACTTCAATGCCGCGTTACTAAGTACTCGACTCACTTCGCTAATCGAGTATACGCAACATCAAAACGATGAATTTCAAATATTTTCAGACATTTTTTTATCTTTAGAATTACATGATAGCTGTTTGAATAATCTTCTTGATGATAACGAGAAACTTGAGTTATTTGAAGGTTTCGAGACCAATAGACCTGTGATGGAGGACTATGACGATGAATCTGATTGCAGTACGATATATTATTTTGCTTGCAAAATATGAATATATTTTTGGAATAATAACCTCTATAAGAAGAGCCAGTGCTAATTTTGTGAATGCTAGTGCTGAGAGTTCCGGTTGCTACGATATATGCCGTCCGGCAACCGGCAGCTGAGCTTCGGCTTTCCTTAGACGCAGACGCGTCGTTTACCTCACTTATCAGCGATAATGACCAGGTTACAACGTTTCTTAGCCGCGATGAGATTGGCGTCAGTAATACGGAAATTGTACGATCTACGGCGTCGCTGGCGCTTGCTTCGATTGTCACAGAAAAAGAGCACGCGCGAGACAGACTGCGTACTGTGCGCGAAGAAGATGATCTTAGTCAGTATTCGTTATTAAGTGTATCTTTGGGAGATTCTTTTGATTTTGCTTTTGATGGCGGGGAAAAATCCAGTCTATTGGCTGGTTTGACGAAAGTAAAGGGCAAGGCTGAGTTGCCGCCATTGCCGCAATTTGACCCTATTGATTTGAATGATAATAGTAATTACGATATTTCAGATAGTTTTACGGCACCTATTCTTAGCATGCGAGATCAGGAAAATATAACGCCGAGATCAGTCTCTCGAGCGCAAGCTCTCACATTGCGTCGCCGTCTCAATACTAATTTCGCACCGGTTCGTGAACAATATCAGTCTGTGTATCGACCACTTGTGCTAGCGCAGTGCATGGAAAATCAGTCGACTTATCGCGAGCTTTTGGCCGATGAAGAAGGCATTTGTATGCAGGCACCCGAGGTCGGGAGTACTGTACTTGCAAATTGGCATGAGGTTGTAGCTGAGATGAATTCTCTTTTTCTGTCTGCTAGTCAAGAGCATGGAGAGTTATTCGAGGATGTATCGTCTGAGAGCTGTAGTTTAAGATTTGATGACGCTTTTAATCTGTGGTTTACTAGTGCGAGAAATGATGAAGGAGTAGCTAGACTAACCGCATCATCTCGCACCAATTCTTGCACAAATGATACCTTTGCCGGTCGAAGCCATTCATCAAAGCATGACGCTGCAACAAGAATCTGTGACTCTGACTCGGCGCTAAAGATTACACCAGCTTCAGATCCTGTCTCTGTCACGGCACTTGCTCCATCATCCACGATTAAGACTGACCGAGAGCCTGACGAGAATAGAGACTCAAGCCATTTCAGTTTTGAATTTGGCGAGGTGTGGAGTCGGAAAAGATACTCGTTTGTACCAAGCTGGTCGCGAAAATTGACGGGGAAACAAAAGTCATATGGCCGTCTCTCAGAGACAACTGCAAATGTCTCTAACTCTCACTTGAGTCGTTCAGAAAATACCCCATTTCACGCGCAGACTTCTTCTCTGCTAGCTACCCTTGGGTCAAGGACAGCGACCGCAAGATCTGTCTCGAGACAGAGTTCGAATGTATCGGTGGTGGGGAAGATTAGGCGGCGACTTAGCTTGCTTTTGTGATTGGGTGGATGTTATTACTGTGCTGTGCGTATTATTCTTTGCTACTAATCAACTGATTTCTGTTCTAAATGAAATATTATAATCTACGATCATAGACGGATATAAGACCGTAAATTAAACAAAAAAGAAACTGAAAAACATTAAAAACATCAATCATTGTTATTGGGTTAGGGCTTTAAGAGGTGCTTTGATCCGTAGTTCAATTCTGATCTGTATACAAACACAGTCAGCAAACAAGGCATGAAATTGATATAGAATCTGTGGAATCTTCAATTTTTTATTACATTATCAGAGAGTGGTATCCGCAATCAGGGAGGGCGTCAACATCGCAATGGCGACGAACCAGTTCCAGTTCGCACGCCCGTCAGGCACGCCTCCGCACCAGTCTCGAAGTCGTCGCCAAAATAATTCGACGAACGCCGGTCAGTCTGCGTTTAGTAATATTAACGTTTTTCAGAATGGTCAAGCGGGTAAAGTACAGGTTAAGAAACGAAACGCAAAGGGGAATGGCGGTGGTAGTCAAGTTGATGATGGCTGGGATGCGAAAAATCAGGCTTTGATGAGCGAATATGAAGCTACCTGGGCTGGTGATTTGCAGACTTTATATGAAAAGGTTGGAATGATAACTCAGTGCTTAACTGTCATGTCTTAATTGTATACTAATCCTTACTGATGCAGCTGCAAGCGCTTCGCGAAAAAGAGCGAACAGAGATGGAGAATCGTGGTCTAGTTGATCGGCCAGACACACAAAAGTCTCTCACAGACGCTATTGTATTTGTGGGTACCTGTATGGAAATGTGTCCAGTATTTGAACGCGTCCGAAGATCAGCAGGAAATCTCGTGAAATCGTACGAGCGAGGAGCAGATGGGAATATTGATAAGAATCTAGCAGTCAAAGAATTCTCGAGACCAGCGGCCGGACAGCCACCACCTTTGCCTTCGGATGTGCGACCTCCTGGGATTTTGCAGCATACGCTTACGTATCTGATCGATAATATTGTTCCTCAATTACCAGACTCTCATGCATTTCTCTGGGATCGAACACGTTCGATCCGTCAGGATTTTACCTATCAGAATTACTCTGGATACGAAGCTATCGATTGCAACGAGCGTATTGCACGTATTCACATCTTTGCTTTGCATAGCCTTGCCGGCGACCGTATTGAGACAGCACGACAGCAAGAACTTGAACAATTCAACAAGTCGCTGCAGACCCTATCTGAGTTCTACGGCGACTTGAGAAGGAGAGGCGCGCAGGCTCCAAACGAGGCGGAGTTTCAGGCGTATAGATTGCTGAGCTTGTTGCGCGATCCAGATCTTGATCGACAGGTTCAAGATTTACCACGCGCTGTATTTCTCGATAGTAGAATCCAGCTTGCATTAGAACTTCGGTCTATGATCCAGCAAAACAATATTGTTGAACGCGGGCACACTAACGTTGAGAATGCGCAGAATTTATTTGTCAGATTTTTCAAGCTTATCAAAAGTCCTAGTGTGCCGTTTCTCTTTGCATGTTTAGCCGAAGTCCATTTCAACGATATCAGAATGTGGGCATTACGGTCAATGTCTTCTGGATATCATAAACGAGGAAAACCATATATTGCTGCGAACCTTGTTGAAATGCTCGGCTGTAATGATACAGCTGAGTTGTATGAGATTTGTAACCATTTTGAGATTAATTGCAGAGTCGAAGATGGCATCGAGTGTGTTGATGTTACAAGTTGGAATGGTGAGATTTATCGTTTGCAGATTTTTTAGTCTCATAGAATTCTGGTTATTGACATAGAGCAGATCAATTAGCATTATCTAAACCTCCGTTTCATCAAGCGTACTCGACACGTTTGGTTCAGGCAAAACTTCAAAATCAATCAGTTCCGCAGCTGCTACACGGCAACAATTTGAATGTCTATCCCCAAAATTCGCAAGAGGGATATACGGCTCAGACCCTTTTCTCCACCAGTGGTAGTCACCCTGCTCAGCGACGCGTATCAGTGCCGACGACGAGTGATAAGCAACCGCCGAGCTGGATGTTTAACAAATCTTCCGAGACATCTTCTGCTGATGCCTTCAAATTTGGCGCAAAATCAGTTGGAGCCAGTGATAACACCGTGTTTGCTAATGGATCGAGTAGCATGAAGTCTGCACCTGCTTCTATAGAACCAGCGTTCTCATTCGATAAGCAGCAGAATGGTTCTAGCTCCCAGCAATCTTCATCGCCATTTTCGTCTGGTCAGCAAACAGCGTTTCAACAGCCTTTTTTTGCTCAAGCAAACTCTCCGTCTCCGTTTGGTCAAGGCAAAGCATTTTCATTTGGCCCCCAAGCTTCCTCTGTTTCAGCAAAACAGCCCACGTTTCTAAAGCCATCTTCTACGCTGTTACAAGCTGATAGCCCAACTCCTACGAGTTCCAAGCGAAAAGTAACATCATCCGATGAAACGGATAATGATAGGACTCACAACGATTCTCAAAAGAGACACTCGCCTGAAAAGCCTGACGAGGCGGCTATATTAGCTGAGCGACAGAGAAAGGCAACTGCGGAGCGTAATCGCGTAATGCTACGGAATGCATTCGCAAATATTGGTCGTATAGAGCGGGATGAGATGGTCAAATCGGTGGTTTCGGAAATTGTTCAGGAGGTTTCTAGCAAGACTCTCGAAGAGTATGTGAAAGAGCGCAAGCGGGATGAGCGTGCACGGTTGGTAGAGTCTCTGGCAGCTGAGCTGTTTACGACGTTGGTGTATGATAATTCGTGGCAAGCGTGCCAAGAAGCTATGGCGGGAGAGCTGCGACGAAGGTATCTTTTGAAGGCTACGTTGAAAAAAATTAGCATGGCTGCGGTGTTGGCGAAGGCGAATGCTGATCTGAAGAAACGAAGGCGCGAGCAATATCTTGAAGCATCTCGGATGCTGGGACGTCCCGCGAAGAAGAAAAGAATGTCATCGTCGCATATGCCTGTTGATAATTACTTGAGCGAGGCAGAGCGAATTGCATTGATTGATGAGGAGCGTGAGGAAGTACAGCAACTATGGCGACCACTTGATTTGGATGCTGTTTTTTTAAAGCATGTCGATTTAAATTTTGAAAGTGCTGGGATCTTGGATGGTGTTTTGGACGTCAATGTATTGACATCTGATTGGCATTCCCCAGCTGGTGTGTGGATGCGTAAAAAGCTAGCGCTTGAATGGGATGGAAATCGGTACATTCACAATCTACAGGGAAAATCTGTGAATGTCACATTTGCTTCGATGGATGCAAATCCAGATTCTTATGATGATGTCGGGGCTTTGATTTTTCTATGCGGAGCGTCGGGTAGTCATGAGTCCTTTTCATCGCATGGGAAGCTTTCCAAAGATCGCGAGACCTTGCAAGAGGCCTTGCGGCGATTGCGGCAGTTTTCCTCTTATGGGGTTACGTTACTTGTATGTTATTGGCCATTTGAAGGAATTTCGTCAGCTGAAGTATGTATAATCTTTCTCTCTTTTGAATGCGCGCGAAAACTGACGGTTGCCTATAGATGCAAAAGGAGTTAGGATTGGCAAGTTATGTAGAACACGGACAGAGAATTGTGTCGTCACTGTATGTGCTTACGCTTGAATCTGCGAAGGATTCGGATCTGTCGAGTGCAATAGAGATGCTTGGAAAATCTGTAGGTCGGTAGATAAATTACTGAGAGTGTACGTTAAAGAGCATATTTACGGGGTTATTAAATGTGATTTATATAGCAAAATAGCAGCATTTGCAAAAGAGTGGCTACATTTTATGTGACTGTAGCAAAAACACGCGAAGTAGTGCGGCGACGCGCCTCACTTTTTTTTTTGGTGGCGGCAGGTACTTTCTTCCCAAAGCCTCACTGACATCTTTAGGATCACCATTATTCGTACTCGCTATAGAGATTGCGAGCAATTTGTAGGACCGGAGTTCCTGCTATTATTGTTTTTGATTGTAGTTTATTTGCTTTGCGAAATCAGTAAAGTGAGCTATTCGAGTTATGTCAGATCCCTTCGAACCCTTCAACAAGCGTCGCAAGACAGACGCGTCTTTGGTGACGGCTAGCGGTATCAGCCCTGTCTCAAGTTCTTCTGCCCCAGAATCTGCACCTCGTTTGAATGGAAGCGGTAATGAGTTTAAGAGTGGTTCTGGTAGTGGCGCTCATAAACTGATGCGTCCGTCGTCTCGCGCTGCACCGCTGAACGGTGTTGGACCGGTGAAGACCAACACCGTCTCAAGTGCTGGTGCTCGACCGCATACCACTAACGATTCATTTTATGGTAGCCTTGTGAATGGACGCAGTAATGGCTCCGGTGGTAATGGGACGAATTCTGCTGGCAATAGCAGTCCGTTTCCAATGCTCTTTAGCAGATCCAATGCCTTGTTATCTAAAATGAACGGCACCGCAGCTGCTAATCACCCAACGAACTCAGGAGAGCTGTCGCCTCAGAGTAAGATGCGGAATTTAGCAGCAAAGTTCAGGGCTGATAGCTCTAGTAGCACCTTGCATCAACGTGTTCCGTTACCGAATACACCTCCTCAATTGGCGAGGAAAGGTCAGGCAGTCACGAAAATTGGAGCTGTGCAGCGTGGCCCTGCTCCTGCTAGACCTGTCGCTATTGACATCGATACTCCGGAACAAGTCACCTACGAGGAACGAAGAGTAATTGCGAGACTACAGGAAGTATTTCCATCGTTTGCAAACTCGGCCTTGCTTTCTGCCGTCAGATTGAAGCGCAACTTTGACGATGCGGCGGATTGGCTTTCGCAGCAGGATGAACTTCGGGTGGGAGCTCTTATGAGCCCAACGAGCGTGACGCAGGACCAAGTCGTCGAGCTTTCGCCTGTGCCTACTTCAAAGCGCGATATCGTCAAGCCGCGTAGATCGATTCGCGAGAAATTTAGCGCTGCAAAGATGATCGAGCTCTCGTCTGACGTTGAGCTTGATGACGATCTTGAGGTGACTGGTGTCGCTAAACCTACAAAGCCGAATGATTTTGTCAATCAAGATCAGAGTGATGAAGAAGAGCTGGCTATATCTGAAAACTCGGATTCAGAAATGGAGGTCTCTGCTGAGGAAGACAATTCAGTGGTAGAAGAAAGGCTTTTACAAATTTTCAATGAAGAATCTGCAAAAGTCATCATTGATGTCGCGTGCTGTCCGGAAGATGTGGCAGAGCGCATCATTGACCAGCGCCCATATTCTTCTCTTTACCAGGTCAGACTTGTTGATCTTGTTGCGGAAGCCGAACCCGGAGCTCCCGCAAAGAAGAAATCACGCAGACCTAAACGTACAGTAGGCGATAAAGCTGCTGATACTGCGTTGGAGACTTTATCTGGTTACGACGCAGTAGATTCGTTGATTCATAAATGTGAGCAGCTTGGACTTTCTGTTTCGAACGCGATTAAGAACTGGGGAGTGGATGTACGTGGTTCGAATGGCGAGCTTGAAATAGTTGATATTGCTGGATCGGATGACGATGATGTAGATGGCAAGAAAGAGAAGATGCCCCCTGGCGGAGGATATTTTGCTGAGCAACCTGCTATACTGGGCGAAGGTGTCCAACTAAAAAGCTATCAGCAGGTTGGAATCAACTGGCTGGCACTGTTGTATAAAAAGAAACTATCCTGTATTCTTGCAGACGAGATGGGTAAGTATTCCACTTTCATTTTCCATTCTGATAAGTTTGTTCTGACAGGAGTAGGTCTCGGCAAGACATGTCAAGTGATTGCGTTCATTTCGCACCTAAAGGAGATAGGTGTCGACGGTCCTCATCTTGTCGTCGTTCCGTCTTCAACCCTCGAGAACTGGCTTCGCGAATTTCAGCGATTCAGTCCAACCCTCGTCGTGGAGCCATACTACGGCGCGCAAAAGGAGCGAGGAGAATTGCGGGCCATGTTGAGTGACCCAAATACGGAGTTTGATGTTATTGTCACGACGTATAATCTTGCTACTGGTTCTCCGCTTGATTGTAGCTTTTTGAGAAGTTTCAAGTTTAGCACCTGTATTTACGACGAAGGGCATTTGCTGAAGAACAGTGAGTCTGAGAGATATCAGAAGCTGATGAGGTTAAAGAGCAACTTTAGATTATTGCTTACTGGAACGCCGCTGCAAAACAACTTGCAAGAGCTGATTTCGTTACTTGCGTTTATTTTACCGCATCTTTTTAAGGAGCGCAAAGAAGAGCTTGCAGGAATCTTTAAGCATAAGGCCAAAACAACGACTGACACTACTGATGCAAGTAACATGGCTTTGCTCTCGGCGCAGCGTATTTCGCGTGCAAAGACAATGATGACGCCATTTGTGTTACGACGAAAGAAAGACCAGGTGCTTAAGCATCTGCCTCGCAAGCATCACGCTGTCGAGTATTGCGAGCTATCTCCGGAGCAGAAGGAGATTTATGAGGCTGAGCTTGAGGCTAGTCGTCGAGTGATTGAAGCGCGTGAAGCCGGAAAGGTATTGACCAAGGCTGATCGGTCCAGTAGTAATGTGCTGATGCGACTGCGCAAGGCTGCGGTTCATCCGCTGTTGTTCAGACGATATTACGATGAAAGCAAGTTGAAGAAAATGTCGAAAGAGATTATGAAGGAGGAGCGATATTATGATGCAAACCAGCAATATATATTTGAAGACATGGAGGTTATGTCTGATTTCGAGCTGCATGGCTTGTGCTCGAAGTTTAAGAGTATTTATCACCACCGATTGCAGAATGACGAGTGGATGAATTCAGGCAAAGTGCAGAAGCTAAAAGAGCTGCTTGTACCAATGAAGGCGAATGGTGACCGCATCTTGATTTTCTCTCAGTTTACCCAAACACTTGATATTCTTGAGCAAGTTCTTTCAGGTCTCGACATGACATTCTTGCGTCTTGATGGTCAGACATCCGTGGAAGTACGACAGGATTTAATTGATAAATTTTACGCTGAGGAGGATATTACGTGTTTCTTACTTTCTACCAAGGCGGGTGGATTTGGAATCAACCTTGCATGCGCCAATGTCGTCGTGATTTTTGATATGAGCTTCAATCCGCACGACGACAAGCAAGCCGAAGACCGTGCACATAGAGTAGGACAGATGCGTGAGGTACGAGTCGTCAGACTTGTCAGTAAGGGTACTATAGAGGAGGCAATCTTGCAGCTGGCTAATACGAAGCTTGCTTTGGATGCTAGTGTGAGTGCCGGTGGCGAGGAGCAGGATACCAAGACGGAGGAGAAAAATGCGGGTCTTGTTGAAGAGATATTGTTCAAAAAGAAGTGAAGATGTGTATATATATAATGTATTCGTTGAGACTGTTGCAATCAGATATAGAGTATAAATTTCCCTACAACAAATACTTTTGGCAATTTGGGAAAAGCACAAATTAGGCAAGAAAAAAGATACGCTGGGGGTTCAGCCGCACATAGAACCTAACCCAACTAATTTTTAGACTTTTGTGTGTCTAAAAATTTCTCTGGGTTTTTACAATTCTCTTTTTGATATAGGTAAATTCGCACCGACGTTCTGAAAGCCAGAAATAACTAAGATGGCCGAGGAGAAACACAGTCACAAGAAAGAGAAGAAGGAGAAGAAGCGGAAGTCGATGACTTCTGAGGAAGTGGCTGAGGCTATGGAGGTTGATGAGCCTGTTGCTGCTGTTGCTGCCGCTGAAGACGGCGAGAAGAAAAAGAAGAGGAAATCATCCACCACTGGCGGAGATGAGGATGGAAAGTACGACCAACGGTTATCTGCCTTGTTGCCGTTTGCACAGCCTCTGGCGCCGAAGAAGCTGAACAAGAAAGTGATGAAGACGGTTAAGAAGGGTATGTTTTTCTTGGCTGGTTATGAATCATTCATCGGATGAATCGAGATGGCTAACAGAGTATGAACAGCTGCTAAACAGAAGCATATCAGACGTGGAGTTAAGGAGGTTGTCAAATCGCTTCGAAAGGGCGACAAGGGTCTCGTCGTGCTCGCCGGCGACATCTCTCCTCCCGATGTGATTTCGCACATTCCTGTGCTGTGCGAGGACAACGCTGTTCCGTACTTGTTTGTTCCTAGCAAAGAGGATCTTGGAGGAGCTGGTGCTACGAAGCGGCCGACTAGCTGCATCATGGTTGTGCCTGGTGGATTTAAGAAGGATGGCAAGGATACCGAGTATCGAGAGTCGTACGACGAGATTGTGACTGAGATTAAGAGTTTGGCGTAAAAAAAATGGGTACGGTACGATAGTGAGGGATTGTTTGTGTCTGGTTTATCCACTTGTGCATATAGGAAATACAGTTCTTTGAGCTTAGATGGGCTTTTATTTTGAACGGAGTTGAATCACTATGGTTCTTTCGTATGTGAATCGCAGCTTCATTTAGCTGGATTACATTATGAATGTGTAGTGTTGATTTAGATTGACCAAATCTAATAGGTTCATCGCTGAAGGAGGTCTATAAATGAAATAGCAGTATCTGCTAATCTGCGTTCCCTTCGCGAATCAGCTTATTCTGCCAACCGAATTCTTCAGGTAAAAAATCACTACAAATCAAATCTGCTAATTTCCTAGGGCAATCAAATGAAATAGTACTATATAATACGAAATATAGTGGGTATTTGCCAAAAAGGGAGAAATATAAAAAGTTTGTTTACCAATTAACGAGGCATACTTTACAGTCTAAATTAGCTAGTCCCAAAGTGCACGGACTATTCTGGGTTTTGACACGCCGCGTAATTTACATATAGATTTCTGTATTTATAACCCCATTCTATGTCATTCCTGTCGACATTGCCTTCATTTAGCATCCCTGCGTCAACTTTTAATACCAGTGCTCTTCTCTTTAACTGTTTCTCTCTTTTATCTCTCTTCTTTGTGCTTGCTCTTTGTGTTATATCTTTGCATTTTTTTTCTTTGGGTCTATATGTTCTTGGTCTGATATATATCTGCTCTCATCCTCTTCTATCTTTGCAATGATCTCCTCCTACGCGTTCATCTCCCACTCGCCTTCGACCTACCCGCACCGCGAGCCTGAAATCGACAATGCGCCTCTGGCTCGCCGCAAACGCCGGCGTACGTCTCCTAACGAGCTCCAGATCCTTTACTCTGAATTCAAGCGGTGTTCAAAACCACCGCGACACGTGCGTCAGGATATTGCTGAACGCGTGGGTATGACGGAGAAGGCAGTCCAGGTAAACATCCATGCTTCTGCCTTGCGCCGAGCTTCTGTGCACGAGTGCCACTTTACTAAGCTTATTCATTTGTAGATTTGGTTTCAGAATCGGAGACAGTCTTCTCGGCGCGCGCAGCAAAACGGGGGTAGTACACTTTCAGGCAACAACGCGTCTTCTTCACCCCCATCGCTCTCAGAGTCGCGTTCGTCACAGATCTCTTCTTCTCCTGGTCCAGAGTCGCCTGTCACTTCTCCACTGAATTCTTCTCTTTCATACAAGGTCCCAAATACAGAAACCGCGCGCATACTGCCGCCCATCCAGCTGCCCATTGCGTCCGCTGGTAAGAGCCCACTCGCGCCTTCAAGCGCGTCAGCTGCAAATGTCATGTCTATGGCCGCTATTACAAATTCAGCTCATACTGAGTCTCTACCATTGCAACAGGCTACTAAGTCGTCGTCACTGGTCCGGCTTGCAATGTCAGTCGACGGGAAGGCACAAGTCGTGTTTGACGGTCTAAAAGCGGAAAAAAGGGAAGTGAGTGAGAAAGAGAACTTGGCTCTGTCGGAGCCTGCTATCTCGGAATACGAATGTGTGCAGAATCTGTTGCAGTTGCGGCGAGGAACTTGGGCTTAAGAGGAGTTTTCTATCTATTTTTCGTTTGTTTTTATACAATTTGTATGTTATTGTATCAGCTTGTTGTAGTAATGATTGGTGTATGTCATAGTTAATTTTCTATCGTACGATTATTTGGTCTCTTAATGAATTTTCTGCATTGGTATTTTTCTAATATGTTCTTACCAACTTTTAAAAATCAAATACTGTAAAGAAAAATGGATATAAAGTTGGGGAATCGATTGTATGCTATGCTTATATAATTAAATGTCACGTGAGGAGAATTGGGATGCTGCGCATCAACTGACTTGAGTCGAAGATCCGATATCGTGTAACAGCTGCTCTCAAACAACGGTCCAAAATGGTATTTGATTTATCCAATGGCTTGTTATCTGTGAAATTGTGATTCTAATAACGTATAGGCTGATCCATTTGACGCCTCGCTCGACCTTCTCCGCCGTCTCAACCCGAAAAACACAGCCGCTAACCTGTCGAGCCTGTGCTCGCTCGTGCCTGACCTTGCTGAAGATCTCCTCTCATCCGTCGATCAACCACTAGAGGTTAAGAGGTGCAAATCTACCGGCAAGGATTATTTGGCGTGCGACTATAATCGTGATGGCGACAGCTATAGAAGTCCGTGGAGTAACGAGTATGATCCGCCTCTAGCTGATGGCGCTGTGCCGAGCGATAAGATCAGAAAGATGGAGGTCGTTGCTAATGATGCTTTTGACATCTATCGAGATTTGTAAGTGGTTTTAACCTTTTTTTTTGTTCTTTATATAAACGGCTGCTGAATGGCTTCCGAAGGTATTATGAAGGTGGTTTGTCTAGTGTCTATCTCTGGGATTTAGACGAGGGTCTCGCCGGAGTTGTTCTTCTCAAGAAAGGTGCGTATTTTGTCGTTTTGAATCAGTTCAGCGTTAACATTAGTTGCTAGCGTCTCCAACGTCTGGATCGGCATCTGGTGAATGGGACTCTATCCATGTCTTTGAAGTCGAAGAACGCGGCCGTACGGCTCACTACAAGCTTACCAGTACAATTATTCTTAACGTTGTTACCAACAAGAGTTCTCTTGGAAAGTTTGATCTTGGTGGAAACTTGACTCGTCAGGTGAGTGGGATTTAGTGGTTTCATGGTGTACAGAGCTAAAATTTGTTTTGCGCAGGTCGAGCAAGATGGCGCCGTCGAGGATGAAATGAGCCACGTCGCGAATATCGGAAAGATGGTCGAAGATACAGAGTCGAAGATGCGCAATCAGCTTCAAGAAGTGTACTTTGGCAAGACAAAAGATATTGTCAGCGATTTGAGAAGTATGCTTCTCCTTTTATTTCTTATGATTACTTTGCTAACTCTCGTGTACTAGGTCTTGGAACCTTGTCGTCTGTGAGAGAGGGAAAGAGGTTACAATCGGAGGTAGTCGGCGATCTGGAGGGCAAATAAGGTGGTTGGCCGAATGTACATGTGTTTATTTACATCTGCGCATCTATGGTTCAAATTGTAAAGAGATCTTGGTCTAATGTATCTTACTTCGGCAGTAACATAGACGCTTTAGTTGTTCTATGTTAATTGGATTTTTCCTGTTGTAATTATTTGTTTATTAATCCGCACGTATTTAATTAGACTGAAATATGACATTGATATAAACCATATCAATACCATTAAAGTGACTTGATGACATAACACAGAATGAACTAGCTCAGCATTTCGAGCACAAATCCAAATATCAATTGAAACAATGCCTTTGGTAAAATCCATGATCTTTTATATATATGTTTGTCTTGTAATATGTAACAAACCACTTTTTGTGGGTAAATTGTTATATCAGGGTCTCATCGTCTTGTAGAAATAAACTCAAGGCTTGCTTGACCCTTTCCTTCGTCACTCTTTTTGCTCATCTCAGAATTTAATAGCAGCGAACAGTTAAGCAATCGCCATTGCATTTTTTCACTACGAATTCTGATACTCTTTGCGCTTCAAAGCATAGGAATTTAATATAAATTTGCTTTGATTTTTGCTATTGATAGATTACAAATAGCTGGTCTTGGTCATTTTTATCAGTTTCCGTTGATCTCCAGTTCCTACACTTGCTTATCTAAAACTATCGCACACGACTTGTAATCGCGCAAGATATCGCGCGAATACTTAAGAAGCGCTCAAAATGAGTATTGATGTGAAGGAAATCAAAACCTTGATGGGTGGTCTGGAGAAGGCGACAACTCCAGCGACGATTATCGATATCTTGGGACAATTGAAGAGCGGGGTCCGTCCGACGGAGAAATTACTACGAGTATGCGCTCTCAAAGTTGTCGATATTAGCCAGAGACTAATTTCAAACTCTAGGAAACAAAATTGGGAATTGCCGTAAATAAATTACGATCGCATCCCGAGAAGAAAGTGTCCGAGCTTGTTAAATCGATAATCAAGAAATGGAAAGACGAAGTCACTGCTCAAAAGGCACCAAAGCACGGCACAAACACAGCTTCTTCCGCTCGAGGGTCAATCACATCTACGTCTCCGGACACTGCAGCAGATTCCACAGCATCCGCCGCTACGACATCAGCAGCGGCCGCAGCTAGACCAAAGGTACAGCGATTACCGAATGGGCAATTACGAGACGTCAAAACGGATAATATATCTACTGATATCTACGATGATAAAGTACGCAATAGCTGCGTGACTGTAACTTATAATGCTCTTGCAAGCGACTCTGATGCACGTAAGTGACTCTAATCTGACTTCTGCAATCCACACGCTAACAATTGAGCACAGATTCCGACACAATTCTCTCATGCTCAAGGGAAATTGAGAAAGTTGTATACACAAACGAGAAAGGAACAACGCCCTCTTACCGCTCAAAGATGCGCTCTCTCTTTCTTAACCTCAAAGACCCCAAGAACCCGGCTCTCCGATACCGCGTCGTTATTGGTGAGATTAGCGCAGAGCGCCTTTATCGCATGACACCGCAGGAAATGGCGTCAGAAGATCTTAAGAGCGAAATCAAGCGGCTAGAAGAGAAGAACTTATTTAATGCCCAAGGCGCAAAAGAAGAACGTGCAATTACAGATCGATTCACGTGTGGAAAGTGTAAGCAGAAGAAAGTCTCGTACTACCAGATGCAGACAAGGAGTGCTGATGAGCCTTTAACAACCTTTTGTACTTGCGAGAACTGCGGAAATCGCTGGAAGTTCTCGTAGATATGAGTTGACTATTGTATATTTATTCAATTATTATTTTTTTTTTCTGAATTTTTTTTGTATATCAGGTTTATTAGAACGAAAACTACAAAAACTTGAAAGAGAGTCATTTGCATAGCTTAAATTAATGCAATGTTGATATATTACTTCTATGTACATAAGAATGCTGCATTTTGGTAAAAATCCAGCATCGGATTATCTCCTTCCTTCGTCATTGTCTTTTCTAGTATAGCCCATTGCTCCAGGAACGAGCTATGCGTAGCCACCGTCGCTACTCTTCCGATAATTTTTGTATACAACGCAGCAGCCAAGTCAAAATCTGTAGGAAAAAGAATATCAAAGTATCCTGGCAAAACCATGTACGTATCTACTGGGATCATCTTCTTTTGCAAGAGTACTTGAACGACAGGCGAGTTATATCCCGGAATTGAATTTGGGAGACTTGTAAAATCAGACGCCAACAGACGATGCTCTGGAAACTTATCTTTCAAGACTTCCAAAAACTGTAAGTATCGCGTAGGTATAAATTCCGGCTCCGTTAAATCATGAGCCAGAGGATTTAGCCACGTTCTTAATTTTCGTCGAAACCTGCTTTTTGAAAGAGGATGTCCTTTAAGTTTTGCTAAGTCAAGATCAGGAAACAGTTCATTTCTCAAATCAAGAAAGCGGCGTGCCCACGGATCTAACTCTGGCGAGAAATGCTCTTGAAAATCACCGTCTTCGTTGACAACAACATATCCCTGATACGGCTTGTTCGTCTCATGATCATATCTAATAGCATCATGAGCGAAATTATCAAAGACTTCCAAGGCGATAAAAAAGCACGGCTCAGGAACTTTTCGGTCCCAGTCAAAAATTGACTTGTTGATGATTCTGACGTGGTCAGAAAACCCTTGGCGCTCAATCTTATCCTGCAAAGAACGTTCTGCTTGCTTCGCCGCTAGGGCTCCTGAAATTTCAATGATATTATACCGCGTTCGCTCGTATACATCTGGATGGGTTTCTCGAATGTAGTCAAGTATGTTCAGCATCAGTGTACCGTTACCACCGCCTACTTCGTAAATTACCAAATCATTATACGGGTATAGCGTTATTAAGTAATTCAGTAGCAAATATCGTGCTATAGCTTGACCATAGAATGGCTGGAATAGTTCCGTAGGCGTATGCCAAAGCTGCGGAAGGTCAGGAGACTCTTGAGGCTTCGCTGTGCGAGCATCTCGGGCGGGGATGGTAACGCTCGTATTGAGCATATTGTCGTATTTCTTGTAGGTAGATGACCATTGATTTACAAATTCGTCGGTGTTTTTGATACCACCATAATCGAATGGTTTATCAGGTGAATAGATAGTTGCTTGTCGAGAAAAGTAGCCGTAGTATGGGTTATATAGCGAATCTAAAAAGAATCAGCACGAAGTATTGAAACAAAAAATTAGCAGAACAACAGTACCATCAATGAAATCTCTCGTCAGCATACTCAGATTTCTCGGCCTGGTATCATTCTTTTTTATATTTGATAGTCTGGCCAATTTACTGGTCGTCACTGTAGGGTACCGCTTAAAGACTTCGTAATCATTTTCTTCGGCAAAGTAGACATATGAATACGGTCGCACACTATAATCATATTCTACAATCTTTTTCTTCTTTGAGCCGTCTTTAATAATAGTCGAATCAATCATTTGGTCTTTGGAAGGTTCACTTAAAGAAGCACCACGATTTCCAGTACGAGAAGTTGCTCGCAGAGCACTAGTCGATTTCGCAGCCGACGAAGGACGATAAAGCTTCGGTCTAGCAGGCACAGATGTACCAGCTCCACTTTCGTTGGCTTCTTTCAATTCTTCTTCAGTGTCTTTGGTCGATAACTTCACTTTAACTGGCGGCTGATCGGAAAATGGTTGAGGACGACCAGTACGCAACCCGGGCTTTCTATCTTGTATCCTTCTCGATGAGCTGAACCGTCGACAATTCCCATTGTTAGCATTGATTATAACCGATTGACAATTGTGCCAAAACGTATTAATATTGCGCTCTCTCAGACAACTGTACTGATGACACGCTCTCCTGAACCCAGTCCTGGAAGAAGTATGACTTGATTCTAATACTCCGGTTCCATGCAATGCGCCAACAGGCGATAGCCGTAGTATCGGCATTCTAACGTGTCCGTTATATTTTCAAAGTAAGCAATATGTGATCCATAAACATGAAAATTGCAATCTAGAGTTGCAATAAGAGATATTTGTCCACTCTCGCGCCGCAATTGAAGTTTTTGTGCGTAATTTCATAAAACACTTCTATAACCGCGTGAACAAAATCTTGAAAATAAGCTTTGCCCGGTTTTCCAGTTGGGTTGATCACGTGATTTGCATCTACGTATAGCAATAAAGAGAAACTACTATTGCAGATAATAATCTAAATCTATTCTGTATTCTTGATTCATAAATAAGAAGTGAAAGGTATTACACTAATATTTTTTCAATATAAATATAATATTATTTGCCTTAGTAGCGCTATCTTAATCCGTACCCTGATCGCTATCAGCTTCTCTCTCGATCACATCAACATCTATAGCTTCATCTATTTCCTGAATCACATTACGATCAGTCATGCGTTCAAAAAGTTCAACATCAATTGTTCCACGCGTGAAAAATCGCCATATTTTGACTTCCTTCGTCTGGCCGTACCGGACTGCCCGTCCAATGGCTTGCGTCTCTCGAGCATGGTATGAGTCCAGCGTGTCGCTCAGTAGGGGGGATAAGAATATGATATGGTTCGCTACAGTCAGATTTCTTTGATGGATGTTAGCGTATGCTCTGATAACCATTGATCGATATAAATACTTACGCTCCACTGGCGCTTTCATCAGCGACGTTCAACAGTAGTACCTTGCAAGAGCTATCAGGCTGTTGAAACTTCTCGAGAAGTTTGCTGCGACTATGAGCAGATCCCCCAATGACAATATACTCTATGCCACGATCTTCCAGCAATCGCTTTGCCGTCTCCATTAGAGCTTCAAACTGTACAAAAAGTAGCACGCGATCCTTTCTGGGAATCTCGTACTGTATCAGCTCTGCAATTTCTTCCATCTTAGAACCAAATACATGGTTACTAGAGACTATTCGGTCGTCCGTATTGATAGTATCAGCTGTCACTGTGTTGTTATGATTTGTCAAAGATGCGCATCCGTCACCGATAAAACAAGCTCCCCGTAATGCAGCTTCTGAGACACAACTAGAACAACCCATATGTCCACACGACGAAATGATTGTAATTTGACTCCTGTCTTTAACGGCTCTATCACATCCAATACATGTGATCTCCAGATTTTTCTCACCCATAACGCTCAAAAGCGATTCAAAATAACGGAGTGCACGCCTGCGCTGTAGGTATTCCTTGGAAAGCCTGTGGATCAGATGTACCAATTCGTCAAGAGCAAACTCAAGTTCTTCAGCAGGTAAGTCAAGCTGAGACGCTGCATTAGATCCACGCTTGTACTGCTTCATGTTTTCAGTTGCTGTGTCTTTTGCTTCGCTTACAATATTGCCTATCTTGATCGCAATACTAGCATCTCCTAGTGATCCTAGGCGTTGCTTCCAGGTCGTATATTTCTCGGGAGTTCGCTGATGAAATTTCATAAGTGCATATGCCATCTCTTCGGCTTTAAGGCACTCTGCAGTCAAGTCCCCTTTACACTCGCCAAGCTGTCGTCTTCTGATTTGAACAATATTTTCACATTCTCCACTGTCGGTATTTAAGTGATAATGTTCGCCAAGATATGCTCTCATATCAAAATGAGAAGCACATTTAAGCAGCGCTTCTTCAGCGGTAACAGAATCACCAAGAGACTCATTTAATCTCCGCTCGCGATCAGATTCGCCTTTCTGTCGCTTCTTAATTCGCATATCAAGTAGCTGAAGAAAATGTTTTAGCTCAAGATATATTGCACTTTCAGCGGTAGTAAGGTTAACTAATTTCAGTCTTTCATTCCTGTGTATTTCATCAATATCTGCCATATTTTGTCGTACGAATTTCGATAAAAATGCTTGAGCAACCTCATTGCGATGCGCGTGCCAATCCAACGATCTCATTTCCCTATACGAATGAAATTTTTCGACGTCTTGAATTCCAAGTATTAGTAGTTGCTTATCAGCAGCTCATTATTCAAACCGGCTTACCTGTCTGGTCTCTTTTGCGCTTTCGCATGGTATCTGCAGTGCCCTCTCCATCATCATCGATTCCAAGGTGCACTCCTAAGAATGCCGCTATACTCTTCACGGAGGAAAAGTCTGCTAGTGGCGGTGTTCCAGATAAGATCCACCTTTTTTCTGCTGACATGTGCTGAATCATTTCTAGCACTGCTCCATCTAGGTATGTGTACTCATCAATGATTACTCGATTGAATTTAAACATCTCGAACAAGGGAGCCTTCATTTTTTTCCAATCGGATCTAACTTCTTTTGTCTTGAAGCCAAAGCAATCTTGAGATAGTCTCCGTAAACGATTCGCGCCAAGATCTTTCTTTGACTTGCTCGATTTCGTCTTACTAGACTCCGAAATAAACTGATTTCCTATGCGACGTTTTGAGTTCTCGACAGATGCCATTTCCAAAGCTAGAGTGTCTTCAAATGTCTGGCGTGCATTGTCAAGCATTGAGGTAGCTCCCTCACTGATAAGGATATCAACTTGCCTTTTGAGCTTGTCTAGAGCTTGCTCGTATCTGAAAGTAAACTCTCTGCCTCCGTTTTTAGTCACCGGGATCGACGGTACACCGGCTATGCAAGCAACGTTGAGATGATAATTCACCGAGTCAAAGATTGACGATGCTGCAATAATGACATCAGTATTCATAAAATCTTCGATAGAGTATTTGTTGATAGAAAGTAGGCTGCCTAGTTGAATTATACTGAATGCATCAAAAGTAAATTTTCTAAACTCTGCCACCCATTGCTGAATCAGGTGGCCAGGGATTAAAATCAGAGTTGCCTTGATTTGAATATGACCATCAATGACAATATTTCCGGGATTATTCACTCTTTCTGATTTTTCCGCTTCACTTTGTGTGCAGCTGATAAGCCCGATTGATATCGCCGTCTTTCCATAACCAACTTCATCTGCCAATACACCGCCTCGAACTGTGACTTCTCTTTGAACCTTTCCCTCTGCTCGCCATCCTATCGGCTCCAGGATGCACTCCACAATTTCTTCTTCTGTGAAGGGCGGCGACGTATCACTTTCCATGGAAATCATCCACGCCAACGACCTCAGCTGTTCAGGTCTGAGTTCATTGCTTGGGTTCCATGTCGGCGGCTGTGAACGAGGGACATCGTTACGGTTAGACTCTAAAACAAATTTAAACGGTGGTAAAACTTGTGTGGCCTCAAAATCTGGATTGACCTTCCAAGATAGCCTCATGCCAGAAGTTGGATTTGCAGAAGGTGGAAATCTAGCAATTCCTCTATGGAAGAGAGCATTGCAATTTAGGCCGACGCGCAACAATGCGCAATCATCATCCAACTTGATTTCGGTAGTGAATGGCTCAGGTCTTCTTTTGAGAGCATACTCGTACTTGCTAGCCTGTTCAATATCTTCTTGGATCGCGACTCCTTTTTTCCCGCTCACGATCTGAAAGGAAGGAACATGCGGAGCACAGCGTTCACAGCGCTCTATGTACGTATCGCGTTCCACTATCGTCCAGCTCTGCAATGTTGTCATTTTGCGCGCACGCTCGGTGACCCACCGCAAATCTTTAAATACCCCCCGCGCATGGAGATTATCTACCTCAAACCAGTCTCCTGCAGCAGCTTTTTCCCACAATTCCTCGTCAATTTCAGCTACTTTGACAGATTCATCGTCACGAGGAATTGATGCGTAAAGAAGAATACTGGTGTGCTCACAGTCTTGAGTGTCAGGATATAGAGTAAGTTTGTCAGCGGGCCGCATGATTATCGGTTCACGAGGAGGACGGTGAGGAGCGAGACAAGAATTACGAGCAGGAACCCATAAACCAGTTAACGTTCCTTGTACGTTAATCAGCTCGTTGTCAACATATGGAGCCCATTCGGGGTCTAGCTTTGCAATTGTAACCCGTGATTCCATGTACTCAAGCCGTCGAGAATCTCGAGAGAAAACTGTACTATCGAAAGCAGGATTTCTACATCGCGAGGGATCAAAAAATAACCTCACGCCATTTTTGTTTATATACAATTGATCCTTCGCGGTACCACATTTAGGTAAAGCTCGGTAAATACCTGAAATATCATCCACGTATTCAGACACTGATTCGGCTTCGACTCGAAGACATTCAAACGCAGTTTTATTTGCATATGTACCTTGCAAGCCTAGCCGATTCTGCCACGCAGGAGTAGACATCTTCCCGTTCTCTGAGTCGACACCATCAATACATACCTTAAATGTCGTCGACACTGGCAATCTTAGTTCCCAATACCCATCGAATAAATCCTTCGAGTGCTTTAAGGACATTCGAGCAACTGGACTTTCTAGTAATAGACGGACCGGACTATTAGCCGCTTCTCTCTTGCCTGGATTGGCAAATAAAAGCCATTGTGGCTCAGTGCCTAGCCGAAGCTGAACCTTGCCAGCCAGCGAAGTGAAATTCACAATCCAATTGTCCTGACGGCATATTTCCGAAAAGCGAAGCTCAGATTTAACAGCTCTCAAAGTTGCAGATTTGAATGCAGCCCATAGGTTCAGATCAACATTGAGATGGTCAGGTATGATGAAGTCTGACTCAGAGACACCATCAACAGCAACACGCATCGGCAGCGCATCTTTGAGAACCTTTTCAAATACGCGCGGTTGAATGCGGCGAGAGGTGTCAACGACTTGGTAAGAATGCTCAGGCTTGCCTCCGCATTTTATACAAGATGACACTCCACAGTCATTGCAGATCTGGATAGGGTTTATCGCAATTGCACTCCTGCCTTCGCAAACGCACATACGGCGTGATCTGTTGCATAGGTCAAGTAGATCTTCCATACTATGAGTTTCATAATCGGCAAGATTTATTGGCGATCGACTCAAAGAATTTTCTCCTACGAAAATCTGACGCCTAGTTTCTTCATCTTCACCAATTTCCCTATGTAACTCCAGCTTTGCGTATTGTGCTTTTAGTAAATTAGCACCGAGAATAAGAGCTGCGAGCATACATGTGCCAACTACTGTGGTTGTCATGGCATTTCCCGCAAGGTCGAATAGATTATCTTCCGACTCGCGTGTGAGATGCAGCTCATCGATTGGTAAACCTTGCATCGACAGTGCTTCAAGACCAACCATCGGCCCACCACGATTAGTGATGAAGGCTATGGTTGACGGCGTGATGCACGATGCAATGCCAGTTATACGAGAAGCAATACTGCGATCGACATTCTGCGACAAATTCCAAACCTCACTACGGCAGTTAATTAGTCGATAGAAACTATAAAGTATACTCACTCAGATACGTACGCTTTATATGCTGGATCGAGGTCAGCTTGCGCTGCTCTCAGAAATGTGATGTCGATAAGATCGCGTACACGGTTAACTTGATTAGAACCAAATTCAATCCACCAAAAATCCGTAAATTGACTGGATCCGCTCTCATCCCACGAAGATAGAGGTCTCTTTGCACCTAGCTTCTCCTTAAACCGAGCCTTGGAATGCCGCTGCTCGCAGCGGTCCCAGTCTAAACGACCCCTTGCCACAGTGTGTATCGGCTGTGCCATCTTGGCTCGCACTTTCTGGACTCGTGGGTCATCACCGTGCAGCATGAAGGCTTCAAATGAACTTGACGCGGCGCGCTTGAGACTAGTGACCTTCTTCATCCACTCGTCTGCTAATCCTTTTGCGCCATTTTTGAATGCACAGAGGTAGACACGGTTACGAGTATGGGGTATATAGAAGTCTTTAGAGTCGAGTTTGACGCTCCGTGCCTCGTAGCCCATTTCAGAGAAGTGACCGATAATATCTGACCACGGTGCACCACATACGTTCTCAAGAAGTACAATCGTAGGATTGTTTCTTAATACGTACCGGCACATCCCTCGATATGTCCTTCCTGATTCACCATTATCGTCCAATGTTTTTTTCAGATTGTTGAGAGTAGAAAAATCGACGCATGAGGTACCAGCAATTAGTATATCAATGCCACCGGGAACTTTGACCATAGACCCGTAAGCGGTCATCCTGAAAATGATGATGCTGTCAGTATAGATAGTACACAATCTGAATCTCGTAACATACGCTTCGTCCTCGCCCAACTCGACGACATCTCGAAACAGTAGAGGGGGCTTAAAATTTCGCTCTATATAAGCCTGCTTAAACGGTTCGATCTCACATGAGAATGCGTGATCAAATTCGAGATTTAAATCGAAAAGCTGCTTCGCTGACCGCGCAATCATTCTAAGCGCAAGCAAAGGTGATTCGGTGCCTGAACACATCGTAGCAACGCGTAACCTTCTACCAGCGAGTTTCTCAGTGACGCTGTGAAGTTCGGGATTCTTTGATACTAGATCCTTGAACATGTCGTAGATATTGCTAATTGGAGGTAACTCCGAGTCTTCGACAGATTGCCCTTTGCGAGTCAAAAATTCGTTGTTGTATTTAGTGGATTTTGGTGCTGTCTTCGTAGATCTCTTTCGAAAGATTTCTCTTTTCTGCACAATATCGCCAACTTCTGAGTCACTTTCTTCAATTATTTCGCTCTCGTCACTAATTGCAACGATATCCTCATCATCAGTATGATCCTCGTCGTTATCGTAGTCGTCACCGGCCGTAGATTCTTGAATCTCGTCAAAGTCAGAATCATGATAATAATCAGTCGCGCGGTTTCGACGAATATTTCGATTAGATGTTTGATTATTCTTCAGCGTTGCATCATCATCATATTCATCGCTGACATCCATGAATAAACCCGAAACATTAGCTAAGGCAGTCACGGCTGCCGCTCGTTTAGGTCTATCTTGAGATAATGTTGTGATGACTTTAGGAATCTCAAGTTCGCTATCATCGTCTGAAGAGAAGATGCTGTCTATCAATCTCTTGCCTGGCCGTCCGTTTTGTAATCGTACACGATCAGAGGTGTCGCATAAAATGTGCTCGGAGAGAGTCGCAAGGGACATATCTGGGGATTGAGATTTATTTTTGAAGTCAGGTTGTTCCGATAAGGATGAGGTATCATCAGTACTAGAGATAGATGACGAAATCGAATCAAACGACTCAGTTATAGAAACGGCGGCTGTATCGAGTGTTAGTCAATAAAGTAATACAACGCAATAGCTTGGAATAAGTACCGCCACTATCAGAAGGGCTAGCTGACTCTGCCTTTGTGTCCATCGTCGATTTAATGTGGTGTCTTGAAACTGTTTCTAGATATAACTTTCTCGGTAATTCTGTCCGCTTCTTTGTTCTCTTGATTGACATTGCTGTGATAGATACATATTAGAATAAGAAGAAGATAGCATACAAAATCTAACTACCTTTCAAAGAGCCAATACCTTCAGGTGTCACTAATATCAGATAGTCAGCACAATTTCACACTATACAATTGCATACAAAGTACCTGGAACACATATCCGCAAATTTCTCTCGGAAATGGAATGCGTGACAATCACATCCTGCGTAACAACCTCGTTATTCCGATCTAACCCAATAGTCGAAGTCCTCTTTCTTCGCTTTGTACGTCCACCAACGTAAATTGTACTTTCAACATCTGTAGACGACTCAGATATAGTAGCTTCCGTATATAAAGATTTGAAAAAAGCAGACTGTGCAATTGAAGAGTCCTTGGCAAATGACTTTGCCCACTTGTCAAAGTCTTTGCTCTTTTGAGAGGATCTGTAAGGTAGAGGTGTCATTGTGATTCATTCGATACTTGAATTGGACCTATTGTTCAAAACAAAAAAATGGATCAGCAACTAAATCCGCGATATATCAGCACTCTAACGAGATCAGCAGATGAATACTTACAATACATCGACATCAACCACTAAAAGCACAAATCAACAGATGTTAGTGAAATGCATACAATTCAAATTGAAATATCATGCGCAGCGCGTGAACGGCGCGTAAAGATTGCGTTTCCCAGTATTTCAAGAGACTCCACAGGACTTATTGGTAATTTACGGTTTATATTACCGCAATCTTTATAGTACACTGTCTAGATCTATATAATATATACTAATATCATATTCTCTTAAAAGATCAATGTCAAGCGATAACTACATTCATTAAGCATTCAAATGACATCGTTTCAGACGCGTTAACACCTTCAAAGCATAAATGCCATAACAGAGAAAGCGTTTATGCTTCTTTACGCGTCACTTCAAACACCTCTTCACCATATTTCATATGCGACTACATTATTTATTTTTATTCATCTTTTCAGATCTAGAAATACAAAGATTAACCGGCCAACTTCTCGAACGCAAACGCAAGATAAAATCCTACAAGAAAAATTTAGTCATTAATTTTCATAAAAGACAACAAAACAAAAGCGTACCTGCAGCTTCGCGCTGATCACCTTCAATTCCTAATGAACCATCATCTTTGACCACGCCCATTCGTCTTGCTAAATCATAAAGTTCCGGGTGTTCGCTAGTTTCATCGTCATAAACCTTGTGAAAGCCTTTTCGATAAACTAACTCTAGCTTATAATCTTCTGCCATACTACACGCATTCTCTGTTAGTTACAATTAAGTTAGGCGATTGAAAAATGATTCATACGCTCGGAAAACTTCAAAGGGCACAACGTATTCAGGGACATCGTCAATAGCATCCTCCAAAAAAAACGAATATCGATGACCAAAAGGTGGTCTAAACATTCCATCTCTAGGCGGATCATTAAAAAATCGAACACTATAAACTGTATTCCCCCAATCCTTGACACCCTCAGGTAATTTGGTAATATGCTCAACGATTGCATCGGATGAAGGGATTGTGCCAATAAATTTTCCGCCACGACGTAGCGACCGCGACACGTTTTCAAGCATTTGCCGTGCTTTAGCTTCACTTTCAAAGGCGTAATGTAGGCAGAATTGCATGGTTACCACGTCTACCGGAAATACCGCTTGATACATTTCACGCGGGATATGCGCCGTCAGCGGCATCTACCTTCAAATTAGCCCGGAGACCAAAACAATCTCAAAGTCAGATCAGAATACGCACACCAAAGGCATCGCCAGCCATAAACTCTGCCCAAAATCGCTTCCTTCGCATCTTTCGGTACCGATCCTCTGCTTGTCGAACACTAACATCCGCAATGTCAATACCGATATACCCTCTAATACCCGAAATATCCCACTTAAATAAATCACCACCTTTGCCGCATCCCATGTCAAGCACAACATCATCTCGTGTGGCGAATCGTTTAATAATGACTGATTTTATGAAATTGTTGAAGGACTTCAATTTAATAATTGGCGAATTTTGACGAGCTTGAGTACCATTTTCTGGACGCGCATTGTAATGCTGCCTAACAACGGCATCAACTGAACGTCTCTGAATCTCTGGCTGCTGCTGCTGCTGCTGCTGTTGTTGTTGTTGTTGTTGTTGTTGTTGTTGTTGCACACGTGAAGTATCAGCGGTTTCACTTCGCCGCGAGTCTTTGTTTGTTGAGGAGGGAGCGGGACGACGGGCGGCAGCTGATGGCCGCTTCAGCTTTCTGGGAGGAGATCGAGGAGGAGATTTCGGCTCGGCGGGTGGTTCGTCAACCGGCTTTGCGTCTGCTTTTCTCTTGATTGCCAAAGTAGTCGACGAAGCAGCGGTGTCGGGTATTCTATCGTCGTTTATCACTTTCTTCATTTTCTCCCCTTGCTTCAGGACCTTGCTCTTCACATCTCTTTCCCCGTTCTCTTCAATTAGGACCTTGTCTTCAGTGTTGAGCACTGGATCTGGTTTTATAGCCGCACTTGCGCTTATAGTATTGCTAATGCTAGTAGTAGTAGGTTCACCACCGCTCATGAGCGCCATGAGCGCTTCCGCGGCAGCATTACTATCTGCGTTGCCGTCTGCGGGCATTATACGCATATATTATCTTTCTTTCTAAATAATATCTATAAATAGATGCGAATTTTGTAGAGTGCCAGAAAATTCACTAACTTTAGTACGATAATTATCTGGAATCCGGAGAGTGTGAAGTTGAGCGAAAGGCACAAAGTGTGCAGCCAAAACTCCCAACCTCTTATTTAGCCTTTTGACAACTCCTACCGAGCTTGATATTCCATTTTTTACTACTCTCATTTGGGGGTCGATCTATATATCTGGACTATCTGCACATTAAATTTTTAGTAAAAGGGAACATTACAATTCTTCACCTTATTCTACAAAGCACTAAATACACTTCTACCTGTCCCATCATCACGACCCCTCAGCTTTCTTCTCATTAATCAAGTCTTTCAACTTCTCGGCATCGCCAGATGTCTTCAGCTTGATCAAGTACGATACTCCCTGATTATCAGGCTTGAAATCAAGAATTCGCACGTTCTGTCCCATCGTTGTATAATTCATAGCCTTTCGTAACATTACATTCAAAAGCACACGGCCGCTTCCATCTGCGCGAACCAGAATTCTTGACTTCTTTGTGGTTTGATGTTGTAGCAACTTGTAATTACCCAGTCCGATCGGAACATAGCCGTCTTTGGCATCAGTAGCTGACTCGTCTTCAGCCTTTATCTCTGCTGCTTTTTTGTACTGATAAATCTTTGTCCGACCGCTGGTAACGACATCCTCTTCTTCTTCTCCTGGCCCTTTCTCTTGCGATAAATCAATCTGAGCTTCGGGAGGCGCGCTATCATCGTTCATCTCCCCACTCGCCGCCTCCGAACCCGTAGAACTTTCAGCCGGCTTACCAAATACCGGCGCAGCAGACGGGGTCGCAGGTTTGAACGAGAACGTAGAGGAAGCCGGCGCCGCCTCGCCATTACCTTCGGCGCTCTTTGATGAAAATAAAGAAAACCCCAGATTTGGAGCTGGCGCAGTAGTCGGTGCAGCACTTCCAAACCCGCCAAATCCACCAAATCCACTAGATACCGGCTTGGCAGGCGATGATCCGCTCTTATCGTCAGACGACGTAACCGGAGTACCGAATTTAATACCCTTGTCAGGTGTCCACGTATTGTTGCCAAACGGTGATGAAGCAGCAGCGCCAGTAGAAAACACAGGCGTACTATTCGAACCTGCAAGCTTTTCTTGCGAAAATGAAAACGCAGGCGGCCTTATAGGCGTCGCCTGAGCATCTGCCGTTTTGTCGTCCTTCTTATCTTCACTCGGTTTCTCTCCTTTTTTATCTTCCGAAGCAGGAACATTAAACTTGAACGGTGAGGCGCTACCAAAGGCGCTATTCGATCCTGCTAACGAGAAGGTACTTGACCCATTCGAAGATGATGCCGCGCCAAGGCTCGAGATTTTCAAAGGTGAGCCAACGACGGTTGGATCTGCCTCGTTCGAAGGCGGTGTCTTCTCGTTTGAGCTTCCGAATGCCGGCGGTTTTGCGCCAAAATTAAACGGTGATGGCGCAACAACAGATTCAGTCTTGCCAAAATTAAAAGTAGATCCCTCTTTTTTTTCCGCAGGTGCTCCAAAAGAGAATGGCGCAGGCGACGCCGGCGCGCCAAAAGAAAACTTTGGTGTCTCGGTTTTCTTCGGTTCGTCTTTCGTATCTTCAATCTTCTCTTCCTCCTTCTCACCAGACTCTTCTTCGGAGTTATCATCCGAAGCAGGCTCTTCAGCAGCCAACTGCTCTAACGACTTGTTTGCACCAAACGAAAATGAAGGTGTAGTAGGCTTCGCAGCTGCACTACCGCCAAAGGAAAATGGCGTACTGTTTGTCTCAGTCACCGGTTTACTTACCGTCGGTGTTCCAAAACTAAAAACAGGTTTAGCAGGAGCAGAAGGTGTTGAATCACCAGCTGGCTTGCCGAACGAAATAGGACCGGCCGGAGCAGCCTGTCCCCAAGTAAATCCTCCATTAGCAGGTTTTGTTTCTTCTGCCTTTGTAGGCTCTTCATCTTTCAGTTTTGCAAATTCTTCTTCCTGCTTCTCAGCTTCTTCGGTCTCTTTAATAATCTTGGCAAAGAAGGTGCTGTAAGCGTTGACACTCTTGGTAAGATCAGCTAAGGGATCTTTATCAATGGCGGATGTCACTGCAGCTTTGAACGACTCGTTTAAAGCCCGAACTTTAAGAAATTTAACGTATTCTGTTGATTTAAGCTGGCCGGAGGCATCTTTAGCGGGAGAAGACGGCGTAGGAGCAGCGGCAGCGGCAGCGGTAGCAGCTGGAGTCTCAGCTGACTTGCCGGGAGAAAACGACGCAGGCGTGGTGGCAGGAGCGGCTGCGGGTTTGGCGGCAAACGCAGAAGACTTAGGAGTTCCAAATGAGAACGCAGGTTTGCTGTCGGGTGTATCGCTCGAGCCTGATGGCGCCATGAACGAGAAAGGCTTTGATACCAACGCAGCCGGCTCTAGAGCTGGAGCTGGAGCTAGAGAAGCAGCGGCAGAAGAAGGAGAAGAAATTGAGGCAAATGGATTACTTGACGAAGGGGGATTGAATGACGGAAATGGACTTCCAGTTGGTGTTGAAGCAGTCGTTTTTCTAGATCTAGGCACTGCGATTCTATTGAAGACGTAACAAAAAAAAACATGATTAGCTTCAATTACTCGTTATCGGAAAGAAACATGATCCCGGCAACAATCCAAAATCAATTCAAAACATTCGAATAAAACAACCAGAATACATACTTGCGACCAGCCAGCACTTGCGCACTTGCAATCTTAACCGGATCAGGAGGCCCATGACGGTCATCGTCGTCGTCTTCGTCGCGGTCGATTTCCGCCATATCCTTTGTCAGCTGCATTTCAGACCGTCTCTTCGACATTGCGTAAAAGGTGTAAATCAGTTTTTGGAGAGTCGAAAAAACGTAAGCAGACCCTATATAGGATAATTGTGGAAAATAAACAAAGGAGATGCGTTGATCGAGGAGCTTTTTGCTCGAGAGTCGCAGAGAAAGTGGATTGCAGCCCTAGCCCAGGTCATGTGACTTGGCTTTTTTCTCGATTTGTTTAACAAAATAGTAACGAAAAGTTTTATTTGGAATATATCTATATATTGACAAACTACGAATATAATCTAGGTATTCTACACCTGCCCGTTGTAATGTACATAAAGTATTTCAGTGCGAATAGCCAGATCTCCGGCACTTGGCTCGAAGTCTGCTTTAAACATAATGTATATAAATATATCTAAAACGTCCCGACTCGAAAATAGGAAACGCTTAAGGAGCGCAGTAAGCGCCATCGACGATAAGGTCGGCACCAGAAGTGTAAGTACTAGCATCCGAAGCAAAGTAGAGATAGGCGCCAACGAGTTCACGAGGATCACCCTCGCGGCCAAAGGGAATGAGCTTCCACCACTTCTCCTTAGTCTCGTGTGGGATAAAGTCCGAGATCTCGGTAAGCATGTATCCCGGCGAGACGGTGTTGACACGAGCAAAGCCAGCCCACTCGACGGCGAGTGAGCGAGAGAGGTGCAAGAGACCGGCCTTGGCGGCATTGTAGCAAGCCTGCATCTGCGGGATGTTGACGATATGGCCGGACATAGAGGCCGTGAAGACGAGCGAGCCGTGACCTTGTTTCTTGAAAATGCGGCCGGTATACTTTGCCGTGTAGTAGGCGCCGTTGAAGTCAGTGTTGACGATCTTATTCCAGTGGTCGTCGTTCTCGGGGTCGATCAAGGGGCCCTCTGTCCAGGGAACACCAGCATTAGCAATCTGGACGTCGAGTCCACCAAAGTCTTCATAGATTTGGTTGATAGTGGCTTCGACCTGGAGCGAGAGATCTGTCAGCGAATACGGGATTGAATTAAACGAGTAATCATCATACCTCCTTGGAGTTGTCAATAGCACACTTGTAGGCTTTGCAGCGCACACCAAATTCCTCGGAAATCTTCTTTGCCTTTTCAATGGCAGAAGGATTGCCGTGATACCAGATGGCGACATCAGCACCGACGGAGGCAAAGCCACGTGCAATCTCGAGGCCGATTCCGGAGGAGGAGCCAGTGATAGAGGCGACCTTGCCCTTGAGCGAGAAGAGCTCGAGGATGTGCTTAGAGACGGTATCAGGAACCTTCGTAGGAAGGGGTTCAAGTCCGGTAGCGTAGGTAGAGGCCATTTTGAATGATGTACGAGTGCAAGAGGAAGTAGGAGTGGAAGAAGAGAAAGAAGATAGAGAGAGACAATGGCGGTATTTAAACTGCGGCGCCGGCGAAGCTCGGAACGTGCACAGACTGATGCGGGGTGACGTCATTTGTGAACGGAAATGTGCTGCGCAGTACAATTTGGCGGCACAATTCGGCAAAACAAGAGAATCAGATTGAATACTTGAATAGTTTGCGGGAAGTAGGGAGCAATTGAGGAGATTAATAATATAATAAATGGACGCGAGACCGGAATGAGTAATAAGTGACGAGGTCGGGATCATTGACCAGCCTCGGCTTTTTTGTTGACCATCTTGACGCATCATTTGTCATGATTATAAGCAACAGAACATTCATCGTCTCTGGAGGGTATTCTTTTTCTTCTTCTTTTTCTCTGTATACTAATACTGCTTAATACTAAACTATTGTTGGCTAGCATCTCCGGTCTCGGTCTGGCGACCGCCAAAGCAATCGTCGCTCAAGGTGCCCGCGTCGCCCTTCTCGACCGCAACGAAGACCTCGGCCGGGAAGTTTCTTCTTCTCAGTTCGAGCCCGCTTCCGCTAGATTCTACTGTGTCGATGTCACTGACGCTGACGATATCGAACGCGTCGTCGGCGAGGCATCTCGCTGGGCAGCCGATGCGGGGTATCCTCTCGGCGGCTGTGTCTGCGCCGCTGGTGTGGCCTTTGCCTCGACCGTAAGTGTTTCTTTTGTTTTATTCTATATATATTGTCACTGCGAATAGCAACAGTAGTGACTGCCTATTCTCATTCTCATACTGATTACTCGACTGTTTCAGACTCTCGACAGCTCCGGAGATCCAGCCTCCATCGACACATTCAAATCCGTCGTCGACATTAACCTCATAGGTTCCTACGCTCTTGCTACCTTTGTTGCCTCTAGTCTCGCTCACCAGCCTCCCCTCGAATCCGAGCCAGATCATGAGCGCGGCGCGATCGTCCTCGTGTCCTCCGTCGCCGGCCTCGAGGGCCAAAAGGGCCAAGCAGCCTATGGGGCGTCCAAAGGAGGCGTCGCCAGTCTTGTGCTGCCTCTAGCTAGAGACCTTGCTCGATGGGGTATTCGTGTTAATGCTATCGCTCCTGGCGTCTTTGAGACGCCGATGGCAGGCCCGATGCCCAATCGCGTAAAGCAAAAACTGGTGTCCCAGCTCGAATTCCCGCAACGCTTCGGCCAGCCCGAAGAGTTTGCTGACGTAGTTCTGGCGCTTTTTCGGAACGGAATGTTAAATGGTACAGTTATCCGTTTAGACGGTGCTACGCGAATGGGCAAGATATGAGTATTCTTGGACATGTATTTCGGATGCCCATGATTATGTAATGAATATAGTCACGTGTATATGTTAATTAAAAAGAATCCGGAACAGATCAGATCTCTGCTATTAGCTACAGTCGGCTCAAGATGCGGATCCAACTCTTGTGGCGACCTCTTATCAGGTCTGTTCAGTCTCCGGTAACTAGTAAGTTTAGCTTGTTGAGGTCACTGCATCAATTTCGCAACGTCAACAGCATTAAGCATCAGCTGTCAAGTCCTGCCACTAAGCCAACCTCACCTCTAAGACACCAGAAATTTACGCAGAGCTTTAACCGTTCTTTGTACAATATTTCAAAATCTCGCTCTGAAATATCTTCTCATACTACTCCGATCTCTCAGACTACGCAGCTCGTGCAAAAAAGGCAGTACCGGCATTGGTACCAGAAAAAGACTGGCTGGCGGTACTGGAAGTATCAGCTTTTCGACCGCTACAATCTACCCGCTGAAGGAGTAATCTATGGTCTTATTGCATCATTTGTTGCGGTTTATGCACTTAAATCATTTGTTCCTCACTTCCCTGACTTGGCGTACAGCAAAGGACGGTCATATCTGTATCTCTTCACGGCGATTTTCGATCATGCTAGTTTAGGACATTTGTTTAGCAACTGCTTATTTATATTTTTTATGGGCAGCATGTTTCCGGCTAGTGTCTCTGCTGGTGCAATTCTTTCAATATTTGTTTTAGGAGGAGCCGGCGCTACCTTACTCTCGGAAGCTTACTCGAACTTTCAAGCAAACCGCGCACTGAATCAGAGAAATATGCTCCGTTATAGAATAGAGCAGCATTCGCGAAGTTGCGGTGCCAGCGGTGGCATTTTTGCTCTGTTGGCGGTGGAGACACTTGTCATGCCTTTCCGGCCGATTTTATTCATGGGCATCGTACCTATGAAAAGCTGGGTTTTTCTTGCCGCGTTGTTAGGGTATTTTGCTTCCAGTGCCTGATTTTTTTTATTGACTGCGTTTGCTAACAAACTATTTGTATAGATTTGAAACATATCAGATTATGGCAAAGGAAGCTAGGTGGGCAGCAGGAGCGCCTCCTGCTGGAACGCAGATTGGAAATGCTGCTCATGTTGGTGGCGCGATTATGGGGACTGCTATGTATTTTGTCATGAGAAGATTTAGACTTGGCGGATTTTGAGTTGATACAAGGTTTTAATGTCACATAAGTTCTCAATTTGCATAGAACATGAGCTTGAGTATGAGAGTCGCTGATTGTGTGAACTATCTCCAATTTCATTTCAAATTTCAAAAAATATTAACAAAGCTGTAGAATAACAAAAATTATATTGGTAGAGTGTGGACAATCAATGTAGAAGTGTGGGGTTGAGTATAATTTCTCGAGAGCAGACAACCAGTCTGAATCGTAATCCGTACCTCGATGGAAAGAACAGGAACCACGTCTTGCTCTACACACGCCTCATCATTTCTCTTGATTCTTTACTTTTGATTGCCTGTCTCTTGATCGATTCTCTTGTTGGTCACTACTGTTTACTGTGTTTCTGCATTATATTCACTGTTTATTCACTGTTTATTTGTCGGTGTTTTTTTTCTGGATTCACTTGGATTTCTGAAGATAAGATGATGCTGCTTGTCAATAGACTAAAACGATTACGTGTATCAACCGCACCTTGAACCTCCTTTACAAAAGGTATCTAACTGAAGACATATTTAGAAACGAGTGATACCACAAAGGAGAAAGAGCAATACTGTTATATATGAAGAACCTATGTTTCTCATAGCTACAGCAACAAACTCGTCAACATCATTGCCCACCGTCTCGACTTTATCAAAAGACGAGCCTGAAGTCGTGCTCACACAAAATTCACATGATGAGAATATAGGAATTCTTGCTCGATTGACTGTTGAAGAGATTGAAGCTCCGCCAGAGTATGATCAGGTACTGTTACGTCGATAAATGTGGATTCTAAACTTTACATACTAACGCTTGCTAGTCTGCAAAGTGCACAGAAGAACAGAGCAGTCAGCACAGCAGTCAAGAACCGTCGATTATCATGACAGCAATGCTTGAAAGTGAAGCATCAGCAATATACGAAGAATCTATAATCTACGACTGTAGTACTCTAACGATATCCACCGATACTTCCACCCCCGTCTCACGCAGATTCGTATACCCATTTTCTGTTGTCGGAGTATTGACAGTTCTCACATTTTGCTGCTCTTGCATTTATATAGCGATATTATTGAATGCCAGAGCTCATCCTAATGTACGTGTGCATGATGATAATGCACCTGGGCGAGTAATATCCGATGCGAGGGTGATGCAGATTTCAGATTCTGGTGTGTCGAAGTATGCTATCGTCTGTCTTGTGGTGTACGCGATCTTGATTGCAGTTGGAGGTGCTACGTATTTTGATGCTGTTAGAGAGAAGAGTGGTGTTGATGTTTCGTAGTGGTGACTACTACCTTTACAGTGTATTGTTATGTTTGTCGAACAACTTGTTCTGAGTGAGATTGTAATTATTTCATGTGTTTTTGTAAATGACAGAATCCAAGTAGTATCGAGACTATCATGAATAATAACAAACAAAGAAGATATTAATACTTTGAGCCACCAATGATATCTGCGCTGACATTACCAAATCAGGTAAGTTGTCTACATCATAAGCACGACTGTTCGCCAATCTCACCACCACAAAACATATTATCTTTCCATAATAAACTAATTCCGCATGCCATTTTATACCTCATAAAGTATCATTCACAAACACCAAACCACAGAATGATGTTAAAAAAACACCTCAAAAAGCAAGATCGATGACGTCATGGTCAGCAGAAGAAATCTGATGAGCCGGCCCATCCACTAAGCTGGGCTATAGTCTATGGTTATTTGCTCAGCCAAAGTTGGTTGGTTTACGGCACATATTATTGATTCTTTATTCTTTTATTTATATTGTGTATATTCACTCGCTCACACAGTCCTTTTGAAAGTCTGGATTAGTTTGATTGTCTACGGGGATTGGCTTGCAAACACAAGTAAGCTTTGTCATACTATATTGACCAGAGTATTAATCTCAACTTATGTTTACATCTACAGCAGAAATGGCTGCAACAGATTACTTCTCTCGAACTTCCTGGGCTGTGTTTTTTATTTTATTTATTGTTACCGCAATCTACGCTACTCGTCGGAGATGGGGTACGTCTCTTTCTTCTTCATTATCAATGCAAACTACTCACACATCTGCGGCAGAACCCCTTCTTCGAACAAATCTCCCTCTCTACAACAGATTGTTCCCCGCTGAAACGAATATGCTAGGACGCGCCGGTGCAGGCTATCTTCCAGGAAACGCAACCACAGGTGCCTTACCCCGCAGCCATCTTCTTCCCATAGACTCTCGCTCTTCAGCACCATCATCTACTCGTTTATCGGCCTCAAGCAGTAACGCTACATTCCAATCAGATTTAGAAAGTGGATTGTCGTCTGAAATGTTTGACCTGAATGAGAATGCGAGTGATTCTCGTGGTGGGTTAGCTGAGGATTCGAAACTTGAGATTCAGAATATTATGCGTGAACAACATATTGGATTTGATGAGGCTAGAGCAATGTATACTGCTCGCGTACTAGAGCAGAATAATATTGACGCTGATGGATTACCTAGAGATCCGCGGGCTGTCTTTTTCAGTTAGTTTTTTTTCAACGTTTATGAATGGTTGAAGGGGTTGTGTTTCTTGTTTTTGGAATTCAAATTGGGATTATGGAGTTTCGATTTGTGATAGTTTTGTGATAGATGAGCGCTTTATTCTCATGTAACTAGATGGGTTTGTAAGTTAACAAAAGTAAACATTTTATCAGCAGATGAAATACGTAGCAAACCATACTCCAAAACTAAAGCAAAATCATAAACAAAGAAAAATGAAAATGAACGCAAAAACAAAGTAAATTCTACTTGACGACTCTTCCTCCGGCGCTAATTTTTCTTCCTTGTCGTCCAGCACCTTTAAGCCTCTCCCAAGCTTTTCTGACTTTTTCACCTTCCTCATCCTGCTCATCATCAGGAACTTCGATACTACCAAAACTGGCTCGCGCATTCATAGGCAGCGAGCCATACGACGATCGTTTTCCTGCCAATGCACGGGGTTGCTCTCTTTTCAAATATGAATCTAATCGATCGTAAACCTTTTTCCATTCTAATTCAAGTACTCGGATCGTTTCTGTTGCTTTGACTTTTGCTTCAAGTTTGTGGGCAATATCTGGACTTGCTGCGGCTGCGGTCAGAGCAGCTGATGCCGAAATAGTGGATGTATTACTACTTGAGCGGGAATGCCTATTGATCGACGGCGACAAGTCAGAAGACTGTGGTCGTTTTTGCTTCCTCAAACTCGCAATCTCAGATTCTAGTCTTGCGCATAATTCCCGCAAATTCTTTAACTGACGATCTTGATCTCGCGAAGGTCGACTGACATATCGGACGACATGATTCCCACTATTGACGATCGAATTAACTAATGCCGTGAACCCTTGCAAATTGATATCATTATCATCAAGATGTAATCTTCTCAATGATCGATTTGTAGTTAGAGCTTTGGCAAGTACCATCGCGCCATCGACGGATATTTCATTTCCTTCAATAAATAATTCCCGTAGTGTGTTATTCTCCGAAAGTCGTGCCAACGCGCGTCCAATACCGTGCCCTATACGCGCCACTTGCAACTTTGACGTCTCGCCAGTTAAATTTAGTGATCGAATCGTAGTGTTATGTGCAATCACCTCTCCCAATAAATCGCAAGCTTCGCCAGACGCATCCGCATCCGGAATCAGTAATAGAGAAAGATCAAGATGAGTAAGTTTACAACGCGAGTCAGCCAATACTAGAAAAAACGAGCATAGCATACTGTCAGTCGTGAATTCGATTCGCGGCATTGAAATGCGCTTCAGATTACTGCCAATATTCGTCAATGACGTCAAAAACTCGGAAAATCCAGACTGACAAATAGGATTATCCCCTATATACACCGTCAAATCTGGATGCGGCGTCGAGCGACATCTGCCGATAGCAGTCAGCATTGACGCAATATCGCGGCCATTAACAAGACACGACTGAATCGAAAACTGAACGAGCGAACATGCGGAAGATGTTTCTAGATATCGAGTAAGATGCTCAACTGATACAGGACGTAGTCGAATACCATCCAGCACAAGTCTTTTCAGTCGCATATTTGCAAGTGTGTCAAATGAAAGGAGAGGTAAATCTTCTGAAGTAATGAGAAGTTTACGCATGTAAAGATTTCGCATATATTGAAATCTATACAGAGACTCATTAAGCGCATGCACAGATACTCGACCTGGATTCTCAGAAATATCAAGCCCTTCAAGTGTATTTTCATGAACCTCAAGTGCCTGTAATAATAAGGAAATCTCACGCTCGTAAAGCCCGCAATGCGCAAGTTCAACATTACGTAAATGCGCTGCACGAGTAGATGAAACGTCAACGAGATAATCGAAATCATACAAATCTATTGAAATGTTCGAGAAGACAAACGAGTCAACATTTGAGGTTGCTCGCTTAGCAACTTGCATCAAAGCATCGATCGCGCCACAGCCAGTTTCGGCCGCCGGAGCCGATGAGTATCCTGATGCGGAAGATGGAGACAGTAGACATGAATCGAGATTGAGCAAGCGCAGCGCAGTCGAGCAGAGCATGAGTAATTGTAGCTCAAGTTTTAAAATTGGAAGACCTTTCATGAATTTAGATATGCGACGACCGGTTGCTGTGCGGGTTTGGTCAAGTTCGATAGCAGAGTAATGGTCATATACGTCCACAAGCCGAGCTAGAGATACACCAGCAAAAGAAATACCACCGAATGCCTCGTTCCAGCGCAGTGAGCGCATGACGGCCAGTAGTTCGAGAATGCTATATTCTGAGGTAGTGGCGCTTAAAGTACTGAGAGACGATGACGCACCCAAAGATGAATGGCGTGGCGGAAGCAGCTTGAAGACTAAGCCATTATCTTCATCCCAGATAATTTCAAAAATAATATTGTTTCGTGCCGATGGAATACCAAAGGCGACACAGTATGCAGCAAGAGTCATATTGAAACCGTTGTATCCATACGTCGGATCATCTTCATCCGAAGCAATAATTGGAATCGGTACGAGAGGCTCGTCCTGTACATACTCGGGCACATCCATAGTGAGCGGGTACTCTGCCCAGCAGGGTCTCAGATGTTCGACGCATGATCGTACAGTTTGAATGATATCCTTGGCGGCACAAGATGCCAGTTCAAGTGAGCGAATAGGGGAAAGTGGAGCTCGAAATGAGAGGTAAAGAGTCGAATCGCGTGGAGACATGGCGAGATGGATGAGGGCAACAAGACCATGTGATGAAAGTGGAGTGGGCTGAGTAGAGTCGGAAAAGAGATGCAATGCGTAATGACCGACGGCGAGAAGCGCATGGGTGGAGTTATTCGCGAGTTTGGAGAGTTCGTCGGAAGAAGAAGAGATCTTATGGGAGGAGTGCTTGGGCGGTGTGGGTTGCTGGAGTACGACGCGAAAGGCGCGGAACGATGGAGCATAGTAATCATTTCGGGCAAGCAGGCACGCCTTTAGTGACTCTTGAGTAGACAAAGAGGGCGAGTGAGCGGCTGTAACTTTCGGTAAAGCAGAGTACAGCTTTGACAGCCATGTTTCCGCTTCGGCACGGCTCTGCAGTTGTAGCACAGTCGAGCGAGGAATAGAAGAGTCTAGATATGCGACTTCGATATACAGAGGGCCAAGCTCAAACAGGGCCGTGATCTAACAAATTGGCTGTCAGCAAAGGTCATTCGTAACGATAAATAAAGTTGACATACGCTACTCAATGCACATATTGTGCTGTCTGAACTCGAAAATGACTCAGTCATCTGCAGCGAGCTCGATGCCAGCGACGAAGAGAGCGATGATGACGACGGCTGTCGCTGCACGAGAGCAAGGCCAGGAAACACTTCTGCAGCTTTTGCTCGCGTCTTGAACCGCAGCAGCTCCAGATTTGTAAGCACCACAAAATCACGCTTTTTGCCGCGAAGAAGACCAGAGCCGGCTATGACCTCGCCCGCATGTAGTACAGTCTTAACATTAGCCGCGTCAGACGAAGTAGACAAGGACGAATTTGAGCGGCGAGAAGAAGCCCTGCTGAGGGATGCCTTGGCAATTGCGTTGCCAGTACTATTCGCAGCTATATCGACGCCTGCATTTATATTTACAGAGCCGACAGGGTTGACTGCCGGCACGCCGATCTCGATTGGCATGAACGCAGGAGAAACCGGCAGCTGCGGTGCCGCGGTTGCGCGTGTCGAGTGACCACGCAAAAACGACGGCATTTATCAATGCAGCTGGGAAGGTTTCAGGGCTGCTTCGAGCTGCTTCAGGGCTGTGTCAGAGTTGATATTCAGGCGAAAGAAGATCCGTGTCGTGAGGGACGAGAGCTGCTATCAAGTGTTTGGCTTGCTGTGTGCAGTAACGAGGACTTCCTAGGGAATGCTGCTGTATTGGTGCTAGTAATACGGTATATTTATAGCTTTTATCTGTAAATTAAAATCCAAAACAGCTTTGACGCCGCACGACTATGCGTGAAAGTCCTAACTGCCTTGTGCCGTACGGCTCTAACTGCAATCCTATTGCTAACTTCTTTTCTGCTAATAAAATTCCTGAATATTGCTACATTAAATGACTATAGTAAAGCCTTTTCTCTAATATGCCTGTCCCGTCAACCCAGTCGGTATATAACAAAAAAATAGAATGTACATAGGTATCGTGTAATTGAGCATTTACACCACAAAGCAGAAACACACCTTATGCAGCAGCCACTCATCTTCCTCGACGCATCCCGCCCCTGCCCAACAATACTTTCTTCTTTTGCTTTTTTTCTTCTACTGTCCTCTTCTTCTTCTCCTCATCTCTTTTTCTCAAAAGTCTTTTACTCGTTAATTAGTCGATATCTATCGTCGTCTGTCTTTGGTCTGTGTTCGCCATGCGGTTAGATGTAAAGGTACGTGTCTTCTTTCTGCACCTCTTCAAATCAGCTTCAAGCACAATCAGCAGACTCAATTCATCGAACTCTGGTCAATTGATTCTCTACTTTATTTTTTATTACTGATTGGCTGTAATGTCTGGTTTGCTGTTGCTAACACTCCTCGCAGAGACAGCTATTTGCGCGCTCAGACCGCGTCAAAGGCATCGACTTCCATCCCACCGAGCCATGGATCCTCACCACCCTTTATTCTGGTCCGTTTCTCTCATATTTCGTCTCACTTGTCTTTTTATTCTAATTGTTGCAGGCAATGTGCAAATTTGGTCGTATGCTACCGGCACCGTCATCAAGACCTTCGATGTTACCGAAGTTCCCGTCCGCGCCGGTCGCTTCATCGCGCGCAAAAATTGGATCGTCGTCGGCTCTGATGACTTCCTGATCCGCGTTTACAACTACAATACCTCTGAAAAGGTCGCGCAGTTTGAGGCTCATCCAGACTACATTCGTGCCATCGCCGTACACCCTACTCAGTCCTTCCTTCTTACCGCCTCTGACGATATGACCATCAAGCTATGGAACTGGGACAAGGACTGGCGCTGCATTCAGGTTTTTGAGGGTCACAACCATTATGTTATGTCTCTTGCTATCAATCCTAAAGATACAAACACATTTGCATCCGCCTGTCTTGACCGTACTGTTAAGATCTGGTCTCTCGGATCCCCGACTCCAAACTTCACCATGGAGGCCCACGAAACAAAGGGCGTCAACTTTGTCGACTATTACCCGCTTGCAGACAAGCCTTACATAATCACTACCTCGGACGACCGTTCTTGCAAAATTTGGGATTATCAGACCAAGTCCTGCATCGCTACCCTTGAAGGTCATAATTCAAACGTCTCCTTCGCAGTGTTCCACCCTGAGCTGCCCATCATCATCTCCGGTTCTGAAGACTCGACCATCAAAATCTGGAACGCAAATACTTTCAAATTGGAGCAGACACTTAACTATGGTTTGGAGCGCGCTTGGTGTGTCTCCTATCGCAAAGGATCCAATGCCATCGCCGTCGGCTTTGACGAAGGTTCAGTCGTTATGAAGATGGGTCGCGAAGAGCCGGCAATCTCGATGGATACTTCAGGAAAAGTCATCTGGACCAAACATGCAGAGGTCTGCTCATCTGTTATCAAGCCTGCTGATAATGTCAAAGATGGCGAGGTTATATCTTTACCGCAAAAGGACCTTGGATCTGTCGAAGTATACCCAACGCAGCTTCTGCATTCACCCAATGGCCGCTTTGTCGCCGTCTGTGGAGATGGCGAGTATATCATCTTTACAGCTTTGGCTTGGCGCAACAAGTCTTTCGGTCCCGGTCTGCAATTCGTCTGGGCGCAAGACAGCAACATGTATGCCGTGCAGGAGAGCACGACTTCGATCAAGGTCAGCAAAAACTTTAAGGAGCTTCCGAGTGGTCACATTCAGTTTGATTTTAACTCTGATGGCATCTTTGGCGGAACGCTTGTCGGAGTCAAGGGCAGCGATTGGGTCGCATTCTATGACTGGGATACTGGTCTGTTAGTGCGACGAATTGATGTTGTACCCAATGAGGTGTACTGGTCTGACTCAGGCGAGCTGGTTGTACTGGCCTGTGAAGAGACCTTTTATGTGCTCAACTTTTCCAAGGAGGCATATCTCAATGCTGTGCAGGAAGACCGTGTGGATCCCGACGAAGGTGTAGAGGAAGCCTTTGAGGTTGTTACTGACGTTAACGAGACCGTGCGTACCGGAAAGTGGGTTGGTGATTGTTTCATCTACACTACCGCCACCAATCGTCTCAACTACCTTGTAGGCGAGCAGACATATACCGTGTCGCATTTTGACCAGCCAATGTACCTTCTTGGCTACATCCCGCGTGATGGCCGCGTCTACCTTGCCGATAAAGACTCGAGTGTGGTTTCGTACGCTGTCGCTCTTTCCGTGCTCGAGTACCAAACCGTCGTGCTTCGTGGTGACTTGGAGCAAGCTGCGCAGTTGCTAGACCAGATCCCGCAGTCTGAGCGTACACGTGTAGCGCGCTTCCTCGAGGGTCAGGGATATAAGGAACTTGCTCTTGAGGTGTCTACCGATTCTGACCATAAATTTGAGCTTGCGCTTTCTTTGGGAGAGCTGTCTATTGCACAGGATATTGCTGCCGCTGATAGTTCGGATCATAAGTGGAAAACTCTAGGTGACTCGGCACTCGCCAACTGGGATATTGTTCTTGCAGAGAAGTGCTTTTCAGCCGTTTCTGATCTCGGATCGTTACTGCTTATTTACACCAGTCTTAACAATGAAGCAGGTTTGCGTGAAGTTGCTAAGAAAGCTATTGATGCCGGTGTTCACAATGTTGCTTTCACAGCGTTATGGACTGTTGGTGATGTCGAGGGATGTCGTCAATTGCTGGAAAGCACAGGCCGAAAACCAGAAGCTACTTTATTCGAAATGACATATTCTGCTAGCGAAATTAGCAATGAAGAAAGCGATAATGTTATCAAAGAGAATGGAGTTGAGACCGAAGAGCAAGAAGAGGATGCTGAAGAGGAGACTGAGGAAGTTGCTGCAGAGGAACTAGAAGAAGAAACTGAGGATGCAGTGGAGGAGCAAGAGTAGCTGAAGGTATTGATGTAATAATATTTTTCCTGCGTATTACGCTCTTTGAATGTCGGTAGTGTGCGTATTCATGATATATAATTGATTTACAGTTCTTCTTTTCTTTATTATCTTTTTGGTAATTATCGTGATGTATAGATATAGTGTGACAGTGACCACTTATGAGCCATTGTCTGAAATAAATAGCTTTCATAGAGTTGTACGTTTGATTTTTTTCAAATTGTCAATACACTTCTACTAGTTACGATATGTGACAAAGCAGAAACTCCTCGCTTCCTCTCTTTTAGACGAGAATATTATAGTGTTATACATAGCACGATTATTTCGCACTTATTTCTTGAAAATGAAAAAATAATTAACAGAGAGCATAATACCATACGCCGACCTTTTCTGAAAAATAAAAAATCGCAAATATATACAGAAGAAAACAGTCCCAAAAACAAATCTTACATAGCGAAACAATTAATATCGTAAATTTATTAGAACAAAAAAAAAAATAAAAAGAATAAAAACAAAGACAAAAGACCGAAAGATAAAGTATTCACTTTTTTGTTTCTAGAGAATAATGAAAATATAAATAGGGATTAAAAATATATAAAAAAGATGAATTTTAAATGATCTATCTATAACTGAGTACTACTACTAGTCGAGCTTTCTCCACTAGCCAGATTTTCTGGTACCGACGGTGACAACTCAGATGTAGAATTGCGTAAAGACGGCATAGAAGTAGGCTGAAAATTATTTTCCTCGATCGGAGACGAAAGATTACTAGCCACAGCCGCGAACGAACTCGAGACTTGCGCAAATGGGTCTTCAATGGGTTCTTCGAAAATCGTCAATGGCGATGAGAAAAACTCCATTTTTTGCAGGGTGGTAATCATTGAGTCCGTAAGTACCGATACGTTTGTTGCCGTCGATGTCGGACAACTGGAAGCATACGCTGAATTATCAAAGTACTCGGTTTGCTGTAACGCCGCAGCACGAAGACAACGTTGCTCAGATTCATCTAGTGCCTCAATGGGACTAAAAGCACGACTACTATCGACACTCGACGCCTCACTTCCTGAGTGCATTCTCTCACGAAGACTTCCCCGTTCAAAATCATCTACTGACCGAGGATGAAATACCGCCTCGGATGAAGATCGTAGCGACGAGGCAGAAACTGAAGTAGCAGAACACGAGCGTGAGCGCATATGGATCACCGCAGCAGGAACCTGTTCCGAATCATCAGCAGGAGTTTCCGCAAGCGCAAGACTATTTGCTTTCTCTTGCCGATCCAAAAGCCATTTAACAATAATTTTCTCCAAATCTGACGTCTTGAAAGGTTTAGCCAGATAATCATCCATACCAGCTGCTAGACACTTTTCCCGGTCTCCAACAATAACGCTGGCTGTCATTGCAATCACAGGGAGTTCCCTAATAGCACTATTAACATGCTGCCTCAATATAGATGTCGCCGAGTACCCGTCAATAATCGGCATCTGACAGTCCATGAGAATCAGATCAGGAATTTCATTCATTTTCAGATAATCGAGACATTCACTACCGTTGAGTGCTGTAAAAACAGCAAATCCCATTTTTTGAACTGACAGTTTCACAATTTTCTGATTAATGAGATTATCTTCGACAATCAGAATTCGCGTATCCTTTCGGCTTTTGTCGAGTAATAGCTGCGAGGTGGGTTCAGGCGAGTTCGACAACGGTCGCTCTGCGGCAAACTTGCTCCTCAGATCCTGTGATTCGCTAGGAGTAGCATTTTTACCTCTCAATGGAAAATGTAAATCATTTACGCTTTCCTCTTCCGGTGGCGCATATGCAATTTCAAAAGGAATCTCAAACCACACTGTAGTTCCGACACCATACTCGCTGGCAATTTCAATGCGTCCATGCATCATCTCAACTAGCATCTTACAGATGGCAAGTCCGAGGCCTGTGCCGTCATGCTCGCGTGAGTCCGAGCTGTCAATTTGCATGAAAGGGACAAACAAAGTTTTCAAATTCTCTTTACTGATTCCGATTCCAGTGTCTTTGACTGCAAAATGGAGCGTGATTTTGTTGGATTCCTTAGTTGAGTGAACTTGTTTGACTGTGAAATCTATACTTCCGTAACGAGTGAACTTAAGAGCATTATGGAGTAAGTTGACGAGGATTTGCGTGACGCGGAGTTCGTCACCAATCAAATAACGAATATCAGGTCCAATATCAAGATTGCTCCTTACCGCTATATTTTTCATTAATCTATATTTCAAGCTCCTATTAGTTTCTAGAACCTATTTTTTCAAAAAGTCAAAAAACATACTTTGCGTCACTGGTGAAGCTCTTGAGTTGTTTGTCAAGCAAATTGTGCAAATCAAAAGTTGCGTTGTTAATCTTCATGAATCCGGCCTCAATTTTGGAAATATCCAGAACATCGCGCACCAAAGCAAGTAATCGAGTAGCAGAGTACAGAATGTTCTCCACATAATCGCGTTGCTCAGTATCCAATTTAGTCTGTAGCATCATCTCTGCTAAGCCAACAACTCCAGCAATAGGTCTATAATAAATCTTAGATTAGAGCACAGTAGTGAAAATCAGTAAAATACCTACGTTCTAATTTCGTGGCTCATAGTGGCCATAAACTGCGTCTTTAATTTGTTTTTCTCAGACTCTTCGGATTCCTTCTTCTGTAGCATACTAAGCTCTCTAGTTCGTGCTTCTAACGCTAGAGTAGCAAGTTTCCGATTCGAGATATCTTGAGATACACCAATGACTCCTAATACGCATGAAGTATCAAAAGACATGTCGTTTTCTCCGAGTGTAGCTAAATCCGAGTCCATTCTTTTATAAACTGGAACATATCGAGTCCGAATCCATTGTCCGCCGATGCAAACCTCGTTCGTGATTACCTTTGCGCGATCTTCCAGAATTGCCGCTAAGGGGTCACAGAATGCAGGGATACTGACTGCTGCTTGACGCACGTCGTTTCCAATTTGGAATATCTTCCCGAGCTCTGAGTTACCCATTCCTTCGCACATTGTAATCTTGTAATTTTGGTCTACTGACCATATCGACGCGTCGGCTAGGAAACGAAATTAGTTTAATTATTAAAAAAGAAAATATAGGGTTCATACAGGAAAGAACAAGACATTGCAGCTGCTCACGGAATTGATCTGCTTTAATAACCGCTTCCTTCAAATCCTGAATATCAGAAGCAGCACCCAGCCCCTTGAATTGGGGAGTCACTGAATTCAACATTGGCTTAACTTGACATCTCATCCACCGATACTCTCCGGTATGCTTGCGCACGCGGATTTCTCTCTCATACGCAGTTCCAGTGTCGATAGCATGCAACCAAGCTCGCGCACTTGACTCTTTGTCATCGGGATGGATTAAATTGACATCCCAGTACTCTTCGCCCTCTTTCAAAGGTCCAGTATAGTCTTTCCAAGACTTTGAAGAGTATGTGAGGTGACCATAGGAATCAGTTTGCCATACGAAGTAAGGTAACTGGTCCATCATCTGGCCATAAAGAATAGCAGAGTCACGATTGGACTTCTCCTGCCACTCTGTCACATCTCGGATAAAGACCATGCAGCCAATTCTTTCAGAGTCAGGTGAGTCATCCTCTCTCACAGGCGCGCTTTTTAATTCCAAAACACGTTGCTCACCGTTGACGTAGTAACCATATACAACCGTAAGAGGGAGACCTTCAATGCAAGCTTTCTTAACTCCAAGCTCGTCAAGCGACATTTGACGCGAAAAGTCCTGCGTGTAAACCTTTACAGCGTCAAGCCATCGGAATTCGCCGTCATTCAAATCAATGTCATCTCCAGCAAGAGTGCGGGCAGCATAATTGGAGAATGCAATGTCGCCTGTTTTTGAGCATACGACAACGGGAAAATCAATAAGGTCAAGAACCGAGTCTTTAATGCGAAGAATACGAGCGTGTAGCTTTGCTCGTGACGGGCCAACGGCGCGCACAGCATCCAGGATTCCATAACCAGAGCCTCTCCAGTTTGAATTTCCAGCAAAAGCACGGTGCAGCGTAGCAAGGTCAGAAATTATTGTACAATGGTAATATCTCGTATCATCAAGCTCAAAAGGGCGTACGTCTATTTCGATAATTTCGGTACCGCGAGGTCCGGCTCTGGTTATTGCAGTTGCGAAAATCATGCTGGTCTCGCCAGCCGGTAAACTACCGAAATGAGCTTGATAATGAGAAAATAAAGCTGGTGAGATACTGTTACAATCACCATCGGCATCGGCAGCGCAGCGCGCATCAAGGTCTGTGAAACGCAAGTCGAGCTCGAGAAACGAGTGGCCGACACAACAGTTCGGATTATTTGCATCCATCGGAGTCGCATGCGGAGTCAAGCGGAATATATCGGAGACGGACTCCGCACAGCCCAAGATCATCAGGTCCTCAGAGAGCAGACAACATACCAGCCGTGAGGTAAGGAAAAGGTAGTTAAGTACCTGGGGAGGAATGATTTGCCCACCGATTGAGTCTGAAGAGTGTGCCGAGTCTGATGAACGCGAGAACTCGAGCTCGTTGCTGCGAGACGAGGCCGCCAATCTATGGATCATTGCGCTAGGCTAGGAAGATGATGCAGCTCGAGGTTGAACGTATGAAGCGTCGCGCAAGACGAGGAATCCGGATGGCGACAATTTACAGAACGGACAGAGCGGAACAACCAATAGAATAAGAAGGAGTTCTAGAGAAAAAAAGAGCGAGCTCCTCAGTCACATGAGCTCGCGAGGTGCCAGGCTGTTAGCAGTGTTGCTCGTTTTGCCATCCACGGCTCTCAAAACGATCTGCAAAGCTAAAATGAAAGATTAGCAGCGGACACTGTTCCCGCGACGAGCTCTGCCCTTTTTCACCAGATTTGCACAAACCACGCCAAAACTCTATTGTTTACCTCGGACACTCCACATGCCTCTCGATCGCAGAATCTGAAAATCCTGTTTGTCTCTCCCAGCATGCCCTTTATGCCATGTGGCGAAGTTGAAGAGTCGATCATCGCCGGGTTAAGGTTAGTCGTCGCTGCGGGTTAGGGCCAATAAATGAAGATCATTTTTGTCGCTTCTGTTTCCCTGAACCCATATTACATGCGAAGAAAAAAAAGTTTGATTTAGTCAGCAACTTAGTCATTTTAAATCCAAGGTGACAAAATCGTAGACGATCGTTGCCTGCCATTTAGAATCTGTCAATTCACTCAGGGGCGTTGAAATTTTGCAAAGAAACTGTGTAGTCCCGCAATTTTGTTCTCCGCCTCGGCCTTGTCAAACGCCAGTCGCTCTGTTTGGTCAGCCAATTTTGCCGGCCTTGCACATTCTCGCGACGGCATATTCCGCTCTTCTTTTGGTGTCTTTTCGCTGGCTGGGGTAGGCTGCGTGGCTCGCGGAGTAAGTTCTATTTCGGCTCCATCCTTACCGTCTTGTATTGCCAAAAGCAAAGGAGTTCCTGGCGGGCTAGAACGCTCGATGCCGTCAGAGGAAATTACCTCTGCTGCGGATGGTGGTGGAGAGACCGTCGCAAGATCAGACTCGTAACTATCAGCAACTCGGCCCTTACTTGCGCCGTTCTTGCTGTCCCTCTTCTTTGCCTTTTTGCATTTCCTGCTCTTTTTGCCCTTCGTCGCTTTCTCTTTGACTTCTGTAAACTCATCATCTGAGAGTGTATCCTTGTCGACACTGAACATCACTTGACCGTACGCGATACTCGCTCGCCGTATGCCCTCGGCTGTGGGCGCATCGCACTGCTGGTCGCTCATAATGAGCCGCACGGCCATCTCAGGAACCACTACTGCGGCAACGTATCCAGTGACTGATAGGTTCGATATCCATCTATCCTTCGTCGCCGCTCGTCTAATCGCTCTATCACAGGCCAAAAGTGCGACGCGTAGCAAAACGCCATTTCCATGCAGCCCGTAATACCCTGGCAGCATCTCACCCTGACCAGCTTCCATCTGCTGCAGCGCATCTAGCCGACGACTGTACTTCAGAGACACTGTCTTCGCGCGTTCATGATAAATTGAATGTTGCTCTCCTGAAAGAATTGCCTGAATATCAATCTCGGTGACGACTTGCTGCGCTCTTCTTTCCAATTCGTTTTCGTCAAACGTAGTTGGATAATTGCGTCCCCTTGCGGTCGCAAGAACAGTCTCCTTTTTATGTTCGCGACAAATAGCATAACTGCGTTTTAAGCGGTCTTCAAGTGCACCAAAACGATCCCTAATTGACTGCGAAAGTGGACTATTACACAGCGGGCACGTGTTGAGCTTACTCATGTCTTTGAAGCGATCAATAAGCTGTTGTGCCTGAACCTCCCTTTTTTTGCGCTCGCTCTCAAAGCGCCGCGCTTCGCTAGCGTCCGCAACGCTTTTTATCTGCAGAGCAGTCATTTGCATCATATAGGATTCTTCGAAAACGGCCTCGTCAACTCCTTCTTTAAAAGCAGCAGCCTTAGCAGTCTCATATTCGCCAACAGCTCTAGCCTTTGCTTCGTCGCGCTTCTGGCGCTCGACATCATCCCGCTTTTGCTTATCCGCAATTAACTTTTTGAGATAATCAGTGTGTGTGTCTTTAGCAAGAGTTGCCTTTGACAGAGACAGTTTATCTGGAGACCTACTAGGGCTTGATGAAAGTTGAGCATAGTCGTCATTCTCGTTGGCATCGCTACTAGCCATAGTCATATCAACTGTAATTCCATGACTACGGATAATTCTCTCCTTTGTCCTTAGCCGCCCGCTTTTGTATAGCACAGCGCTTCTCTGAGCACCCAGTCTCTTGTTGTAAAGAGTCGTAACTGGCCCAGTGCCGTTCGACGTTGGAGCTGATACAAGCGAGCCACCACTTCTAGCACTAACAAGCATGCTCTTAAGTGACGCGCTGTTTGACGTAGCTGGATTGGCAATATGCTTTGGTAAATTACTAGGTTGGCGTTTGCTGGTACTTGAGAATGTCTCTAGTCGGCTGAATTTTCCAAATGCATCACTTCCGATTACGTCGCCGTGGGGTCTTTTTGTAGGAGACAAACTCAGTGACGACTTTTGGTGCTGACTTGTGTTCTCTGATCGCGGACTTCTGCTCTGCAAGCAACGCACAGCAGAAGTAGACGAGTCACCATCGACATCCGGAGAAAACCGCTTGTTTTCGGAAGATTGTGACATAGTCGTTGTATGATTGCAATCAGAACATTGCTAGAAACGGAAATTGAAATGAAATAGAGTATAATGAGTTGAGACGCGTCAAACGAAGCGTAACTGTGCGAGATATAGTCACGTGATGATAGTTACTCAAGGATTATTTTTTTTATTCGTTTATAAACAAACATAGGCACAGTTGTCTTATATTTTTCTCTTTAAAACTACAATGACGCTGTAGTAATAGTGAATGGCTTTACCAGACGATTGCGTATGAGAAAAAGTTGTGACTTTGGAAACACCAGACTCTTGAGTTTTTGTCTTCGCCACGACGCGCTTGTTCCCAATCTCACAACATCAATAGACACTATGGCCCGCAAGCCAATCTCTCCCGCGTCCTCGTCCACTGCCTCATCATCTTCTACCCCGCGGAGTAGAAGAGCAGTAGAGCTAAGCCATTCGACAACACCTTCTTCTGATATCGACATAATGGAGCCTACCACAACTGCTCAGTCGAGGCAGGCAAGCAACGCGTTCAGCAGGAACAAGACGAAATCTTACAATCCAAGCCAGTCTATCGACCAGCGACGCGAAATCAGAAAGAAATATCGAGAACTTACTCGAAAAACTGTTGAATCTCGACAAGCGTTTCTGTCAAACGCTGACCCTGGCGCGAAACTGATACGTAAAAATTTTGAGCAGACAAACGCGCTATATGACCAAGTCGAAAACCCTCAAGAAGCAGTGCAAGATTCTCGACTATATGTGATCAACACTGATATATTTCATGAAAAGGCGCGCCGTTTGAAGATGGGTAGCGCCGTCGAACTCGATACGGAAGAATTCTTAAGTCGTATCGCACTCTTTGTATACGACCGCCGACACAACGGCGACAATGAGCGCGACGATGACGATGCTGACGAGGCAATGGAGTTTGAGGACGAAGATTACAATGGATGGGCAAGACTTGGAGATATTGGCGCAACTGTCGCAACGCGCCCAGCAGTTCATGAATTTCTTGCCGCCCACGCCGAACCCAAGTCGCGTCGCGCAGCTGGACCTCGTTCCACGCAGCAGAGTCAATTTACGGCAGCTATAACGAGACCGCAAGAACTGACTCAAAGCGATCTTATTCGGAATGACAATGGTACTAATCAGTCTGTTATTGCGGTGATGGAAATTATACAGCAGTATGAGGACGCTGTTGGCGTATTTGAGCTAATCATCAATCCGGAGAGTTTTGCCCAGTCAGTTGAGAATATGTTTAATCTCTCATTTCTTGTACGTGATCAGAAGGTTCATATTTTTGAGGACGAAAATGGAGACTTATTAGTTCGCGACGCGCAACTCATCGACAGTGAAACCGAAGAGGGTAGAAAGCTTTTGGAAGAGTCACTTGTACCAAAACAGTTTATTTTTGAGCTTGACTTGCTGTCATGGAAGGAACTCATTGAGGCATACCGGATTCAAGAGTCACTGATTCCCACCCGACATTCGACTACTGAGATTACCACTGCCGGGAATAAGTCAGCTTGGTACGGCTAATTCTTCAAAGACTCCGAGAAATTCTTAATGAGGAATATTACTTATGCTGTGAATTATTGAGGTTGAAGTTATTATCATTTCTGTATTTCTATTTATTTTATTCCTTTTTGCATTGTCGTTTGTACTTTAGGGCGGACCTTTTTTTTCTTTTTTTGCTTTGGCGTTTTCTAAGGCTTTATTTGCAGCTCTTATAAACAATCAATGCCGTACTTCATTATCAACCCCTTAATATTTTTGGAATTTGTTATCGTTCAGGATTGATGATATTCGCATCTCGAACTCGACACTAAATCATTTCGCTGCCGAAGCTCCTGCTTCTAAGTTTTTTGTTTATTGTTGGCTAACTACGTGCTCTGTTATCTGTCACCACAACGATGATGAAAGTGTAAGCGTGATAGTACGATTACTATGATTTCTCAAACACTGATCGAGTTATAAATTGGTGTGATATCGGACAACGAACTGTAAACGCTAGCGGCATATGAAGAGAAGATAATGGGGTAAGGGTATACATAACGTGAGGTTTTGATTATTAATTGCTGACCTTCCAATCACTCCTTGTTGCTTGTAGATGATATAGCAATATGCCTTGTTTGTTTTCCCTTTTAGTAGTCTTCCCACTAAGCCGTCTACATCAATCTTCTGCAGCAATAACGATACGAATGTCCTTCGATATTCTCCTCGAACGAACTTAACATCGACCAACAATGCCAGAACCAATCGACATCATATTCATACCACTTCCTAATAATCTACAAGTAATGGAAGTTACAATGCTGTATCCTAGAATGCTTCCATCAGTTATAAATATGGATTTAGGATTTCTACAACGCTCCAGGAGGCGAAGAGGGATCCATCGAAGACAAGCGTCGACAGGAAAGGAAAATGAGCCCCCGAAAGCTCTTTCACGAAGAGAACCAAGATGATACATGAGTCTAACATCATTTGCGATGATAGATAACTCAGAATTGACTGAAGAGATAATATCCATACATTTGAATTCGCAATTTATGATTTTTAAATCGTACTTCTAGTATTCCTGTTGGTTTCTGTCATATTCTGTCAACAAAGATAAATCTTGAAAATCTTGTGTACGAGCATATCACGAGTGGAGATGTCGACTGTCGCGACTGGACAAAGGTGTTGTCGACAGATGTTATTGACTGCTATAGGCGTTAATCAGCCGGATTCAGCCCACGCAAACATTTACAACTCTTGTTCAACACACAAAAAAGACAACTCAGGAGAGGTATAGATCCAGGGCAGGCTCCGCGATTCCTATAACGTCTCTTTGGTGCTCAGCATTGTCGATGCTATACATGTGTTCATGTGTCATTTAATTATTCATTTCTATTATAATAAAATGGAATAAAAAATAAAATAAACGAAGAAGCCATTTGTTCGAAATGGAGCTTATCACTCCGAAACGGGGAATTGAACCCCGATTTGCCCGGTGAGAGCGGACCGTGCTAACCATTACACTATTTCGGACTTGCTTCGCTTCCAAATTGATATTTCAGCTCTCTATATACTAAAAATTTAAAACCCTAACTTAAGTGTAAGTGTATAAACATCGTGCATAAGAACGATTTTGGTAATTTTGCTGTGTATTGTATTATTCAATTTAACCTTTGGAGCTTGGAGCTGTTAAAACGTAATTGGATTGTACCATTAGAATAAAATAGGATATTGACGATTGAAGTTAAAAATTGTAGAATGCAATGATACTAGTATGAAATCCTAATAACTGGCCACTTGCTGATATCAGAGCTGGGCACTGCATCTGTTGTATGGAGAAATAAATGTTTCAAGACATTCTCCTTGTCAGGTATAAAAACTGTTCTTATCGGTGATTATATTTATATGTATATCCCTGTGATTGGCAGACAACTTGGACAACTTTCTAGCCTGGACACAAATCACACTGCTTGTTCTTTCAGCTGCGGCGGCTGTTCGTACCCTTCTTCCCATAGCTTCGCAGCCTCTTGCCCAAGCCAACGAGTGTTATCGTCCAGATATGGAGGCACTTTTCTATAATGCAGTTGTCCTAAACTCAGCTCAACCGTTTCTCCACTTGCTGAGCTATCCAAAAAAAGGTCTACCGCTTTCAAAACAGTGCTCATCGGAGTGACATGCTCTTGCGGAAACTTGTCGCGAATATGCGGAGGACAAAGGTTGGTATGAACAAATGTGGGACAAATGCAATTGACTGTGATGTTTTCCGAGATGAGCGGCTGATGCAGTCCTGCCGCTCGAGTCAAACCAATGAGCCCATGCTTCGAAGCGGTATATTGAGGATTAGATGACATAGGGCTATAAAAACAAATCTTAGTTACAATGCAATTGAGAGCGTAGGGGTATTATCGCAACAGACGACACTTACTAGAAACCAGCAGCAGAGGAAGTGATAACGATCTTCCCTCCAGGGATAGCATTCTTTCGCACGTAGTGTTTGAACAGCCAGATTCCCTGGAATACTGCATCCAGATTGACACGCAACGTCAGCAAGCTGAGTTCCTTCGGCGTTCCATCTTCGCTTTCTTCGCTGTCTTCTTCGTATAGGCTTTGACGATCGTCAATACCTGCATTCGCAGCCAAAAAATCCAAGCGGTTACCGCCCCACTTGAAAGCCTCGCGGAAGAGTACAGCTTGGTCAGCGTACACGGCGACATTTGTCTGGATGAACTTGGTGCTTTCGCCCAGTTCTGCAGAGATCCTAGTTCCATCAGCTGCATTCACGTCCGCCATAACCACACGAAATCCTCTCGAAAGAAGGTGCATAGTGATAGCAAGGCCAATTCCAGAGGATGCACCAGTTACGATAGCTACTGGTGAAGACATTGTACTAATTTTGAGCTGTGATCTAATCAATAATCAAAACTGGAAGATGGAAACTTGGATCAGCATCGATATATACATCAACGTCTCAAGTCGGCGGGAAGCACAAGCCCCAAACCCACTTATAGTTCTTTCTTCCACCATGAGAATTTTATTGACTGGTAGGCGCGTACCTCGTTATCGTACACAGTACACTCTTCTCTGGTGTGGGGTATACCCTCAACTTGGTGTGGGGCAGAGAAAAACTCATGGGTTTAGGGCGTTCGATAAGCTCCCCGTAGCTTCCCCACTTCTAATTCTAAGATCATGCGTAGAGTAAGAAGTCTGAGCGGGGTCCAGTCACGATTAGCTATATATGAATACGGACTCAATGCTTGGTTATAAGCCTCCTTGAAGGGCTCTGCCAACATCTACTTATAGATTTCTACACTTCTTGTTCGCTTGCTCAAGCATGTTTGCCGAATTCACCCGTGTGTGGGCTACAGAGAATCGATCAGCTATCGCTGTCTATACTATCGTCGCATTCTTCGTGGTATCCTTTATTTATACCGTGCAAAAATTTATCAGTGCTACCACACTGCGAGTACCAAAGGGATATCGAAAAATTGATGGACCGAAGGGTGACCTTCTAGTCGGACATACATTCCGGGTGCCAGTTTCGAACCCGCAGCGCTTGTTCAAGAAATGGGCACGCGAGTATGGTGAACTCTACCAGATCCAGCTTGGACTTCAGCGATGGGTATTTTTGAATTCGCCTGAAGCCGTCAAGTCCGTTATCGAGAAGCAATCTGCTATCACCAGTTCTCGACCGCCGATGATCACCGCAGACATTGTTTCTGGTTATCGACGACTGCTTCTGATGCCATACGGAGAGAAATGGAGAACCTTGAGGGGAATTGTGCACACACTGTTGACACCCAAGAGTTCGGATATGTTTCAGCCAAGTCAGGAGTTTGAAGCGAAGCAACTATTGAATGACCTCTATGACACGAGGGAAGACGAGTATGCATTCTATAATCACGTAAGACGATATACGACATCAGTGATTTTGACTTCTACTTATGGATTCCGTACGCCAACCTGGGTAAGTACATTTTGCTTCATGTAGATCGAGATGGATAGAATACTAAGACGACTCAAATCAAAGGATTGCGACGAGATTAAAGAAGTGTACGGCTTGATGGAAGAATTCGGTCTTGTTTCTTCACCTGGTTAGGTTTTCTATCTTCTTTTAAGCAGGCACAAGTATTGACTTGTATTAGTGTACTCGCTGGTTGATCTGTTTCCTAAACTTCTTGAGCTTCCGAAGTGGATGCATTGGTGGCAGCCGAATGCGTTGAGATACAGAAGGAGGCAAGAGGCGATCTGGTTTCGACTCTGGTCCGAGATGAAGGCTAAGATCGAACACGGCAAAGCTCCTGAGTGTTTTGGTAAGCAGTTTGTAGAGTATGGTTACCAGAAGAAGAATATCGACGAAATGCAAGCTGCGTTTGTTGCCGGAAGTAAGCTTTGCTCTCTTTATGTGTCTTGAGAGAAATTAGCTGATACCAGACTTTAATAGCAATGATCGAGGCCGGTTCAGAAACGACTTCGAGTACTCTCAACAGTCTATTGTTGTATCTTTCGGTCGCACCAGATATCGTGAGTAGAGCCCAGGAGGAACTGGTGGCTGCATGTGGCAACGAGCGGTCGCCGTCGTTTGATGATTTTGATAAGCTGCCGTACGTGCGAGCAATGTCAAAAGAGATTCTTCGATTACGTCCTGTCGCCTCCGTTGGTTCCCCTCATTACACGGATGCGGATGTTGTATACAAGGATTTTTTCATTCCCAAAGGCACGGTGGTGACCATCAATCAATATGCAATTCAAACGGATCCCAGAAGATATAAAGACCCCGAAAAGTTTGATCCGTCGCGCTTCCTGGACTTTCCTCTCCGTGCGAGAGACTACGTTGGATTAGCCGATCCAAATGCGCGCGACCATTGGTCATTTGGAGGAGGTCGCAGAATATGCCCTGGAATGCATTTGGCGGAGAACAGTTTATTCATTCTCACTGCGAAAGTTCTTTGGGCATTCACTCCGCGTCCTCCGCTGGATTTGAATGGCAACGAGCTGCCGACGGACACTTCCGACAATGCGTACGCACCTGGAACGACTACTGCACCATTACCGTATCGGTTGCGATTGGTTCCTCGCAACGACGATGTGGTGGCTACATTCCAACGAGAATGGAAGCAGGCTCAGAAGGAGGGTTACTCACTTGGAGGCAGAAAAGTTAATGTAGATGGTATTATTTTTGAGTAATTTCTCATACTGTGTGCAGTTGTCACTACAGTGTACCAGCGAGGAAATATATATTGGCCTGTCATCAGTTGAACACATCAGCAATGTCTATTATCTAATTTTTCTAGAGCTGTATTCAATTATATCAGATTATATTACTGTTGGGTACATTTTGCTAATTCCCGGATCGATAATCAACAGACCCTGATTATGGTCTGTGTCTGTTCTGATCGTAACGTAAATCTCTCCCCGTAGGCCAAAGAGTACAGAGCGCATGACATGATGCTAGAAACGCTAGATGAGACTTCTAGCTGATTGTGCCGTAGCTGCATACAACCCCTGCTTTCTGAACTGTCACTAAAGCGCAACTAAATATATATATATATATATTTGATACTATGACTACCAAAATACTCGATACCACGACTAAGAGTGTATCTGCTCTGCGTGATCAACCTCCGGGCTTGCCTCGAAATCTTCTAAGCCAGATACTTATTTTTTCGGTAAAAGTCTGCGTCTTGCGGTTTTTCCTTTATAGCGTTAAAAGTGTCCGCTTTCAGCGTATACATATCGCCTTCGACCACTTTGTCGACTCTTTTAAGTACCTCTGAAATATCGTGGTTCGCGTTTATATAACGGCCCTTCAGAGGAGCCGCCTATACCAACGTTAGTAATTCAAGACTGTGATCAGAGCTAGCGAAAAACAAAAGAAACTGCATACTGCTCCAGAGGCCAAGTGAACCATGCTCCACACCGCAAGCTCCATATCCTCGTCTAAAGATGGCAAGTATCCGTCTACCCATTTAGCCAACGAAGGCCTTAGTTCTCTAACATACGGACGCAGCGCATATTGCGGGTCTCCCATCCTTGTTTTTGGACAACCTGGATGAATCTGAAAGCATTGGATATCTGTGTCATTGCTAAGCTCCATCTGAAGGCAGTGCATAAGTTTACCCTGACCAGTTTTTGCAATCATATAAGGAATGCAGAACGGATAATTGTCCACAGCACCAGTGGTGGTGTTGCAGATAATCACTCCTGTCTTACGCTTGATCATGACCGGAAGACAGAGTCGCGTGATATCGAGGGGACCCTTCAAATTTACCGTGATCGTATCCCAAGTATCCTCAGGCTTTGAGATGTCAAAAGTTAAAAAGTCACCCCAGCCAGCATTGTTCACTAGGATATCGATCTCGCCCAAGACTTCGACCGTGTGTTGATGCAGTTTTTCGAGGGACGAATAATCTCGCATATCAGCCGCGTAGCTCGTGACCTGAGCATTAGGATACAGACTGTGGGCTTTTTTTGCCGCTGCGTCGGCTGCTTCGAGGGTCAAATCTGTGAAGGAAACACTTGCCCCGAGACTGCAGAACGCCAGTCCGAGATCAAGTCCGATACCCCGACCAGATCCCGTTATCAGGACGACCTTGTCTTTGAAATGGTCTTTTTCATATTGAGCCGGATCAATTGCAGGGTAAAGCGAGGTCCGGAACGGAATCCCCTCCGCGTCGCTAGTATCTGTCGAGGGGGCCATACCGATTGTTGATTGAAAAACTTGGATATTCCATATTCGAAGTACAGAATATGGTCTACCATTTATGAAACTCCTGATTGCTATTTTTTGTGACGTGTGTAGATTAATACAATTTGTGATGTGTGTGGGGTACAGCGATGCAGAAGATAAGCGTGTGGGGTAAAATCACTCCGCTTCACCCTGTTGTCTCATTTTCGAAGAATCGATCCAATGATATTTATACCTATATTATGATCAAAGCAGAGGCCGAAAATTAAGCAAACGGGTCCGACATGACATTGAGCTCGAAAACCTGCACATCGGCTTCTGGGGTTGCTATTCCAGCTCTCGGCCTGGGTACTTGGGCCGCTACGGTCGATGATGTGGATTCGTGTTCACGTGCGGTCACGACTGCGATCACCACCGGCTATACTCACATAGATACTGCAGCGCTCTACGAATCCGAAGATCAAGTTGGAAAAGGCATTGCAAAGAGTGGTGCGCAGCGTGAGGATATATTTGTTTGTACCAAATTGTAAGATATTTGGTCAGTTGCAACTAGCACTTTAGTTTGCATTCATTAACTTGGAATTCTAGTTGGCAGGAGTATCATGCCCCAGAGGATGTGGAAAAGTCATTGGATGAAAGCCTGAAGAAGATGAATCTGGATTATGGTATGCCGATTCATCACAGAAGCTAATGATCAAAGATAATCTCTTCTCTAACTTCTTTGCGTCAAGTTGATCTCTACTTGATGCATTGGCCATTGGCCTTCAAAAAGACAAGCGACTATAAGACACTCACTCATGAGGACGGCAAGGTGAGCAAATCAGGCAATATATTCTCTACTGTTTGCATGCTAACCTATCTTCATCAACGCCAGCCCGTGGTAGATGAGGAACTAAGTACCAATCACGAGCCTACATGGCGTGCTATGGAGGCGCTGGTCCGGAAAGGGAAGACTAAAGCAATCGGCGTATCAAATTTTCGGATTGACCAATTGGAAAATCTGTTGAAGTTTGCGGAGATCAAGCCAGCATGCAACCAAGTGGAAGCACATCCTTGGTTTCCGCAAACGGCGTTGTTCAATTTTTGTCGCGACAACGGTATCGTACTCATTGCATATTCACCTCTCGGAAGTCAGGAAGGTGGCCTGCATGTTGTGAAGGCAAAGTTGTTAGAGGATGAAACTATTACCGCCGTTGCAAAGAAGCTGGGATTGCAACCAGCGCAAGTCCTTATTGCATGGGGAAGTGAGTAGTATCTGTGATGAACATTAGCTGTTGAGCAGAGAAACTAATTTACATGCTTCTTAGTTCAACGCGGAACAGTTGTGATTCCGAAATCGAGCTCCGCGGCAAGAATCAAACAAAATTTTGAAGGTTCGTATATTTTTGTCCTGCATTAGGGCTATTTTTTTTCTGATATTATGTTCCTAGTATCGGAGCTTCCAGCTGAGGACTTCAAATTGGTTGACGAGATCACACTTCGGGACCCATCAAAACTAATGAGATTTGTTAACTTTGATTCCGTCTGGGGCGTGAATCAGTTTGGCGAAGATTAGAGTTTCCTTGACAGAGTATCTTAAAGGTCAATTGTTAAGTTACATAGTTCACGAAGTTTTTGATCAGCAAGTAAATGTCTGTGAACATTTTATCGATTTGTCGTATATAGATAGTCCGATAATCATATTCACAATCTGTAATAAATCATAGTATCAATTGTTTGTATGTAATCAAGTATTAATGTAATGCTAAGGTTCATTGGCGTCGAACACAGCCTAATAGTATGACTATGACTTAAGCTGCCAAAGCTGCATAGAGCAATCGTGTAAAATTACGTTACGTGTTATGAGTTAAATTCAAATGAGTTTAATCCAAAGTGTATTTTCTGGAAGGAAACTTCATGTTTTGCTGCGTTGAGGACTTGTTCATCAAACACACCACAACTCCAAATTACTTTGTATATTCCTGCGTGAAGTCATATTTGATAGCTTTAATTCCCTACAGAATTTATATTGTTAGTTTCAAGCTTGTCGAACCTGGGAAGACTGTGGATACAAACTTACCATCTGCATCTCTCGAGAAAAATCAATATCCATCTCTGCTTTCTTACACAGTTTCAAGAATTCATCTTTTTGAAGAGCTTCATCTGGATCCTGGTCGAAAAGACGTCTAATGTTGCTGCTGGATAGTGGGTCGATAAACTCCTTGTACTTTTGACTCCGGATCTCGGAATATTTATCAAGAATCGACTCATCTGCCTTGCCCTCGTGGATGCCAACAAGACAGTCAAATAGGCCACCAACATCGACAATACCGCCAGTGAGACCAAGTCCGCCACTGAGAATGTTAGAACCCTTAGCATGAATCACACATGAGAGATTGGAGAGATTCAAAGCGGTCACTTACAAAGGATTGCACAAGTGAGCAGCATCTGCAGCCAAAAGAAAACGTCCGACTCGCATCTTCTCCGCAAGACGTTGGTGAATTCTGTAAGGACTGAAGTTTGCAAGTTTATATTGGCCAGGCTTTGGATTCCCAGGGAGCATGGCCTCAAATTTGAATGGAAGACGGTCTGACAACTGCTCGCGTGTCAATCCTGGCAGCTCTCCATAACTCACCCGCCAGAGCCCATGTTTACTGATTCGAGCAGCCATGTACCAATGCTCCGGATGAATGAAAAAGTTGGCATCATCATAGCCGTATTTTTTGAAATCATAATACATCTGCATGAATTAGCTGGAAACTAAAATCGGGTGCAAAATAGAACATACGTTCGTCGCCACGATTTGCTCGTCCCAAGTCCAACCGGGAAAGCTCTGGCCAAATAGTGAGCGACGAATCTGGCTATTAGCACCGTCACAACCAACGATATAATCAGCTTCTAATCGCTTCTGTCCTTCCGGCGTTTCGACTTCAACCCAAGCCTTAGATGCATCTTGTCCTATATCAACAACTTTGTGCCGCCACTCGATGCGCGCTGTCGACTGTTTCTTGAGATGGTCATGAAGAATCTGTCCCAGCTTATCAAGTGGTAAACAGACTATTCTCTCCGGACCGTCGCCCAAAATGGTGTTGTCAAGGGCACCAAGAACGGTTCCATCCAGCTTCCTCCATGATGCTCCAGCCGGCTGAAATCCTTTCTCTTGTACATCCTTGTATACCCCGGCGCGTACTAGCTCATCAACGGCAGGTGCAGCGTAATGCGTTGCACGTGGTTGCGTGTCAAGTCCTGAAGTGCTTTCAACCACCTGGACAGCTATGCCCTGTTTTGCCAGAAGAAGAGCCAATAGGAGACCTGAGGGTCCAGCTCCGACAATAATGATCTTTGACTTGAGTCAGTAAAAATGTTCAGCGCCTAAGCATAGCGATAGAGCGATAGAAACTGAAACCTGCCTTATCAAGACCCGGAGTTTCTGCAGTCATAGTTGAATATATCGAGATTTTGAAGAGTTATACGAGCAAAGAGGTATCAATAGTAGAGAGAACAGTACAGTGCCTTGCTTTTTTGATGTCACTTTGAGCCTATGTTCTTTTGGAGCTGTATGATTCCTGGCGCTTGCTTAATATAAATTGTATTATTACGATCTGGAGGGGTGACGCAAAGTTGAGAGGATCAGGCTCAGCAGAATTCTGACCCGCATTTCATATCACTTCCACGCAGATAATCAATTAGATAGAGGACAGCATCCGTGAATGTGACCACATCCATGAGTGTACTGCTGAGTAGGTTGGTGTTCTTGGCCAACCATAAACCACACGCCGCACAGTTGACCAGCGGATGGTAACTGGAGTTGACTCCACTCAGAATTTGAACCCCACATGGAATATTTAACCTTTCGTTAAGGCACACTCACCAACAAATACCCTGATTCTCTCATCATAACCCCCTCCCAAACGCTCAAAGCCGCAGACGCAGGTATCTGGTACGAAGTAACACACTCCGCATGTACGAGGTCCAGTTGGTGCCATTGTCGTGCAAGAATGCGGGGAAAAGGCTGGTGGAGTCGGCACGTCCCTCTTGAGAAATGAATCCCGTGCATTTATTGGAATAGACATGCGGGGAAAATTAAGAGCTCTTCTTGCATTCGCGATATGATTTATAATAGAAGATTCCTCTCTTTTTATGATGTTGTTGATTGAAAACATCTACAGAAAACTCAGTGTGTTATTCCTTCCATCCTCTGTCAATCTAAACTTCGCACTCAAAACACCGTGACTGCATCATGCCTTTTTTCATAATTGAACCAAAAAACGATGCGAATGTTCCTGGAACTTCTCTTCTTGACGATGAAGAAAAGAAGCTAAATTTCAACGAGCTAGAAGATCTTCACTTGAAGCATGGAACTGGAAAATACTCGCACATCGTTCTTGTGCCTCAACCGACGGACGATCCAAATGATCCCTTGGTGAGTCTCTTCATATATTGCTCGTGAGCGTAATGACTGACTCTTCGCGTACAGAATTGGCCGCTATGGTATCGAGATATGATAACAGTGGCTTTCTCTTTTGCCAGTCTCATTATTGCAGGCTCTATTGGCTCCATGATTGGTCCAGTCACCGCAGTTATTATGGAAGATTTCAACGTAGATAACGCCCAAGTTGCCCTTCTCACTGGATATCATCTGCTTGCCTGTGGTTGTGCGGGACTGATCGTGGTTCCTCTCACCAGAATGTTTGGCAAGAGAGCGCTTTGTCTCATTAGCTCCCTGATAACGTTTGCAGGTGCAATGTGGGCTATATTTGCAAATTCATACGGCTCGCTTTTAGGTGCTCGTGTTCTTCAAGGATTTGGTCTGCCAGCTGTTAGTATAAATCTTATGTTCGGAAGGCTCTTACATTTTTTGACTTCATGTTTAGTTCGAGTCTATAGGGTTTCCGCTCATTGCGGAGTTGTATTGTGTGCATCAGCGAGGATCACGCGTCGCTATTTTCATCATTCCTGTTGCAGTTTTGAACACCCTCTGTCCCCTGATCTCTTCTGTTATTGCTCAAAACATGGGAATGAAATGGATGGTGAGTCAAGTCACCATGAATTCCGTTGCGGTAGAAACATAGATTACTAACATCTAGAACTAGTTTGGCTTTTCTGCATTATTCATGGCTATTGCGTACGTTCCTCGTTCTTTAATAAAAGGCTCTTGAGACTAACTGTTGCTGTAGGTTTTTCACCGTTTTCTTTTTTGTTCCAGAGACAACTTATCCACGAGACCAAGGGTATGGCCAAGGTTCTGGTCAAGCCTCCCCATCGCCATCCCTAGGTCATGTGGGTAAAGAGATGGAAGCAGGAGCAGCCGAGGTTGAAGCAGTAGACTATGTTCCAACAAACCAGTTGTCACAGAAAACATATATTCAGTCGCTAAAGCCATTTGCGGGAATGTATAGTTCAGACGGTATCCTGACTTTTGTCGGGCGTATGTTTATTGTTTTATATCATCCCATGGTGTGGTGGGTACGTAGTTCTCGAAAATGAATATACTGAACCTGGGTATTAATTTCTTGTTTAGGCTATTGTGACCCAAGCTATTATTTCGGATTGGACAATTGGTATAAACATCACACTGTCTCAGATGTTTTCCCCTGCTCCATATAATTTTACCCCTGCTCAAATCGGATATTTGGGAACTGGAGCCATTATTGGTGGATGTATTGCGGAAGCCATCTGTCTCAGTTTCAATGATAAGGCTGTCAGGAGATTGGCGGCCGCCAATCATGGAGTTTTTGAGCGTATGTATTTTTATATATATATGAGCGGTTTCGAATGCATATCTAACACTAGCCACAGCTGAGTTTAGACTTTGGCCGATGATTCTGAGCTTGATTACGACTATCATTGGATTCTTTGGCTTTGGCTCAATTGCGCAGAAGCAGGGATCACCAGAAGTAGTCTGTGTGTTCTATGGATTCATTACTGCTGCGCTGATTTTCTCGCATGCAGCCTCTGCAAGCTACCTCACCGATGCGTACCCGGAAATTGCGGTAGAGTCTTTTGTCGCAATCATGGTGTTTAAGAATTTGTTCTTTTTTGCCTCTACATATTTTCTGAATAACTGGCTTGCTTCCGTGGGACCAAAGAAGTTTTTTGCAACTCAGGGCGGTATCCAGATTGGTATTGCGTTTCTTTCAGTGTTTGTTTATATTTTCGGAAAGGTAATTCGCTCTCGTCTGGCGAAACTTAATCTTTTGTCTCGAATGGGTCTTTCGATACATGTTACCAAATGAAGTTTGAGTGAGATTTGAATATGTGTTAGCTTCCTGTTGGATGGTGTTCTGAATTTTATTTAATCGTGCTCTTTGTTAGTAATTTCAAGTTAAAATTCACCTTTTATAGTCTTACTTGATAAAACGATGGCTTCTATAAGATAAACAAAGAGCAGCGCACTGCTTGCGTCAAGATGATAGGTTTGCTCTAAGTCCATCATACAGGAACTTTAGTTCTGCTCGCAAGATCGGGTTCAGAGATGTCACCGGTTATTAACAACTGAAGGAGGCTATCCGCTCGCGTGTCAGCTATACATGTATGTGGCGTACCGTCTATTATAAGAAAGATTTCTAGTGGGCTATCATGTAAATATGAGTTTCAGCAAGCTGAATGTCGTCCCTTACAGGTGTTTGCACGCCTATCACAGTCTTCAGTAGCAGGACGTTTATTTCTTGCCGGTACCTTGATTTGTTTGCTATTTCTAACAAAGGTTCTGTATTATTCTACTCTCTGAACTGTTGCTACCAAGTGGTCAGTCCTTACGTTCTGAGTCACAGTTCTGATTGTTTTGTGAGAAATCAGCCCACAGCTCGTTTGCGTATGATCGCTTGCGACAGAAAAAAAAAATGATGGTATTCACCATAAATCTTTAAAGATTTAACTAAGAATTTCCTGATAATCTATGTAGAGTCAGCAAAAACAAAAACAAAACTCCCCGATTAAATTCGATGTTGGCAACTCTATAACACACGACGCGCACGGACTGTGGGTATATTTAAGTAAGGTTATAGCCGCAAGGTAAAATTATTTTGCTAGTGACATTAGACGCGACGTGTGAATAAAAATTAGGTTGGAGAGAGTTAAGATTTAGTCAATCTCTCATTTCATTAAATTTCCACAACAATTAGAGATTAGAAAAAACACAGTTACTATTGGCAGAAATAAATAGTGGTTATGGGTTGGAAGTGAGAGATGGAATCTACACGGAATATTCTTTGTACTATTTTGCTCTTTGGTCGTCATAACTTCTTTTATATCTACTTATTATTTTGGATACTACGTATAGTACCGCTATTTTTCATAGTTGGTGTAAAGATACCTTGGAATATGTAGATTGAAAAGTACTTATACCGGACCCTAACACAATCCGCGAATCTAAACCCAGACCAGCGGAGGTCAGATTGGATAACTCAACCATTTGCATCTCATCCGTAAACGCATAATATGCGAATAGGAACTGCTAATTTTATATAAGCAGATAATTAAGACGCCAGCTACGAACTCTCAGCGCGTCAATCACGAAACTGACGGCTCGATTTTCCGATTTACGTACACAAGATAACCTTTAATTTGCTATGAGAAAACTGTAATTAGGCGATAACCCGGCACAACAAGCGAACTGGCCACCCCCTGGCGCCGCACGCGCATATCTCGACGGTCTCAACCGCGTGCTCACACGTGACCTTGACACGCTGCATTTCATCTCGTCACAGAAAAATTTGTCTTGCTTTGTTTATCTGCCACATATGCACTTGCCAGAGATCTCAAAAGACGGCCCATTCGCGCTGTTATGCCCCAAACCCAAGTATCATCCATGAGATCTGCCCAGATATATGAAATATCAGCTGCTAGAGATTCACTGCCTTCGTATTCACCATCGGCCTCTGAGAGTAGATTGCGAAAATCAGTAAGAATCTCCACTTCCTCCGCGTCAAGAGGGCCGTCCGGGATGGTTTGGAAAGTCTCTAGACTGTGAATCCATTTCGTAACAAACAATGCTGCAAAGACTTATATCAGCCGGTTTTTCAAAGCAGAGAGAAATTTCCCGGATATAGAAATTTTTGTCAGTACTTACCGCAGTCCCAACCAGCAAGGGGATGCTGAATACTCCAACTAAATGCTGCTGTCCGTTTAACAAGTAGATATCCTGCATTGACAGGGGTCGAGAGCGCTTCGTAGGCTTTGGCGATCGACTTGGTCAAGAATGGATCCCGTCTCTGTGGTGTCCGGACATACGCCCTTATTTTAGCAGTAATCTGATCCTCATTCTCATTTAGAAGTAACATCCGATCAAAACTTCCTTCCCCAGTGAATAGTCTCACGTATGCCGCGCGGAGCAAAGCCTTGCAGTTGAATATGTGCAGACCTTCACTAGAATCAGAAGTAAGATCTTTCACCGGCTGATGAATAGATAAAAAGTCCTGGCACCGTGCAAGGGCCTTCTCGGTTTGCAAAATTGCAGATTGACGAATGAGATCATTTTCGGCTGAGAAAACAGCTAAGGATTGCGTACACTGCATGATGTGCCACATATGAATGTTCACTGCATGTATGACAACAGTCGTTGCAAACCCGGACCAGATAGTTCTATCATTAAATATAGCAGTATACGCGGGAGTATATGCAGAAGCGGGTTTGTTGAATACGAGATAGATCAAAACATCCCGAACGGTAGGCAAATCAGTATTGCGGTATGGTGAAGACAGTTCTTCCCACTGTTGAGCGCTCGTAGCCTGCCAATTCTGGTCTGGCTCAGGAATACATATGTCTAAATCCTGTGTAACTGACAGAAAGGGGGCAATATCATAAGCTATTGTAAGCATATTGCTGAGAATAAATATGCCGCAGAGTACCCTAGGTAAATCAGTTATTACCGAAAATAGTCCCAGCTGGATTAGGGTAGCATACCTCTTCGTCGTCTCTCGAGAGCTCCAGGCAGCCCATGACAGCCTGTTCCGGTCCATAGCTTGACCAACCAGTTCTGCCTTTCGCAGACGAAATTCCTTCATAAAACATGAGCAAAATCTAAAATAACAAACAGACGATATACTACTCACCATTTCCCAAAAGCCAAGGTTTTCAATTGAAACAACGACGTCTGCAATGCGACCACTAAAGATTGCAAAAATTGTCAAAAGCAATTTGGACTGTATGGCCTGAATTGGAAGCTGTGTGTGAAAATCCTTCCTTTTACAGTCCTGAATACAAGTCAACTGACTGAAGTTGAAAATGAGCTGTCAATAAAAACTTACCGACTCTAACAGTGTTTGGGCGCACATCCAGAGCTCTTTTGCTATTGTCGACTTTAGTCGATACAAAGCTCCAATTGACGATACTGCAAGAAGTAATGGCGAGTACAAGGTATCGGTTGCGAATGTTGGCAAATGCAGAATTGGGAAGTGGTTATGAAAACAGTCAGCATAACATTTTATAAATTGCTGAAGCTTTGTTGCGCTTGGAAGGTTGCACCCAGCTGATGAAGAACTGTGAACTTCTTCTTGCAGGCGTGCATATATATCATCATCGAGCAGCGGAAGGACAGACTCTCTGGCTCTCTCAGAAATGTATATTACCGGACGATGACTCGCATCAATTGACTGGTTAACTGAAGACGATAATGATGAAGGCCCGCGACCCTCAATAGTCATTTCTGGACCAGCCGATTCTAGAGTTCCCCAAGATCGATTCGGCTGACTGGTATGCCAATAGTTTAATTGTGAGCTTGAGTCCGTTAGCACCAGATCCATGTGGGACGTAGCACTGGAGAGCAAATCAAAAAATTCATTGTCTTTTGAATGTTCTTGCATATAGGGATGCTCGGTCGGAGTGGTGGGGAATAATACAGCGTTGTCGGTTGGCATGCGATAGCTGCCTACGTCATGGAACACGGATCCATTGCGTTGATGACTTTCTTCATTGTGCTGTCCTATTCGATGCTGTACTTTGCTCGCATCAGATGACTCAACTTGGTCTATTTCTCCTTGAGCAATTTCTATAGAGGAAACTTGACCAGATTGAGCTGCAGGCTGCAAACTGTGCGTTTGTAAGTCCATGAGTTCGCATCCATTTACATTCTCCACAGGCAGCAAGTCTGATGATGACCCGTCTGTCGCTTTCAATGTTGATTCAGATGTCCGACGCAACATTATAGGCTGACTCAAGTCACCAGAGCGATTTCTTGCCGGGGGATCTACGAGGTCGCCGCCTATCGCGGACTCGTTCTTGTCTTCTATGGCATATGCATCAGGGGGTGATTCCTCAGAAGAAACTGCCGCAACGTTCTGTATTTGTTCTGCATGACCATTTGGATGAAAAGACTGTATATGACGAGTGACAAGATCTCTGAGAAACAGTCAGCAGATTAGTTTAGTCGAACGAGAGACAGGAACATATCGTACTTTCGTCCGTAACGGCGCCCACAAAATTTGCAATAGAATGGCTTTGATTTAGTGTCTAAAATGTATATCAGCCCCGAGACTTGTCGTTGAATCATTCCGATACAAAAGGACTGACTTACGTCCCCTCTCGTGCCGTATGCAGTGCTCCCTTCTTTTGAAAGATTTCCTACAAGTTGGGCACTCGTAAAGCAGAGACTGCTTTGGTTCGCTATTGCGTCTAAGCGCTGACGGGTTAACCTCCACTGATGTAGGTGACATACTGAGCATACTGTAAGTAGTGCTTGTGGGCATTGCAAATCATACGGATGGAGAGTATTTCGAATAGCCCGATTACATCCCCAGTGCGGGGTTAGAAAGTTTCACAGGGTTAGTAACTGGACCTAGGGTTGGGGATGGCATAGCGCGTCTGTGTATAACTTTTGTCATACTGGGCCGGACTCACTATTGCTATATGGTGGAGATGCAGGCGCCCTCTGCTGGCGACAACTTGTACACTTACTTCTGTATTGGCCTGACGCTTGCCTTTGCAATATCTTACTAATGGGAGCTTTATGAGTCTGGTCTTTGTTCTAGGTTATAATTTGGGAGGATTTTGGTGGGCATTCGGGATAGTGAGATCATTTATTGAATACGTGTTGAAGAGACACTGTTTGACTTAATGTTCGTAATTTGTAACTTCGAGTAGTTGGAAATTTCCTCTTTTGCATCGCATACATATTTTGTTGTATTATGTGTTACTGTCTATAAATCTCTATATTCATCTTCATCCTTATCATTATTTTATCATCATTCATCGGCAAGGCGGAAAGAGATTTACGGACAGATACCGGCCGATCGATCTCTATATTTATCGAGCCACAGAGGCGATGTAAAAAAGTTAGTTTGGGTTTGTGCATAGACTACAACAGTTGTTAGCAGTTCAGATTACGATAAGAACCCTTGAGAATATATACTGCAAAAAATGCAGGGATATTAGACCAGCTTGTAAAGTTGTGCCAGCGGAGCACTCTGCCAGGGTCTGAAAGCTGCCCCGCAAATCCCGGTCAAACCTTATAAGGTTTTTTAGAGCCTGACGCGGCGGCGCATTGTGCACGTCCTGTCGTGGTTTTGACTCGTGTGGGGAAGCGGCCCACTCCAGCTCTGAAAACCCTACAGTCACGTGGAATCCTGTGTAGAAGGGCCGTCGCCAAGGCGTATCTCCAAAAGCCTCATAATTCAAGCGAAGTTAAGCATCGCCCGATAACGAAAATTACCTAATTGACGGACTGCCAAACTATGACTAAGAGTTCCCTCTTGTGTTCCGCCGATAACTGAGTTGCTGCTAGTGAGAGATTCATTCATTAAATGAGTTGCGTGAACGAGATGAGATGGTATGATTTACGTAGAGCAGATATTAGCTATAGCCGAGGTTTCTGATGTGCAAAAGTAAAAAGCAAAAAGTGCTATCAGTCTCGAGCTGTCCGAGCACCAAAAGCGGCATAAAAAAAAAGAAGAAAGAGAAAAATAGCAATACTAAAAAGGTATAGTCAGAATAAAGTGCCACAAAGATCATCTAGATGGGGACGTCTGGCTGAAGTGATAATCTGCTGCCTGTGTCGTACCGTTGCCGGCCTCGGTGAGAGCCCATAGGCAATACATGGCAACAACATTGTATAACCCACGTATTTTTTCTTCTGTGCATTGTACAGGTGCTCAGGCTAGCGCCAACCTTACATTCCTAGTGACCGTAAATTTCTCCGGTCGCGGTCGGGGGCAGGCCTGTCCACCAGCAGCAACTGCATTGCCTCTTTCATTATAAACTACTATACTGTCGTCTATGCCATTTGTTTCTGCGCATACATTTGTCCTGTCCTCTATCGGTGGCTAAAGTTTTAATTTATGGTGGACCAAAATTGACCAAAAAGCATTTAGTGCTTGCTTCTCTACACCTAAAGTAGATGCAGATGCAGCAAGCAGAGCACCCTCGAGTGATTCTGCTTAAGTAATAGGCCCTTATGTAAGCACATTTAGTTCCTCTTTTCTACTCTAGTATGAACTTGAGAGCTGGCCTTGTCTCGGGCATAACAACAAGGCGAGCATCGCTACAAGGAGCTGACACGAGTGTTGCATGGATTTGTTTTTTTTTTATCAAGAAAGGACCCGAAGTCCTGGAAATCAACACACTAAAAAGAGAATCAAGAATTGGACGACTACTGAAGATGAGCAGCAGCGGACTGACGAGAACGCGCAAAAAGAAAGCATTTTTCTTGGTCAGCTTCATGGCAGCTCTAGTTGTAGTGGTCAAGCGGCTCACGCGCGTCGAATTTCGCAAAGATACGCTACTGAATTCGCACCACTAAATTGAAAGCCAGAGCAAATACGCAAACGCTTCCGTACGCAAACGTGTTTGTTGCGATGAAAAAGTTTCTCATATCCAGCAAAACTGGAGAGGCATCTTACTTGGCGACAAGCTTGGGATAATCTGAGAAGCAGCCAGGTTCAAACTTCTAGGACTTGCAGAGCTTCGAGATATGGTACGTAGCCCACGCACTTTATAGACGCATTACTGTTCATGGAATTATTGTTTTCGTCGTAAAATGATCTTGTAGAAATAATGAGTAGAGTATTGTAATAAGACATAGCGTCTTCTAGGCAGTCGCAAGATAACAGGTGGCAATCCACAGCTTACCTACCGCTCGAGAATGCACTCAGCACACCTTAAGTGGTCCTGGTCGAACGAGAAAAATACTAAAATAATCATCGAGTGTTACCTTAAATAATACTAAAGTCTACTAATTGACCTCTATAATGATGAAATTATCTAACAGAGACAAGAAATTCTGTACGGCGCTTAGAGATCATAACTTCCGACCTTATTTGCAACACCCGCTTTCCCCATCAATTATGAAACAACGAATTGAATTCTAATTTCACTTTCCTAAACTACAGCTGACAGATGACATATGTTTCATCTGCTGATCTTAGTCTCTTTAGTATTATTTGTTGCTGCCAATATATTTGAAGGTCCTAGTCTTCCCATCCTGTTGAGTTGACGGCCATCGATTAAGGTTCACTGTCTCAGTGTAAGGTTCTGGCTATTACGCAAGATTGAGTTCCATTGCTTTACCTACTAATTCAAATAATGCCAACTTCATCAATGGTCATACATATCAAAACAATGGAACTAATAGATTTCTGTACACGCCTGTATTGATAAGTATAAGGAACAAATTATTAAAGTGCACAATAAATAATCAAGTGCACGAACTTGTTATGTGGCACTCTAGTTTTTGTATAGTATGGGAGTTTGGTGGTATTTCGCACACGAAACCCTCAAACACGCACCCTTAAATTCAAAAATGGAGTTCAGAATGCGAAGACCATTAGTTAAAGGTTGTTTGAAACTTCTGTGTGGGTAGTATAGGTATTATTCATGTGAGTTAGGTTAGCACAGTAAGGATCAGCGCAGCTTACAAGCATACATCTCCCAGACACCTCTCCGCCCGCACACCATATCTCCTCATTAATACTGCGCATAGATAACCAAGTCAATTGTTAGGAGCGACTTGGACTACCGAATGGTTAACGATCTTGGCATTTGTGTCACTTGTACTAAGTAGAGTAAAGAAACCAAAACCGTGGCACTTAATTGGTGAGGGGAGACGCATTTCTGAGAAAGTGCGAAGTGTAACCTAACTTAATTTCCCCACATGTGCCGTGCCCCAGTCGCGAAGTGGGCGACTCCACAGTATGATCAGATCGACGACAGCTGCCCAGCAGCTCCGCTGGTAAAGTACAAATTAGAGTCAGTCAATTTCCGACCGTCACGCTTTGGATTTGAGCATTAGCAGCTTATATAGTGTGCAAGGTACGGAAAATATGTCGTGTATCGCGAATTGCGTGTTCTAAGTTGGAAACATGAATTTCTCCATTACACAGCAGACTAAGCACTTTGGCGGTACGGTTATGAAGATGATCCATAAATCCAACACCCTAAACACGGAGAACCAGCCTTTCAATTTATTTCTACCTCCAACAGGCGATGACGCGACACTTCAGATCCCACTACTGATCTTTCTTGCCGGACTAACGAGCAGCGCGGATGAGGCCTTAGAAAAGAGTAACTTGAATCAGTCGGCAGCAAAACATGGACTTGCTGTTCTTTATCCCGACACTTCACCACGTGAGCACTTTTTTAGTTATTATACTGTGAAGCGTGTTTGACAGATTTCTAATAGTAATGAACATTTACATATAGGAGGCACAAATTTGCCAGGAGAGCACGACTTAATAGAAGTTGGGTCTTCTGCCGGATTTTATGTTGACGCAACCGCCGAACCGTGGTCAAATCATTATAATATGGAAACCTACATTACTGAGGAGCTGTCTTTGCTAGTGTTTCGCAAGTTTCCGCAGCTTGACTCGTCTCGTGTGGGAATTTGTGGACACTCCATGGGCGGTCATGGTGCGCTGACTCTGTATTTCAAACACCCGGAGAAGTACAAATCTCTTTCGGCGCTATCTCCTCTATGCAGTCCTATTCATAGTCCTATAGGAGAGAAAGCGTTTCTGGAATATTTTAAATCGAAAGAGGAGTGGTTTCAGCATGACTCTATAGAGCTCATTAAGAAATATAAAGGACCAGAACTTCATATTCTTTTCTCGATCGGCACAGAGGACCAGTTCAAGAAAATTCTAAATCTGGAAAACTTTGTCCAGGTAGCAGCTGCTTTCGGCTATGAAAAGCAGATAGAGGTGATTACCTTTGATGGTTACGATCATTTTTATTTGTACGTTTCTACGGTCGCTCAGTATCACGTCGAGCATGCCGCAAAGTACCTTTTTGCTTAGCAATAAGAAGATGCTGCAAGACTGTATCCGCCCGTGATCATATGTGCTCGTCGCAGAGAAATTGAATCAGAGCGTTTCCGTAATTCACAATGAGAAGAAAATAGATTATTAGTGTGTGTATTTATCCACGATTGTCGACCCGTTAGACTATCTGTGCACGGCTAACCAGAAACTCTAAATTATATTTGGGCAAAATAAAACGGTAATTGTGTTTTTCGTGGCCCGGAATGTAAGTGTTCAGCGTTTCAAGAACTAAGACCACTATTGGCCAGGTCTATCATCGTAATTATGCGGACCAATTGGCCATAATTTCAAGCAATCAAATCTCATCCGTTGATAGTCGTACTGACGATTGAGTACCGCTGCTGGAATCGTAGAGGCTGGTAGCAGAAGTTAACCGTTGCTCCTACTTTGTCGACCAAAGGGACTGGCATACAGAAAGATGCGGACGGCGCAGCATCTTCAAACAGACGCGGCTATGCTAATTGAATCATCTGATTTGCGGAGGCCATATGAATGTAAGGATGCCAACAATCGAAAAGTATTGGCAGATGCGTAGCAAGACAAGTATAAATGTGGCTCCGGAGATCATGAGAACAGCGAATGGGCTGAATGGTTTAGAAATTGCTGCGAGGTATGGTTTGAGTACGTCAAACGAGAAATAGGCATATATTGACTGTATATGGGAGGACTCATAGTTTATTAGCGAGGTCGGAGAAGTGGGAGAGGTGCGACAGATTAAATGAGTTGATCCATCTAACGTGTCTCTCTGAAGCACATATTGGTAATTATTGTGATCCGGTAAAAATCGAACATACAGCTCAGGTATCTGGAAACAGATTCCACTATCTTAGTATGCGCAGCTCTATAGCTAAAGAACAGCTAAGAATTTGCACGATTCGATGCGGTCAGCGCACGTGAACACGCGGCAAAATTCAGCCGTGGCGCTGAACGAAAGTTTTACTACGCCCGATGAGCCAGCAGAGAAGAATGGGTGCCTTGCATGAGCCGCACACTTTAGAGTTTTTGTCACGCGGTCGCGCCGATATCGAATTATTTGCGAGCCCCTTTCTAGGCTCCTACTCCGCTTATGCTATTGCAGCCGTGAGAGGATCGTTATATCATTTTCTCATATCTTCCTCCGAAAGACTAGGAGAAAATTGAAGCATTTGTGTAATGGAAAGCGACGGAATCAACACACTCACTATCGTCGCGATAGTAAGCTTGATCTGCTCGATCCTGCTATCGCTCTCAGTTCTCACGCGCTTTGCCGCCAAATATGCTCGTGGATCGCTAAACCATGAATCAAACTCATTCTTTGAATATCTGCGCGATAATTGGCATCTGATATTTGGAGCATTCGAGCGTCGAGCTATCGGATTTGGCATTTTGCTAGCTCTCTGCTCTATCCTACAACTCGTACTGTCGATCGACAGCGGTAAGGCCGAGTGCGTCGCCCAGAGCGAGAGTCTTAACGTCTACCCGGTATTACTCTGGATCTCAACTGTTGTGTCTCCAGCTGCACATCTGATCTTCGTTTTGCCTTCTATCTTCGCAAGTACACGCGCAGTATATGAATGTGAGTACAGTTTGACGCCCAATTCCTCACATCATCCGCTCGTCATGACTGTCCTCAAGTTTTCACTCTCATTTTTGGCCTTTGCTGCTCTGGTAATTGTTTTGTGGTTACCCGTCTATATTCTCTACATAAATGATGCGAGCATAAACGGGACCTGCTTCTGGAACCAGAATTCGATCTTGTATTTCATGGGCAAATCAACTTCAATCGCTGCGTGCACGGTTCTTGGACTAACAATTCTGGCCATTGTTAGTGGTATCATTGCAGCATTCATCCACTCAGTTGTGTACAAGGTTCGGTCGCGGAAGGCAGGATACCGACTAGCCTCTTATAGCTATATGATTTGCGGGGTGATCTCAATTGTAAGTTCATTGTACCCCAGCTCTATTTTTCAAATTTGAATCCGATCTAATAATTTATTTATCGACAGGTTTTCCTACTTCCAGAACTTGCATTCAGAATCATTAATTCCGTAAGCGAAAAAGAAAGGGTCCCATTCAGTTTGAAACTTTTAAGCATGCTCTCAAACATGATTCATGCTGGTCTGCTCTTCGTCGTGACTATCCTCTCGTTCAGTCTAATTCCATCCCACGAACTTGACTACGGCGAGCATGCAACTGAGAAAGCGACATTCGGTTCATTTGCAGAAAAAGAAAATGTGTCGGCAAGCAACTCGAAGGATCCCCATTTTTCCCTCTCCTTTCATGCCTCACCTAGATACGAAGACCGATATCTGTCTGGACTCCCACAATTCATGCGTTTTGGCTCAAAGCCGAACCGCGCTGCCGCTGCCATGGCAGCTGCAGAGCATAGCCATCTTGGACATTTGCAAGAAAAAGGCGTAATGCCAATCACAGCCGTATCGACCATGACAGAGATGAGACACAATTACAACTACTCGATCGATGACGTTGAACTCGACTGCAGTGATAGCCTCAGCTCTCTACAGTCCTCGACAAAATCAGCAACGCATACAAAATCAAACCGATATCGGTTTAATTTTTTTTGATATTTCTAACTGATAGTTGTTGTTTATTTCTATGACTTTTTTAGCGTCATTAGTTTGGGTACTTAATATTATTTGCTAATTTATGGGAGGCCAACTATGCGAGCCGAGCCCGTCTTTGTGTTTTGGATGTCTATAATTTCTATTTGATTCTACATGCTCTTTTTTTTTCTGTCTGGCTTGCCGTTTTGTTATCTTCCTAGTCCGCTCTTTTAGACTGTGTTCATGACTGTGGAATGCTATATTCGCACAATCGACATTCAGTATTCTTGTACTTATTTAGATCTACTATATTACTCAAAAATTTATATATTAAATACACAATTCCGCCAATGCACCACCTCGCTTTGAATAGGCATTTTATCTGCCATAAATTCTTCCTTCCAAAAATGCAACACCTAATAAACCAAAAAATCTAAAATGAATGAAGTAAACCCCTGATAAATCGTAGAAAACACCGTCCATCAACGGATCAAATATAATTAACAAATAAAAAGTCTATAGCTGTACTCAGCCTCGGAAATTCTAAAGAGCGGCATAGCTCCCTTCTGCGGATCTACTCAGCGCCATCTTGGTTTCTGAACCGACATGCTAGACATGCTCTTCTTAGAGGACAACGTTTTGCTTCCTGCTACCGCTCTCGGAACCTTGGCCGCAGGCGTATTCGCCGCGTCTGCCGTCTCCTCATCTCCAGACCCATAAGTAATGTAAAATTTTTTCTGAGAATTCGGAGACATTGTCGAAGCTGACTCGAGTTTGAATCCCTTTGCAGCCGCTGGTGTTGCTTTCGAAGCTGGTGTTCTTGGCAAAGCAGGGACCGGCGGTATTTTCTTCACGACTCCAGTGACAAGTTTTGTAGACGATGCCTTTCGGACCAGATTAGGAGTACTAGCATGATGATTCAAAGTCGTCACAGATGTCGGCTGAAACGGATCCTTTGCTCCAGCTGATGATTGGCGAGCTGCTGTCTGTGACGTCGAGCGCACAGTCGAAGCTTCCGAATTTAGTTTACCAGGTTGTGGAGTCTGAGGGATCATAGATTTTTTGCGAACTTTGCGTGTTATCTCTGATGTACCAATTTTAGATGATGGCGTTGTAGACGGGCTGCTTTGCTTTTTCTGAGGAGAAACCACAAAAGCGCTAGATTTCTTTTGAAGGTCAAGAGTACTTGGCTTCTGTTTCAGCATCGAAGACAGCGTAGGTGCCGCAAAGGATGTAGCTCGAGGAGTAGTGGCCGACTGCGCATTCGCGTGGGTTAGATCAGGAAGGGCCGGCGGCAGAGGTGGCACCGCATACACGGCCTGCGGGATGCTGGAAACACGGCGCCGGCGATCCGATGGAGTCTGCGGCCGCGCAATGTTAGACAGAGCGACAGAAGCAGTTGTCGATGTCCTTGCAGACCTTTTGGCAACCGGAATAGCCGAGTGTGGCGTCGCCTGTAATTTTCGCACCCGTATATCCAGCTGCGAAGATTTCCTGTCTCCTATTGGCGTGCACAAATCGTATGTCTTCTTGCCATGCAAAGGCATAGGTGTACGCATGCAAGGGTCCTCCTCAAATGGAGATGAAGATTCTAAACGATTCGGCGAGTTTGGCTCCGCGATAGAAGCAATACTGGAGGCAGCCGAGCAGGACCTACTGCGACTCCTACTGCCGCGGAACGACATCATCGAAGAAGATCTCTGCGAAGCGCGACTCCTACTGTCACGGAATGAGTGTCGTGAAATTACCTTTGCAATATCTAGGCCATATTTTTGATCAATTTCACCAATGTGTTCTTCAAAGTCCACCCAGAAATTTTTTAAATGCGCTATCTCGCGAGCCACCTCAATGCTAGTAGTAACCTTGTCATGAGCAGCTCTTTCAAGAAGACCAAGAACTTTCAGAATTTCCGGAATTTTCTCGGTCGCTGTATTTTCGTAGAGCTGCAAGCGCTGGCTACTGCTCAACGGCGCTGGCGAATCCTTGACTGAGGTCGAAGAACTGATATCAAGTAGAGCGGCCATTTGCTGCTCAAGTCCACTCATTAGCTTTCTCGCCTGATTACCGGAATCAATAAGAAGCGCCACCCATCTCTCTTCTCCGAATTCTCTTTGAATAGACTCGGCGTCAGAAGAGAGTTTTGTCCATCTCGCGCAGAGTTCTTCTCTTTGCGCTTGAAGATCTTCTAAGATCTCTGGGTACTGGATACCAAGTTTTTCAGAGAACTCAACAATACGCATGTCAAGAAAATCAAGACTCATTTTTAACGGGTGAATTTTTTTCACGAGATCAAGAAGTCTAAATTTACGTCAGCTCCTAGAAACAGTGATCGGTAGTCAGTGTGTACGTACATTTGATTTTGAGTTTTGTCCTCCTCAGACATGCACACAAATCTTCCATATCCAGGTACGGGGCTCTGTTTCAAAGAAGCAAGAAGACCTTCTGTGATATCCGTAGCCGTATCCTGCGGAATAGGCCATTGGGATAGCTTTTGCAGACGATAGCCCTCAAGCTCAAGAGCAACATCTTGACTGTTTGCAATCTCCTCAGCCAAGTCAGTCATAACAACTTCTCTGAGTTCTTTCCACTCAAGTGCAATGTCGACTTGCTCCCTAGCTTGCTCGATGGTCTTGTGGATTTCATCCACGACGGCGACAATCTGTTGCGCCAATCTTCGGTCCTCGTCGTTAACAGTAGCGTCATATTCAGTGGCGAAGGCTCTTGTACGTAGAAAGTCAATATAACGTTGTAAATTTGTAAACCGGTTTTCTATGTCGACCAGCTGTTCGTTTCCGACGGCGGCTGCTCGGATGTTATTTCGGAAGTCTAGCGTTTCAAAGGCGATAGCAGCGTCTTCGAGATTAGCAAGTAACGACTCAAGGACGGGTGTAGGGGTTTTCAAAGTCGGTAATGTTAGTGCAGACAAGCAAGCTGCAGCAGTAGCAAAAGGCATTTCGGATAAATTGTGTGATGACCACGAGTCTCTAACTGGTGACGAACTAGTATCGAGTTCTACTCTTCGCGGAGGCCAGCGACCTGACGGCGTCGGCGTCTGCATGGTGTAGAGACCTCAGCAAATTGAGATATGGGGAAAAAAATCAGAGAGTGATGATTCTGAAGCAGAGCGAATTCAGGGTTTCCTAAATCTCCGCAAATTGATCAACTGAGATTGTGTACGCCGCACCGTTTTAAGCACAGTGTAAACACGCGGCTCGTTGCCCTGGCAAAAATAACCTAGGGTTTTGATTACATATCTTGAGCGCGGCGCATTACTAATAATAATTTATGAATTTTTAACGGTTAACTAGTCGCAACTTTTTACATTAACATTTCTATGCAACTACATGAATAAATCACCTTACACTGTCACGTAAACAAAAAAATACTATTCACAAGAGACCGCAACCATTGAAGCCAAAATTGTCGCTCATATATACCCAGTGATCAGCAGAGCAACATTATATACCAATATTTAGTCCCAAATCACTCCGTTCTTCGCAGACACGCCCTTGTACCGACTACCATTTGCCGACCCAGCAGTGGCACTTGCGTTTACTACACCAAGTCGGGTTAAAATGACTTTGCTAGCAGTTCGGATAGTGTCGCGCAGCACAACAAGAGCCGTTATGATGCATAATGCAATGATTAAAAGCAAAACCTGGTGTGCGGCCTCATTTGTGCCATCCATTGAAAATTGAGATGAAAAACCAGAAAAGGATTCTGCGGCAAATCTAACACGCCCCATTCCGTTAAAAGAAGAATAGCTTCCACTATTAATGAAGGGGGAGTATTGCTTATATGTAGCAGCCTCGGATTCAACCACATGGATTCGTAAAAAATTGGTCCAAGCCTCCTTATCACCTGGTTCTGGATATGGCACATATGATGTCAGCAAATCTCCAGATAGTCTGAGATGGTCAACCACAGCTTTAACCTCTTCAGTGAACCGGTCTTTCCGAACTGCAACTATGATTTTAGCATCCAAGTGTGCACGACTTCGCGCAAATAGCAGAAATTCATATAGCTGATCCGCAAATATTTGCGGATCCACTTGCTCAAGTATATCAGTATCACCTAAATCTACAATTACTGCGGTAGGCGTTGTTGGCTGCACAATTGCTTGAGCGCTAAAGGAGTAGAGGCCTGAGTGAGGCAAGCCAGGCTTGTAGTAGGGATCAAACGCTATCGGATTAAGCAGCTTATACTGTTCAGAGAGTGAATTTCCATCTCCGTTCGAAGTAAAAATAAGTTCTGTCACAGATAGTTAGTATCCTGACATTTAAGATACTTACTAAATGAAACTTACCGGGAACATGTTCTCCATTGGACTGGTCTATAGATGTAATGTGGCTATGTCTAAGACCAAGTTCCTCCGCCGCTCGCCATTGAGCACTGACTCGTGAAAAGGGTTCATTGGCATACGAATTTCCACCCACAAACTCAACATATGGCATCATTTGAATGCTGGTGGCCCACTCACGATCTTGCCTAACGAGTGTGGTAGCAATTACAAAGCCCTGAAGAGACAAAGGCGATGATCGACGGGAGGAAACAATTTGCACAACATGTGGATCTCGAGATAGAGGATCTGAAGGCTTGACTTTCAACTCTGTCGTTACCTGCCCATCTGCACCCCTAACTTCGACATCTTCGACAGATGGTGTAGCGACGTGTATTATAACCGGTCCCTTGTGTGATTCCTCTGGGGTGATAAAAGCTGAAACTTCAAATGGCTCACCATCATCAACCTTGACAGTATAAGTTAAATTCGTTGGTACCGTCACTCGCGGACGAAGAACAAAGTCGCAGTATTCGCCATAGGACAGAACTGTGACATACGTGCCCGGCCAGAGTGACGCCTTGAAGATTTCACGAAATCGATGCCATCGTCCCGAGAACTAGAATCAATTAGCCCAGGCCAAAAAAATGGAAAGATTACTCGTACGCACAACGAACAAAGAAGGCTGGCCTAAAGGGGTCATCATGACACCTTCTGGTGGTTTATACTTAGGGTCAAAAGTAGTTGACTTCACTCCATTGGGGTCTTTTCCATCAACGCCACTAATGGCCAGTGCAATCAGTAACACCGCAAACCATAATCTCAATAGCAGATTCCCTTTTCCTGCCCTTTGTAGCCCTCGCATGTTGCGAATATAAATGTGAGTGAATATGGGAACGCGTCGCAAGGCTGTTCGAATGTAACGTGATTCGCACAACTTGCCTTGGAAGTGATAACTAGTCTCAGTAGCAACACAAAACTCTTGTACCTAGTCCTTTATATACAAGGCTCCAAAACTAGTTATGGGGCTTAAAAATATATAGCAGTACGGATAGGTGGAAGACTTCGAATTTGCATTTGACGAAAGTATCCGCACTACCAGATTGATTGCTTCACCTTGAAACTCTATTTCGGATCGGCGATTCTGGGCATGTGTACATTACATAATCAACAAATTAAGTTTGCGCAAATATCTAGAGATGTAGTAGCGTAAGCTGATTGACTGATGATTATAGAGGTTTTAAGGAGGGTGAAACGAAGGGCCAAATTATAACTAGAAGAAACTATACGTGCTGGGAAATTGTATAGAAATCTGATATATTGGTCTCCATAAGCAAACACAACTCATGCCAGATCTTTCACAATGTAAAAGAGCAAATATCTACAAAAATTATTTAGTTAGCAACAAGAAGTCATCCTATTAAACGGAGAATTTCCATGCATACGCTTTCGAAGCTAAGACCTCTTTCTCGCTCGACAAAGTCACCGTAGAATCGTCAAAGTTGAACCACTATAATCAAAGTCGTCAACATTTACATAAAAAAGAAGCAAAATGTCAAAATGCCAAGCGTACCAATCCTTCTCGGTTTCTCATTGAGCAAGTATAATGACCCGTATTGATTTTACCTTGATGGCACACGACCCCAAATAGCTCATAAAGGTATCTCCTTTTGGATCTCTCACGAGTAGTATAAGGTGTCATATCTAATTCAACGGAGAATGGCACATGGTCGTCTATCTTGTTAGATTTTAAAGAATGCTCAAATCTCTAAAAACTTGTTAGTACTAGAAGTTTGCGCTCCATGATAGTTTACACACCTTTAGCTGAATTGACAGAACTAGAGGCAGTCGTTTAATCTTTAACTGCTTTGTGACTTCTTGTTTAGTACCGCAGAAGGAGCAGCTATATTTTGTCTCTAACTTTTCAGGACTCGTAAACCTATTCATCTTAGTAAACTATTTCAAACTGTATCAGGAGGCATAAATCTCAAGAAACTAACTTCTCCAGGCATTCCTGCAAACTCAGAATGCGGGAAGCATTAGCAAGTTTGCGGTCCCGCAGCTCCAGACTCAAATCCATCAACGGATCAACTGTGACTGTTGTGTTATTGCAGTTAGGGCAAATTATATCACTTTCAAGCTGCCCACAAAATGCACGGTGCATCACGCAGCCACATTCACCATTCTCAGTGGGGAGCGATAGCTGATCCGAAGTGGCGTGAAGCTGATCAACAACAAATTGAAGGAACTCATGTGCATCTTGCTCTGAGTATCCAGCAAGAGATCGTTGTGTTTTCCAGGCAGTGGTTAACAGCTGGGCGGGTCCGAATCCAGTAGTGGCAGGGGACGAAAAAAACTAGAAATAATTATAATTAGCAACTAGAACTAGTGAGAAGAAACTAAAATGACTCACCTCGGTAAATATTTCGTCTATACAGCAGCTGAGGCAGTTTTCTCTTGTGCATTGCATGCTATTATGTCCACCTCGCAAGAAATCATTGCGGATAATAGGATTATGTATCAAACTCTGTAAAATTACAGACATGAAGCAAGTCGCGCCCATGTTTTGAAATCCCCGCAGTCCAGCTTGTGCTTGACACGGTGGCAGTCGCGCATTATTCTCCAGAAGTGCGACGTCCTCTCTCGTAGTCATACTGGATATATTGTCGTGCCTGTTCAACTCTAGAAACATTGTTAGATTCAGGCTCCTGGCCGTCAAAGCAAACGCACCTACTCTTCATAGTTATTGAAAGCTCGATATTAGCACGTATCTCTTCGAGTGTATGGTTGAATATGTAATCGCAGCAGACAAAGCAATATAGATTCCCTGTTCGTGAATCCACGCCTAAATACATTCTGTGTTAGCAGCTACCGTCGCCCAGAGTACTAAGTCTTCGAAATTTGCATTTACCAAACATATGACTAGAATCAGTATGATGTGACTCTGCATGACGTAACCTTCGGCAGCCGACGAATGGACATTGAAGGCATATAATAGTGGTTGTCAGTATCTCGCCGCACGACCGGCACCGACGGACCTCAAAAGCGGAAAGCTTTAACAAAAAAGATGTTAGAAAATAATGTCAGCCGCAATTTATTCATACAGTTGCTCACATCAGTGTCCTTGTGACGCAACTCTACTGCAACTAGTGCTGCCTGTCTGTAGCTTCTCAACGCAATCTCCCTGGAGGATGAAGCCAAAAGCTGCTTCACATGTGGACAACCGAACACTTGGGGGGAAAATCCCCTATCTAGATTGATCTCAAGTTGAGTACTATCGGATATCATTTTTCATGAATCAATGGCGCGGACTCTGTAGTTGAACTGGCCGTATACACACACGTCAAACACGGAATCTGTCTCGCGATTGAACAAACGCTGCTCGCAATTGAAAACCAATTTATCTCAATTACCAGTGATTTTGGGACACCTCAAGTGTATATCAAAACAAATTATAGGATAACACACTTATACACGAGTCCTGTGCTCATAGTAGAATTCAAAATATCTAACACAACACAGATCAAGGATGACTGGGCTTTGTATAACTTTGGGAGACCTTTAATTAGTAGCTATTAACTAAAGTTCTTATGTCATTCAGTCACGTGATAAACTGATGTTGGGAGAGAAAAACTATTTGGCATCCGAAGTCGCGACCCTCTTCGTACGTGCAGCAAAGCCGGTATCTCGTATGGCTACCGCATTGAAGAGGTATTTTGCAGATGGCTCATCTGGAGCAACTCTGTCTGTATCGCAGAAAGTATACGTAAGATCTCGGAGAGGCAAAGCAACCAAGATTGTGCAGGAGCACTATTTGAGAACGGATATTCCATGCTCCTCGCAACTTTGTCCGATTTGCTCTCTGAATCTTCCTAAAGATTCATCTGGAGCGGGTAAGAGAGACATATAGAGTACTGATGTATATAAAGAGCGTGCTAATCAGCGAACAGAACGTCCTCCAATTCTAAGTCGAGAACCGCCGACTGCAGGATCATGGGGACCTCATTATTTGGTACCTGACACGAATGTGTTTGTCAAAGCTGTAAGATCATTCTCGTGAGTTTTTATTGACTTTCACTTGCTGACTAGAAGTAGATGGACTTGATGGAGCACAAATCTGCATTTTACGATGTTATTGTTCTTCAAACCGTATTAGACGAACTTCGAAATATTAGTCTTCCACTCTATAACAGACTGCGTGCATTATCCCAAAGTCAAGAAAAGAGATTTTACGTTTTCCACAATGAGTTTAGACAAGAGACATTCGTTGAGAGACAGCAGGGTGAATCGATGAACGACAAAAACGATCGCGCTATTCGAACAGCGTGTGCTTGGTATCGTGTTCATTTAGATGAGACGATGTCGAAGAGCTCAGAAATAGTGCCGCAAGTTCTGCTATTATCTAATGATAATGACTGCTTACGCAAAGCTAGAGAATTGGGAGTCGCATGCACAAACTGTAGGTTGTCTATGAACTTATTCTACGATTAAGGCTGACGTTTACTTAGTGGATGACTATGTGCGCTTTTTACCGGATTGCGATACGCTGTTAGATATGATTGTTGCCGAACATGGTGGCGATGAAACTCATAAGTTTGCGTATCCCGAGTACTACAGCACATCGCGAATCCAGGGGGGAATCCAAATCGGCAACCTCCACCAGGGAGTATTAAATATTAGTCAGTACAACTATCTGGAAGGCAGCGTTACTGTTCCATCATTTGATCGACCTCTGTTGATTCTTGGTCGCGAAAGCATCAATCGTGCAATGCACGGTGATGTTGTGGTTGTCGAGGTACTGCCAGAGTCTGAATGGAAGACGCCGTCTACCAAGATTGTAGAGGAAGATAATATCACCAAGAACGATAATGCTGAAGATGATGAGGAAGAAAATTTATTGGTGACCGAACAAGAACGTCGAGCTTTAGCTGAAGAACCTGCAACTCAAAATTCGTCTGCTGAGTTCAAAGTCCAAAGAACAGCCAAGGTAGTCAGTGTCATTAAGCGGAACTGGAGGTCATATGTTGGTCATATTGATGCCGCCTCAATTTCTTCTGACGCTGTTGCAACTAGAAGGCAAACCTCTGTCTTTTTGATCCCAATGAATCGTCGGATTCCAAAAATCAAAATCCGTACGCGACGGGCAGCGGATCTTGTAGGCAAGCGTATTTTGGCTGCCGTTGACTCCTGGGATGCGTCATCACGTTATCCTCAAGGGCATTTTATTAGAGCCTTGGGAGACATAGAGGCCAAAGCTGCAGAAACTGAGGCATTGCTTTTGGAATACGATGTACAGTATCAGCCCTTTACTCAATCTGTTCTAGATTGCTTGCCAATTGAAGGCCACGATTGGAAAGTTCCAGCAGAGACGTCCGATCCTAGATGGACAGGGCGAGAAGATTTGCGTGATTTGCTTGTTTGCAGCATTGATCCTCCTGGTTGTCAGGATATTGACGATGCTCTTCATGCTCGACCTCTCCCGAATGGTAATTTCGAAGTCGGGGTACATATTGCCGATGTATCTCATTTTGTGAAACCAAACACAGCCATGGATTCTGAAGCATCATCGCGTGGAACTACCGTCTACCTTGTAGATAAGAGAATTGACATGCTGCCTGTTCTTTTAGGAACCAACTTGTGCTCTTTAATGCCATATGTTGAGAGATTTGCCTTTTCTGCTATTTGGGAGATGACTCCCGACGCGGAGATTGTCAATACGCGATTCACGAAGTCAGTCATTCGCTCAAAAGAAGCATTTAGTTACGAGCAGGCTCAGCTTCGAATTGACGACAAAAGCCAAACCGATCCACTAACTCAGGGAATACGTGATCTTCTTCGTCTTTCTAAGGCATTGAAAGCAAAGCGCATGGCTGCAGGAGCTTTGAACCTTGCGAGCCCAGAAGTGAAGGTCAATGTTGAGAGTGAGACTTCAGACCCAATGGATGTTGAGGTGAAGAAGTCGCATGAGACAAATTCTCTTGTTGAGGAGTTTATGTTACTGGCAAATATTAGTGTTGCAGCGAAGATATACGAAGCATTTCCTCAGTCTGCTATGCTTCGGTAAGTGAATGGAAAATTATTGTTTTATTCAGTTAGTAAATAGGACTAACTCTAATGCTTAGTCGCCATGGGGCTCCTCCCAAAGAGAATTTTGAGGTACTGGCGGATCAGCTTAGAGTGTGTAAGCAATTATCGCTGAATGCTGAGTCTTCCAAGCAGTTGGCAGATAGTCTTGATGCATGCAAAGATTCTAATGATCCGTATTTGAACACATTGATTAGAATTATGGCGACCCGGTGTATGCTTGCTGCTGAATATTTCTGCTCCGGAACAATGGCCGAACCTGAGTTTCGTCATTACGGTCTTGCTACGCACATTTACACCCATTGGACTAGTCCTATTCGACGTTATGCCGACATTGTCGCTCACCGTCAGTTGGCATCAGCTATAGCTTATGAGCCCCTTCACGAGAGTCTGCGTGACAAGCCGAAACTCGAGCGGGTCTGCCAGAATATCAATCAGCGACACCGAAACGCTCAATTTGCTGGCAGAGCATCGGTGGAATATTATATAGGCCAGGCTCTCAAGAACCATGAGTTGGATGTTGAGGCGTACGTTATGAAAGTATTTTCCAATGGTTTTGTGGTATTTGTGCCACAATTTGGGATTGAAGGCCCGATTCATTTGCGAGATGCGAAGTCAAGTTTCAAATTTGACGAGGCTAACTATGCGCTTATTCTCAATGAGGGTACGGATAAAGAGGAGACGCTTCAGTTATTCAGAAAAATTATCGTTCATGTGGAAACGGTTGTTGAAGAAAGTACGGGAAAAAGAAAAGTTGCATTTCGATCGCAGAATCCGAAAATCGAATAGTATTCTAATTTAGACACATGCATATATGTCCAATATTAAAAAGGTTCTAATAATAATGACAATTGTATTCAAACGCTATCGCTAAGAAAGTACTACATCACTCAACATCGATATCCAAAACAAAAAACTTCACTAACAAAAAGCATACCTGCAAATCATGTCGATCCTTTAAAGTCCGCAATAATATTGCAGAGCATATAAGCAAATAAAAAAAAGATACTATTTTACAAACATCCATCGTCTCGCAGAATTTACAGTACTGTCGCAGCACTGCGCGCGATTACGGACGTCACCAGCGTAGGAACTTCAGTCACGTAGTAAGTCGTGTAAGGAAGATGATAATAGGTATTTGTCGCGATCCTGTGAGTAGTGACACGTATAGTGGAGGTGTAAACAGTAGCAGCGGTAGTCGCGGCCGCTGCTGTCGGTCTCGCCGAAGAAGTTGATGGTAAGGCAGACAATGAAGCTTCCCGAGAGGTAGATCGTAGCGACGCAGCTGTCGATGAAGATGACACTGCCGTAGATCTTCTAGATGTAACGGCGGCACCAGAAGAGACAAAGGAGCTGCCGGAGGCATGTGTGCTACTTGTGATACTACTAGAGCGAGCAGAGACTGTGCTAGTAGTTGAAAAAGAGGCTGATGAGCTGGTTGCGAGCAAACCGCCACTAATACTCGAGCTGGCAATACGAGAAGAAGTAGTGAACGAGCTGACACCACTGGACGAGAATGAAGACGACGCAGGTCCAGAAGTGCCACTGTTGTTGCTGTTGCTGTTATGGTTCTTGGTACCGACACCAACTCCGACACCAACTCCGACACCAATAGCAACCACTAGAAAGACAACAATGGCAGCAATCCACTTCTTTCTGGTTCTCGATTTGAAGCCGGAGTCGGGAACCCTCCCTTTCTCGATATAGTTAATATTCGCGGCATCTCGAGCCGGAGTTTTACCAGAGCTAGGGGCCGCAGCGGCGCCTACTACAGCAGCACCCGCACCAGCGACACCAGCTGCGCCCAATTTCTTATCATTTGAGGAGGCGGTAGCATCTGTGGGGGTATAAGAGCCCGCAGCAGCTTGCGACGCATTGACAGGATTTGCGGGAAAAGCATCCACTATCTCGTTCTCACTCATTGGTGACCTTCTTGTTTGAGTGCCACCTGCAGCAACGTCGGTACCAGTCACGTTTGTAGCACCAGCAGTTCCAGGGATAGTAGCGATAGAGGATCCGCCGTCGTCGTCGTCGAGTGCGTCAACGTAAGCGTCAGTGGCGTATGCATCGGTATCATACGCAGATTGTTCAGCGCTGCGGAAACTGGTAGTAGATGCAGTAGGCGAAGGAGGAGGATCAGGGTAGTCAGAGGTAGTCGCTACAGCTGGCGCTTCAGGTGGCGGCATATCTTCGCGTACGGTCGAAGGAATGGGACCAGTAGCAGTAAGGTCAGAGGCTGTTGAGGGAGTAGCAGAGACACGGCGGTTGACGAGCACCTCGGTCGGTTTAGCAGAGACAGCAGCTGCAGTTGCGGCCTCAAGCTGCTCAGCCGACTCTACTGACTCGTGGGTGGAAAGCTGTTCGTCGGCGACAGAAGACGAGACTGAAGGTGTCGCTTTGTGAGAAAACATAGTGGAAAGAATGACAAGTGTCTGGCAGTCGCGCAGTTAGCAGAATCACTTTGGCTAAAGAACCATGCAAGAGCAGACGACAGATATTTTAACAGACTTGCTGCAAAGTGACTAGCAATTCAACAAGGCAGTTCTCTTGTTCGTGAACTCGCTCGTTTTCAGTTGCAAAACAAAGACTGCCTCGGGCCGGATGCGGCGTGGTGCACGCGAGCCGCATTATACAAAGCCCTTGCAGCTTACCTTATTCCGCCATCGCATAGGCTTGTTTGACAACATGGAGCTAGGCCGAGTCGGGTGCTTATCGCAATCGTCATTTATTCGCCTACTGCCCGCTGCTGGCCGACTATTATAATTTTATATACAGTTAGACTTTTTTTCTGCAGGCAGAAAGATATTGTAGCGAGCGTAGATTAATATTTTAATAATTGTTCTTGTAGATGTCGATAGACTCAGTACATGAAGCCGGCGGGGCAGTACAAAGTAAACTTTGTCTCGCAATTCGGTGTTCTTGTTAACCAACTTCCGTATCTCTGCTTGCTCGACTGATTATTTTATTACAATACATTATGGACGACCCTATGATATCATCTCGACTGTGATCTTTGCTAGCTTGAACATTTCGTGCGTCTGAATTTCTGTTCATGTCAACCCCTCCCTCGCCGGTTTCGCCGGCGGCGGCTCGGCCACCGAAACTGCCATCCCGTCTTCTTCAATCATCAAAATACTTCAGACGTCGCTCATCGGTTCAGCAATTGCAGTATGTTGCTTCAGCTTCTGTTGGTGGCACGTATTATCGCACTTTTTCGGTCGTGGTCTTTACTGCAATTGTGCTGTGCCTCATGCTCTACTCGTCCTTGAGACGACAGCTTGACGCAAAGGGATGTAATCTGCCCTACTACTCCCCTTCATACGCCAAGATAAAAAGTTTTGGGACCGATCATACTCGGTTTGCATCGAAATATTCGCTATTTCTGTATCGAGAGCAGACCCTCGATAATACGCGCGAGGTATGATCATGACTTGCGTAGCTAATATTCGCTAGCCCTAGAAACACTAATCTTTTTTGTTAATTGATTTAGCCTCGTGGAGTTCCAGTTCTTTTCATTCCTGGAAATGCGGGTAGCTACAAGCAGGTTCGCGAGATTGCTGCTGAAGCTGCTCACCAGTATTACGACGCCCTGTTCGCAAAAGGCACCTTCAGAGACGATCCTGGCTCAAGTAGCCTCGATTTCTTTACCGCAGATTTCAACGAAGATTACACTGCGTTTCATGGTCATACACTTCTTGACCAAGCAGAATATCTTAACGATGCCGTCGCGTTTATTCTCTCCCTTTACAATCCTATTCGCGCCGATAACGGCGAAGACATACCGTTACCGCGCTCAGTCATCTTGCTTGCTCACTCCATGGGCGGTATCGTCGCGCGCACTATGCTTACTTTACCAAATTATCGGCCTGACTCGGTGAATACAATTGTTACACTGTCGACCCCTCATGTAGTACCACCAGCTACTTTCGATTGGGACATAGTGAATATATTTGAAAATGTGAACCGATATTGGCGGCAAGCATACTCAGAAAATCTGGTTGGCAAAAACCCTTTAGCTTCAGTATCTTTGATTTCTATTGCGGGAGGCAGGCTGGATTCTATAGTGCCTTCCGATTTTACGAGTGTCTCGTCTCTTTTGCCGTCAACAAACGGCTTCACAGTATTCTCTTCAACAATTCCCAATGTATGGACAGGTGTCGATCATTTGGCTGTTGTTTGGTGTGATCAGTTACGACGTGTAATTGCTCAGGCTCTACTTCATGTAGTTGATTCGCGTGAACCTACACAGACAAAAAGTTTAGAAGCACGAATGGATGTTTTTAGGTCTCACTTTTTGACTGGTCTAGAACCTGGGATGACGAAAAAGGTACCGTTCGCGTTAAGTCATGATACCCTTTTGAGAGTGCAGGACATGCCGAGTATATACACCCAGCTTCAACAAAAACGTGTCACTTTACGGGGTCTCGGTAATATTCGACAACCGCAAGTGCATTTGTTCCCCATACCAAATGATCCCAATACAGCAAAGGATGACATACTCAGTATATTAACTGATCAGACTCTAGAATTGGAAGGCAAAGATCAGCGCGTGGACATTTTACTTTGCCAATCGTCACATCGTAATACAGTTGAATCGGATCACCTTCATACCTTCACCAACGTGCTTGATTTTTCCAAGCCAGATAGCAGAAGTCTAACTTTTATGTGCTCAAATCTTGCACAGGATAAAATATTATTACCCGCTTCTACAAAAGATTCTAAATATTCTCATGACGGAAGCTCGTTTTCATATGTTACATACAAAATGGGTGATTTGTTCAAGTATCAGTATGTGGCTGTTGTCGATTCATACACAGATGAAAATCCTGGATTTGTGATGCTAGAAATTATAGATAGCACAAATTACAAGCACGATATGCATCTGGACTTAAAATGTAAGTCTGACTGCTTGCTCCATAGCTGGATCATTTTTTGATATATTAATTTTGTTTTAGCTTCGCTTTCGGGAGATTCTACTATGACTTTTCTAGCAGGAGGTCCTGGGTTTACCGAGGTGACGCTTCGTGGACTATCTAATAGTATCATTTCTTATAAACTTGACTTGTCGCCTAGCAAATGCAGTAAGTTCATTGCGTATATTCTAATTGTGTATATGCCTAACATTTAACTATAGCCTCGGATGAATTATTTGCCCCTTTGATTCGCCAATTTATATCGGACCCTTATGAGTCTAAATATTTTCCTAGAGCGCGAAAAGTTCAGGTTGGGTTCCATGGAGTTGCTCCATTTGTGCCTTTAGCATCTCTTCCTGGTGGAAAATTCTCTGAGCAGCAACAGTCTTTGAAGCTACAAATTTGGCGCGATCCGACGACCGCATGTGGGGAGAAGCAGGAGAAGATCACATTGCGCGTCTCGGTTGACACGTTGGGTAGTTTGGGGAATTTGGTGATCAGGTATCGGACTGCGATTGCTGCGTTGCCATTAGCTATTGTTGGAATGGTACTGCTTATGCAGTTTAATATTTACGACTCTAGTGGTATGTACTTTTTACTAAATTGCGTGCTCATACTTTGACTAACTGGGTGTTTTCAGGTACATTTATCACTTTTGGTGCAGCATTGGAAGCGTTCGTTGGCAAAGCTCTTCCAATACTTTGCCTTGTGTCAGCCGCGTTCATCGCGCTCTCGCCTCATCTATTTCCAACTTCAACTTTACCCTTCATTGATCCAGCCGATCAATTGCAAGGCGCCTCTGATGCGGATGCGCGCGTTAATGACGATAAGGTATATCGTACCATGCGCGACAACGACTTGTTCCTAGGAATTTCTGACCCGCGACTATGTCTACTTGGCCCTTTGTTGTTTACTCTAGCAACTGGGATGTGTATAGTGGTTTATTATGTTGCTGCTGTCGTACTGCTATTTATTGCAACAATGCTGGACTGTGTGGATGCAATGAAATTGCACTCGATGCCTTCGCCAGGTGCTGATGCGCCTCAAATGCCGTCAGGCCCAGTACCTTCGCATCTGCGAACATCTCGTGAACGTGTGGGCGAATTTTTCTCTGGTACCATGCTTCTGCAATTTTTCACTTTTTTGTTGAAGCAGTTGTTTGTTGGTATTTATAATCTAATTAGCATGTTGGCGGTGTTTAGCGGTGGCAAGCGGCTACTAACAATTTTCACGCTGCTGCTTATTGTTTCGGCGTATGTTCCGTTTCAGTTTGCGTTTATCGTAGTGTTTATTGTGCATGTGAATACTTGTATAAAGTCACTTCGCGCACAAAGTCATCAGTATAGTCCGTCTGAGCGGTTTGCTCCGATGTTTTCAAACTTTGCCGTATCGATATTGATGCTTATGATTTGGATTTTACCAATCAATATTCCGTTACTCGTGGTTTGGATTCACAATCTTTCGGTTAAGTGGACAACTCCGTTTTCATCGCATCACAGTTTACTTTCTATCATGCCGATTATTTTATTGGTTGAGAACATGATTTCAGGGAAGATGCTGCCGAGAAGTACGCAGGTGAAGCAACAGATTGTGACAAAGATCTTACTTGTTTACCTAATTGTTTACGCTTGCCTGCATGGCATCTTAAACGCATACTGGCTTCATCATATCGTCAACATTTTTGCGCTTTGGCTATTCATCGTTTACCTTCAACTTTTATCTGGTGGCAATTATACTGATAGTAGCGATAGAAATGGTGGTAACTATGAAGGATTGATGATGAAAGCGCCACAGACTTCGTTTGGAAGTAGCGTTGTAATAGCAAGTACTCCGAGTTCGGCTAGTACTACTGCGACTACAATACAGGCAAGCAGTGGGTCGTCAACTACTGTTAATTCGTATTTTGATCGAAAGTTGGAGAGAGTCCCTAGTATAGGCAATAAGCAATGAATCAATCTTGTTGAATTTGTTTTGTTGTTATTTATGTATGTGTTTCGCGAACATGAAAAGGAATAGCGACTTCATGCTGCTTAATTCATGTTAGCTGTGGCGTTTAAATTTTTTTTTTTGTCCGCTTGTTGATATGTGTTTCTTTCTGTTATTTTTTATAATAATCTGTATGTCTGTTCGGTGCATTTTTTTATTAGACATCTTGTGCCGTTTGATTTTGTCTCTTGATTTTTATCCTGTCATTTCTCGTTTGATTCTTCTCATTTTTCTTCTGCATTGCGGGTTATGGTCATTGCTAGCAGATTTTTTATTTTATTTCGAGAAGTGAAGTTGGTGAAAATCTGATTGTATCTTTTGTATTTTATGTGATGGTGTTTAATTGAAGTAGGAAGATAAGAATGGGAGAGAATATAATAATGAGTATATTTTTATAAATTTAAAATTCATTTTTCTTCCAAAAGAACAGGAATAGAAAGTGTTTTATGAAATATAGAATCCCTTACAAAATATTCTGTAAGCAGAGATTATTTAAATCGTTTTTTACTTGGCATCGAGTCGATGAGCAATATTTTCCCGGTTCTAATACCATTTGACTTGGACTTATATAGAACCCTTTGGATTTCTAATCAGCTGTTAGCTATATGGCGCTGTTGACATTAAACCATACCAGCTTCCTTCTGCCTTCGATCTTTCAAGATTGATATGGTCTAGGATTTCAGAAAAATTTATAAATGGAGAGGAATCATAGCTTTAAGAGAATGATTTTTTAAGATTATCAAACTAGATTGACCTGACGCCTGTAAAACATAGAGAAAAAGAAAGAAGAAAATAGTAAGAAATGGTTATACAAACAACAAAAGCCATACAACTTAATAAAAATCATATACTAGTCAAATGCGCACCACCAACTAATGAATAAATAAAGCAAATTAAGCTAGAACAGATATAACAAAGTAATGGCGAAAGAAAGTAAAAAAACATCATTTAATAATCCTACATTTTTTCAAAGTCTCTCCATGCTCAGCTTTCGCACCAAAATCCTCAACGTACAAAATACCTTTGCGGTCAACCAATATCAACTTCTGACCATCAGGCGAAAACCGCATCGAAGCACACTCATTAATCTTGTTTGCACTCGTGACATCAACGACGGCAACAACGCGTCGATGCTCGGACTCAGCTCGCAGGAAATGAGTCAGATAAACTGTTCCGCTGCGGTCTAGTAGAGCCACCGAGTTCGCGCGGGGAGACACAGCAACCTGGTGAATCGCGGCTCCTACCTCGTGAAATCGGCTACGGAGTTTAGGCTGTAACAGACTACCGCCACCACCAACACCACTTCCACCACCGCCACTACCACCAGAAGTTCCAGAGGTAGACAATCCTAGTCGGTAACTTTGATCGTCATCATCTTGCCCGGGGAAAACGCCCCCACCACCAGACCCAAACGAGCTACCAGACATAGCACGCGAAAATTTAGCAGACTGCGGCTCGCTGCTTGGCATAACAATTTCGACAATGATAGGATGTGCATCAGAGGCGACAGACGCAACAACCATTAATCTGTTACCTGGGAAAAATCGAAGACATGTGATACCTTCTGACTCGAGAGCAGGGTCAATCTTTCTTGACGATCGAATAACGAGTCGTGGATGACTTGGGTCGTAAAGATTGATCACCATGAAACGTGATTCGAGTGCTGTAGAGCAACCTAGTAGTTTCCCATCATTCGAAAAAGTAAGAGTTTTTAGGGGATCGCGATACGGCATGTCAATAAGCATTGGCTTGGCTTTACTCGTAGTAAGTCCAAGAAGATGACTGAGATTGTGAAGCACGATAGTAGGCTGTTCAGTAGCAGAAATAGCATCTCTGGAAGTCACCGCAAAAGCAAGAAATGCTCCGTCTTCAGATATCGCAATACATCGAATAGGATCTTTTGATATCTCTGTAAACACAGCCATTCCGCTCTTTTCAAGATCATGTATTCGAACGACACCATTCGTGCCCGCAATGACTACAAACCGATTTGACATTGCGGTCATGCTTTGCGCCCAGCTTATACTTCTGATTGAATCATCTGGGTCTCGTTTTGTGCACGTATCCCACGACATTCCGAATTCGCCCGTATTCTTGCCCACGCAGAGTAACTGCGGAGAGTTGCCTATTTTATAGCTAGTAGGAATGGAGTAGACCTCCCACCGCTTCTCAGTCACCAAAGCAAAAGTCCGGGTGTCAGGAGATATAGCACTAGCCTCAAAAACCTTTCCGCGCGGAATTACTGAGAATCCTCGACTCGATTGAGTAGGATATCTAGTATCTTTGCGATAAATTGGGTAATTTTCTGTATATTGCTTCTCTCGCGACTCATCTTCAGAACTCATCATAATCGGCACAAAGTCTGAGCGGGATGAAAGCTGCCATGGCTCCATCCCAGATGAAGAAGAAGATAGTTGCGAAGAATAACCGCCCGAGCTGGACTTGAAAGATGAAGAAGGTGGCGACATGAGTGACGATGGAGGGGTGAACGAGGTAGATGCGACGCTGTCGAGTTCATTTTCACGCCTAGTGCCGGCTGGCGACAATAATGCGCCTGCACGAGTAGATGTATCGTTTGAGGAATTATTGAATGTTTGTCTTGCGACTGAAGAAAATAAACCGACTAATGTCAGTTTTGGCGACGGAGGGCCACCGGCTAGAGTCCCAGCCGAGGGACCAACGGACACGGCAGCATTGGTTGACGAAGAGCGCCTGTCTGAAGAGTTACGTCCACCGCTGCTTTCGATGAGATCTGATTGTCCGCTCAAGCTGGAAGATTTGCGGACTAGGGATTCGCCACTGCCGCTATATGTTATGTTTGTCAGTAAGGAGTTCACAGATGCTAGCCAAGCACGGCAAATCAAGCAACAAAAAATAATTAAGACATACGCTGAGCCCACGTTTCCAAATTCATTGCCAGCGTCTATTCGGAGACGAGACAAATTCGGCAGTCTCTGGGAATTACCGCTAGCAGACATTCTATGGGAACTGGCATTACGCCTGAAAATATCGGCTATAAAACAATCAGCAAACCATGAAATGGTAGAAAAGAAAAAAATTACCTTCATCTTCTGGCTCTTCGTCAGAGCCGACCTCTTCTGGTACAGGAAGACCCAGCTCTTTGCGCTTGTCCATGACGATATTGTAGATATTTCTCAGAGGCATGACCGGCTTCATGAGTTCGGTCGGGTTACCGCAACTAGGACATACTTTCAGCTGCAAGTTTGGCAAACGCGATCGCGCCCACTGCTCGGAGGCAACACAACCGCAGGAAAGCACCGAGAAGTCATTTGACGGAATACCGTATTTTGCAATTGAGCAGTGGAGTTCTTGTAAGACAGAATCAAGGAACTGGGACCAGTCATCAATCAGTGCAGTGGAAGAAGAAGAAGGTGACGACGTTCTGGCAACAAGTTTTGAGTGAGAATGGGTCGAGGACGCCGCGGAATGGGTAGAGAGGGCTTGAAGCGCTGGCGCCGGCGATGACCTGGAGGAGAAGGCAGTCGAGGCGGTGCGCCCGGCGAAAGGGTCGGCGGGCGCCATGCCGGTCTCAAACAGAACAAATCAGAGGCCGGAAGAAGGCGAGCGGGATGAGCGAAGGTTTGACGGAGTCAGGAAGCACGACAGCGAAGCAATCAGGTTCACGAGCACGTTCCTTTTTGAGTGACGATGTACAGCGCTGTCACCGAAAGGGGTACAGTATAATCACGTGACTTACAGATGACGGTAACGATGATAGCCTGATATTGGGATTGTTGTTTATATTCAATTGCTTATATACATTAACATGGTAATAGGGAGATTGTCTACTGCTCCTTGTACTCTACCGCACCACACTACCGCCTCGGAACAAAGCGCGTATAATACGACCGCCTTCGACCGTCTCCTTTACGATACCTTGCACGTGCTCTGGACGCACCAGACCGTACCTGAATTATTCACCTAGTCAGCACTCATATATTTTGAAGCATTGAGGTTGCAAGTAGCTACTCACCATATAGAATTCCCCCATTTATCAAAATAAATCAGATTTCCTGCATAGACGTGTCCGCCGACATGCGACACTATAGACACTTTGGTGCCCTCGCCAGTAGTTTCATCATACATAAGGCCCTTTGTATCAAGTACTCGCTCAAATTCTGCTTTGAGCAGTGGTGCAGTTATCCCACATCTATTGCACAGACACATTAGTAACATCAAACCTATCTGACCATCAAACCTATCTGAATAATCCAGTTTGAGATGGAATTACCTGACGTCTCTAGCAGTGTGTCCACAGATTGCAATGATCGGATTCTGCGGTTTGACAGCATCGATCCTCTCGTCTAAATCTTCGACCTCTTTTGCCTGGCTCGGAATCAAATATCGCTTCACAAATGATTCAGCCTCGTCGAATGGTACTCGGGGGAAGTATAAATTATCTGGATACATATATATTGACCATGAGCTTTTGTCTGAAGGTGTATTCATGTCTGTGCTTGTAATCATAAAGTTGAAGTCCGACTGCCATTTTCCTGTCAGCATAAATAATTAAATTGTATTCAGTCAACATACATCACGACGTAGTCCTCTAGTTACTTGCAAGTCTCTGACCTTTGCCTCCAGCGACACTGGATCCTGCTCGGGCCTTTTCGGCCAGTCTGCTGAAATGTTAACCGCTGTTATCTTCCGACAAACACAACAATAAGTCCTTACTTGTATGTCCAGTAGATACTAGCAAATGTCTTCCCACAGAAGGAGCAGTTCCAGCAAGCACTGCCCCAGTTTTGACCTCGGACCCAACAGGATACTGTGGTTCACAATGAGTACACCCTGTATCAAATTCCGGAGCAGGACAAGAGTCAGTCACATCATATCTCCCTATCTTTCCATTCTCACTCGAAATCTCTCCATCTCCCGTGCTAGAAAGGAAGCTGAATATTGGGGTTCGTTTCCGCGGTTCGACAGTTCCAGCGAGCCAACGGAACACGATTTTTGCATAGGGCACCGTGGCTATCCTCCGCACAATACTCGGTCTATGCATCATGAGGAACCCAACTCATAAATCACTCAAAAGTAGAATACACTTGCAAAGAACAAGCAGAAAAAAGCCAGCCGTTTTAACCTTTCTGTCTTTGGATCCACAGCATTTACGCTACAAACAGTAATCTCCGCGTCGGATTCTTCGGATTTATTCACCTGATTAATTAGATTTATATCCGGATGTCTCAGAATCCACGTGATACAATCGTCCAGGACTGATGGTCTATCTCACGAAAAACAGAGGCTCTGTTAAGTTGGTAGGATACTTATTTCACGAGTCTTGTATAAACATTTTGCTTTAAAGTCTTCAAAATGTTTGCAGATCGACAACACGGGCGATAACTGGTCTGATAAGGAAATGTCGCCTGATCGGACGCAATTATTGAACGTAGCACGTCGAGGGTTTCTTTTCTATAAAGCCATCAGTTTCTTTTTATTTGAATTTATTCTCCAATTTTATAGAATTTTAAAGACTGGAACTATAGATCACAGCAACCGAGCTGTATTCAAATATTGTCCAGACTAGTTTATATCATCCCGGGTTACCCTGATTCTCTTCAGAGGACGACAATACAATTGTAATTCAGCCCAGTCATTTTCAGAGAGCCAGAATTTTTTCGCAGCTATCGAAACGCAATATTTTTTTGCAAAGGTTGCAGTTGCTATCTCGATTCAACATGATTGCAGATAAACAATTCACTTCCTCTTTCGAAAGGTTGAACGCATTTGCAAACACACTGCGTCGTTCACGATCCTCTATCGAACTACGATCATCCCAGAACGCATTTGCATCCCCTGGATTTGACAATACGCTAGAGCGTAACAAAAAAATAGATTGTTCTCAGAATGAAACATGTGAGAATGAGAAGAAGATACGCAACAAAGAATTGAGTTCGCAGCCCAAGGTAACAACTGAACCATCTCATTCGCATGACAGGGCATGGCTACGCCAGAGAATATGCGAAAACGAACAATTTGACTGTGACCCTGATTCTAGAAACACAAAAAACGAATGTTCTGCTGCGGTGAATGAGTTGTTCGATTTAGATACAAACCAACAAATTCTTGAAGACCAGATCAAGCCGCAACCAGCATTCACATGTTCAAGTTCTGATGATCCTGCTTCACCATCAAGACCTTTACTCCGACAGGTTCTCTCTTCACTTTCCGTGCAACTGTCGCCACCGGGAAAGAAAATAACAGATAAAAGGTACTTACTGTGTCAATTCCGCGACTTTGATGCGCGCTTGACCCGTCTTGAGGCAATTGAGAGAACTCTTTCGCCAATGATCACAAAAGACACCGCTGATGAAGCGAAGTCGTATGATCCTAATGATGATTTAGATTGGCTAGATACAAGTGAAGACTTGAGCGAGGTTACGAATGATGCATTACAAGAAATGAATTATGAATTAGATTTAGCAGATGTGTCAGTGACAGCTAGAGGTCAATCCCCATCAGTTAATACTGACAACCAGCTCACTGATTATAGCGATTCTAGTTCTGAATTTTTGCCAATAGCAACAGAAATTAGTGTGGATAGAAATGATTTAGAGGAGAGGTGCAGTAAGCTGGCTGCATCAGAAGAGACAACGGCATCTGCTGAGGATAGTCGCGAGAATCCTCGATCTGTTAATTCCGGTAAGCAGTCTGAATATCTTGCGGCGATTGACGGGGCGCAAGATGTTGATAGCATCGATTTACAACATACCCATAGTATAGCAATACCCGATTTAGAGAAATCAGCTGAAGATACCGCTGCTACTGACAATTTGCTACCAAGAGATTCAATATTAAAAGACGAGCAAGAAAATACCAAGGGACAACGGACGAGTTTTTATGCCAAACCAGGCACAGTAACTGCCAAACCAGGCTCAGGTTACTGTGCCTTCTTTAAACCAAGGGATGAGTTAGATTGGAAGAAAGAGAGTCTTATTGCGCATCGCGATATGAAGCAAAACGATAGCGATAAAACCAAGACTAAGAGAAGAGATAAAGTGAAGAGATTGAAGGTTGAATTTTCCACTGCAGTGGATGTCTGCACTTATGAAGGATGGGAAGCCGATATTGAAGATTAAGTAGTAGTCAGAGTAGCTACTGCTTTCAGAAACTAGTTTTCGACGGGAGCTAAAAGAAGTTTTCTTTAGATGTATGATGCATGTGTACTCATTAGTAATGATATGCACTACTTAATAACGTGTGCAGACCTGGGGCATGTAACTCGTATCTTTGTCGTGATTCGGGCCCCGCTAAGTTATTCGGAAAGAGCACGCCAGAGCTTGGCAAATCAGAAAGATAAAATAGATCAAAAGTGAAAAAAACAACTAATACAGAAGAGGCCTGATGTCCACAGCGTCTACATAATGAACCCAAATGCCTACCCCTTATCTCCTCACTTACTAATAAAGACTCCAACTAGTATAATACTGACCTTGTCAGCTAAAACTTAGTCTGACTAAGTACCACTTGGTAACACAACCGTATATTTGCTTTTCGATTTACTTTACCGGATAACGGTGATATTCTGCATTAATTTCTGTGGACATACAATGCGGTTCCAAAAAAAAAAAAAGTTGGCCCAATTACTCGAACACTGATAAGCACAACAGTGCTGTCTTTCGCAGCAGAAGTTTGCACCGTACGCGTACTCTGTGACTGATTAGAAGAAGCTATCATAATACAGGTATGATATTTATAGTGCTACACTCACCAAGAGGTTACCATATAATGTATAGACTTTTTTATAGGCTTACTGAAGAATAAATAAAACTCTCACCAGTAGAAGATAAGTTAGATAAGTGAGAAGCAAGGGTGGTGATGCAACACTTCACAAGCCCTCCCAAACAGAAAATCAACAATCTTGATTACCTATTTTTCAGTATTTTAAGCCTTTTCTTGGAAGAAATATTCAAAATATTACTTCATATTCATACATTCAACCAATCGCCAATATCTGACATTATGTTACCTCATTCCCGGCTCTGTAAATCTGCCATTCATCTCGAAAGTATTTGCAGATAAGTTATGCCATGATATTAAATATAAGGTTTTATGATACAGCTCGGCAAGATCAGACCGTCAGATTCAAATAATCTCTGCGAATTGCCAGACATTGAGCATATTCGGCTGATATGAATATGTCTCTACACTTATAACTGACAGTACTATCCAGATACTTGCATTTTCTCAAACAATAACAGAAATCATAAACCTAGTGGTGGGCATTGCGCCTCGTGACTTCGATCGCCAAGTTAAATCCTGATGACGTCAATACACAAACCCCTCGTTTTGACAGCAATTGTCTCGTTTTGACAGCAATTGTATGCACTGCCCCGCCATACGAGCGCTGATGTGCACGAGGATGGTCACGAGAATGGTCAAGTAGGGATTTGTCTGCAGACAATATTTGTTGCAACCAGTGATGCAAATGAATGGATTAAGGTGTGTAGATTGCTGTAGGCATATAATTTGGCCGAGGGTTTAATAATCAGACAGCGGTGGAAGATCAGGGCGATGGCGCATCTCGGAGAGTTGGTCTCCATGCGTACGGGTGGTACCTTGGATGTCTTCCGGCACATCTTTTTATGAGACTTCAAAGATCACGTATTCAATTCAGAGGGACATTGGCATATCTTGTTCTTGATTGTAGTCAGTGCTAAAGAATACAAACCGAGAAGCCATTATCAAGCCTATCAACCACGAGCTCTGCGTTCCCGTTATCACCAAGTGTTCCGGGATCCTTTCGCATACGTACTTGGCAGAATCGGAGCCTTGGCTAAGCCCGCCAAACTCTGCTCCGGCAGCAGCTTAAATCCCCGGGATTGCCCCTCCTCGGCCCCGCTGTGATCTCCCAACTCCGAAATCCTACACCCTCACTCACTCGCTCGCCCGACCTCTTTTCCCTTAGCCACCCCGCGCAATCTTTTTATACGTTGAATGGTCGACCCATCCTCCTCTAGTGAAGCGAATGATCCGTCTGATTCTTCGTCTGGTATACGTGGTTCCACCCACGCCCCTCAATCCCTCGATGACTGTGAGCCTGCAGACGACCCTCCCCCGCTACCCTCTGCGCAGCAACATCCCCCTCATCACCATCATCCCCACCATGATGCGCTGAGTGCCCCACCTCATACGGTAACTCCCGTATTTCTCGCATCCCTACTCGAGTCTAGTCTCGATGACGGCCTTTCCGATGCCGTAGCCGCCACTCGTCTCGCGACGAACGGCCATAATGAGCTTGAAAGCGCCGATTGCGTATCTATACTCCAGATATTTGCCCGCCAGGTGTCCAATTCGCTCACTCTCGTTCTGCTGATCGCCATGGCTCTCTCATTCGGTACCAAGGACTGGATCGAAGGTGGTGTCATCACCGCTGTTATCTGTCTCAACATTGGTATCGGATTCGTGCAGGATATAAACGCTGAAAAGACCATGCAGTCGCTTCTCTCGCTCTCGGCCCCCATGGCTACCGTACTGCGTTCTGGACAACTCGTCAAAATTTCTTCAAAGGACATCGTTGTTGGAGATATCGTCAATATAAAAGTTGGCGACATAGTTCCCGCTGACCTAAGGTGCGTATCTTTCTGTATACTTTTAAATTGCAGGGCATCTGCTAACTTCTTTATGTAGGATTTTCGATGCCATGAATTTAGAGTGCGATGAAGCTCTTCTTACTGGAGAGTCACTTGCAGTAGGTAAGAACCCTGCCGTTACTTTCGAGGACCCTGGAATCCCGATCGGTGATCGCATCAATATTTGCTATTCCTCTTCAACTGTGACAAAGGGCCGTGGTGTCGGTATTGTTATCGCCGTTGCTATGCAGACTGAAGTTGGAAAAATTGCTCAGATGCTCAAGTCCTCTGTCGACTCGTCGTTAATATCATCTGCCGACTCTTCCTTCTCAATTGGGAGATTTTACACCAAGATGTGCCACAGCTTGAAGAAAACTCTTGGTTTGGTTGGTACACCTTTGCAGGTCAAGCTATCCAAATTTGCTATTCTGCTTTTTGCATTGGCTATTCTTTTGGCCATTATTGTGTTTAGCGCCAGTAGAGTATGTGGCCATGACCTCTCATATTTCATACTCGCGCATCAGCTAATCTTCTTTTAGTGGAGAATTAACAATGATGTTCTCATCTATGGAATCTGCGTCGCGGTTGCGGTAATTCCCGAATCGCTAATCGCAGTATTGACAATCACTCTTTCGGTCGCAACAAAAGCAATGGCCTCAGGCCATGTCCTTGTGCGCAAAATGCAGGCCCTGGAAGCACTCGGCGGTGTCACCGACATTTGCTCTGACAAAACTGGTACTCTGACTCAGGGTAAAATGGTTACCCGTCGTGTCTGGATTCCTGGTCTTGGTGACGGAGAGCAAGCGATTATTTCCGTCAAAGATACGACGGCCCCGTTCTCGCCCGAGTCTGGGTCCTTGGAGATAAGTGGATGCCGCATCAATCCCTTGGAGTATGTGAGCAAGCTCTCTGTTGACGCATCTCTGCGTACTTTTTTGAATGCTATTGCGCTCTGCAATCTTGCAACCATTGAAAACAAAGTTATCACCGATCGAGATCTTAACGAGAAGCTTTCACATCGCGTGTCGATGAGTCTAGAACGTGCAGATAATTATATGAATCGTGAGATGAAACCTATCATGCCTACGAATACTGGACAATGGATCGGACATGGTGAACCGACGGAGATTTCACTGCAAGTTTTTGCTATGCGCTTTGACAATGGCCGTGAGTCTCTTCAAGACCGCGGCTGGAAGCTTCTTGCGGAGCACCCTTTTGATTCTTCAATAAAGCGTATGAGTGTCGTATATGAATCGCCATCTCGAGAGATTTTTGTTTTCACAAAGGGTGCTGCCGAGGCTGTTTCAGACTCTCTGACAGAGCAGTCTTATGAGTCGGATATCTTGCATGCTCATATCAACTCAATGACACTTGATGGTCTCCGCGTTCTGTGTATTGCGTATCGCGCTCTTCCGGTTGGTTGCGATATCGACGTGAATAATCGCGAGGCCATCGAACAAAATCTTCATTTTATCGGGTTGTCTGGATTATACGATCCTCCTAGGCTGGAAACTCGCGACGCGGTCCTGAAAGCTCAGACGGCTGGTATCAAAGTGCATATGTTGACTGGTGATCATCCTGGAACTGCGCGCGCTATTGCCCACGAAGTAGGTATTATCTCAGATAAAATGCCTTTGTCACAATACCCTAACGCAGTAGTGGTTGCTGCCGACTTTGACAAACTTACCGATGCGGAAATTGACGCAATGCCTGATCTTCCTATTGTAGTTGCTCGTTGCGCACCGGCTACTAAAGTTAAAATGGTAGATTCACTTCATCGTCGTCGGGCCTTTTGTGTCATGACGGGTGACGGCGTTAATGATTCGCCTGCTTTAAAGCGCGCAGATGTTGGTATTGCCATGGGTCTTAATGGATCTGATGTTGCTAAAGATGCTAGCGACATGATTCTCACTGACGATGACTTTGCAAGCATTGTACGCGCTATTGAAGAAGGACGGCGTCTGTTCGACAACATTCAAAAATTCTTGGTGCATCTTCTTATTTCAAATATTTCTCAAGTGATTTTGCTGCTCTGCGGTTTGGCTTTCAAAGACGATAAGGGAGTCTCAGTCTTTCCACTATCCCCTCTGGAAATTTTGTGGGCCAATATGGTCACTTCGTCGTTCTTGGCTATGGGTCTTGGAATGGAAGAGGCTCAACCCGATATTATGTTACGTCCGCCACACGACCTTCGTGTGGGTGTCTTCACTTGGGAGATTATCGCTGATCAATTTATCTACGGTATCACTGCCGGTGTCCTTTGCCTTGCCTCATTTGTGATTGTCGTTTATGCCGGCAATAATGGCAATCTTGGCGCCGACTGCAATCATAGTTATAATTCCACCTGCGACGCCGTCTTCCGCGCTCGTGCAGTATCTTTTGCTGATTTGTCGTTCTTGCTGCTCATTACTGCTTGGGAGGTTAAGCATTTTGCCAGGTCAATTTTCAAACTCAATCCCTCGCGTTATTCAGGTCCGTTTTCGGTCTTTCCCGCGCTGTACTATAACAGATTTCTGTTTTGGGCGGTCATTGGTGGCTTCGTATGCACTTTCCCAGTAATTTATATCCCAGTTGTTAATGACCAAGTGTTCAACCACCTTGGACTTAGCTGGGAATGGGGTATTGTCGCGGGCGCTTGTTTAGTCTACCTCGTCGTCGTCGAAATCTGGAAGTCGATCAAACGTCGCGCGGGACTTTGGTCTGGCAAGCAATTAGCCCCGATCCCTGACGCGGTAACTCTCAGTAGCTTAGAGGACGGATGCGGAAGTCGTCTCTCGTCGTCTTCTTCGTCTTCGTCGTCTTCGGGAAGTTCGACAACCGTTAGTTCGACTATGCTGAGAAATGATGTGATGTTTGTCGCGAGTGTGGCTGCAGAATCAGAAAGGGGTGCTGAGTTCACAGAGAGGAAGAAAGTTGAGGAATCTATTATTCGTACCCGCAAAATGAAGCAACTTCATGCATCGAAGAATTGAGTGCCGACGAAATTGAAACCAAGTTGGAGATATGAATGAGTTTAGCTATACATAGTAAAATACAACACCTATTTAGGATACTGATAAATATTTTGTTTTCCTCGAAGGGATGGTATATATGCTTTGACGTTTTTTTATTGGTATACGTTTGAATTTGTGGTCAATATTCAATACAGAAAGATATCATACTGTTACAGGTGTTGTTGGTAGACGTAATGCTGCAACGGCTCTAGAGTCCAGGGGCTCCATTTAGTAAAGGTATAATTTACGTAAGTTTAGTCAATCTATGACTACTTGGTGGGTAGGGGTTTGTATCACGAAAAACGGAAGAAAACCAGAGTATTTGTTTTGCTACGCGCCCCGGTATAAATCAAGAGCTCACAAGCATAAATAAACCCTCAACAGTCCACGAGTGGATCGCTGAGAAGAGCAGGTTTGTGATTTTTTCTTTCTGCTGGAATAGCTTTGACCTGGAAATACAATGTCACTGTCACTATTCCCGTCGCCGAGTTCGTTCACGCATCTTGGCTCGCCAGCAGTTGGTGGTGGATCAGCGGATGGCGGTCCCTCTGACGCTCGCAACAATAGTCCAGCTGCTCCCGTTACGCCTGCCAATTTGCGCGGAGGAGGTCAAACTCCGTGGAGTGCGTCGTCACGACAACCATTTACTCCGAAATCACCTCCGAAGCCGCAACAGCCCCAGCAACAACAACCCCAGCAGCAGCAGCAGCAATTACAGCAGAAAGCTGTTGATGGACGATTGAATCCGACGACGCCAGCGAAGCAGACTGCTCTGCCCGATAAATCTGGTATTGTGAGTGCGCAAAGCGCACCGACTACACCTATAGACATCGCGAAAGGCTATGTCAATACTTTTCTTGACACCGACAGTTTTTATCCAGATCTGGATCGCGTCATACAGCAAAGTCAGAGTTCCGAATACTTTTTTTCGCCGCCATCGTCGACCGCATCTGCTTATGGGCAGCCGACTCCCGGATCGGATATCGGACCATGGACGCCTTTTACGCGTACACATATTTCGAATATTCCGGATATCATTTTTGAGCAATACAACAAAACTGAATGTTATACGCAAATGGGACTATTTCCAGAGCTAGAGCGTGCATGGATTACCGTTGATAATAAACTTTTCTTTTGGAATTACATGAATGGCGAGGATTTTCTTTCGTATGAAGATCTTCAGCATACTATTCTCTCCGTACAGCTTGTCAAGCCGTCCCCCGGGACATTTGTCGATTCAATAAAGTATTTACTATTGCTAGCAACGCCCTTGGAGTTTTATATACTGGCTGTTGCGCCACCTTCGGGTGGATCAGATATTCAATTATTCGAGACAAGTATGTCTGTGTCACTTAAAGGACTAGAGGTCGATAAAATAAAGGGGAGTGATCGAACGGGAAGGATTTTCATGACCAACAGAGGAACGTCCGATATTTGGGAAATTACGTATTCAAACGCCGAAAGCTGGTTTAGAGGTAAATGCGCCAAAGTTTGCCATACGAGAGGAGGACTGGCCGGGTTTACGCCGTCAGTTGCCGACGTCTCGCGATTTGTTCCTGACGTGATAAGCTCTTATTTTTCCAGCTCTAAAGCAGGTATGTAATCATGTTTGGTATCTTCGTTAGCCTGCTCTAACTGGATTCAGAATCTATTGTTGCTATCGAAGTCGATGATGATCGATTGCTGGTTTACACCTTGTCGTCGAAATCAACAATCAGAGCATACCACATGTCTTCTGCAACTGATCTCACTCTTGTAATCACATACAATTATTCTTCTATTTACTCACATCTTCAGATGATTAATGCTGCATCGCCGCTTCTTGATCCGCGCTCGACAGCCATCGTATCAATCCAGCCAATTCATCCCATTGAGAGCGCACAAATTCATCTCATCGCGACTACTTCTACTGGATGTCGTTTGTTTCTTCGTGCAGTTCGATCGTTTGGTTTCGGAATTTCCAGCAATGAGAAAGGCCCTCCAACAAATATGCAGGTCATTCAGGTTAGATTTCCGCCACGAGAGTCGCCAACTCAACTACCGTCGACATCCGCAGCTCTTAAAGGTACTCGTTTTTCCAAGATATTTTCGCCTGGTTATTATTTTGCTGTTAAAGAAGGGCAAGCTGGCGATAATCTTTTTGTGTCGGCGCCTGATTCTGGTCGCGTATTACTGCAGTCGACAACCTCCAACACCACCCCTCAGTTAATTGAAACCGCAGCCTGGGCCGATATTGAGGGGTTCGTTCAAGAGATTGCGCTTTTAAGCCCACCTTTTCAGGTATCGAACAGACCTGAAGGGTTTGGAAATGAAGTGGCGGGACAGTATACACTTGCACCTACTGAGGTCGCGGTATTGACGAACACCGGAGTGCACATATATACGCGTCGCTATATGGTACAGACATTTGCAATGCTTGGAAATGACGCTCGCTTGTTTTTTGAGATGTACGGAAGAGCAGAGACGTGCTGTACCGCTTTGAGTGTCGCATGTGCGACAACTGGCCCTGCTGGATCCTCTCCACTTGATGCACGAGAGATAGCGCGGAAAGCATTTATTGAATTTGGTGGCAAGGCACATCTTCGCGACGATAACTACGGAGTCACCATGATTTCGCTAGATAGTGTTCGACTGAGCGGTAGATTTGAAGGATTGTCGATGTACATGGCCCGTATTGTACGGGACATCTGGAGAGCCCCAATTATCAAGCAGCTGAAGGCTCGCGATGGCAAGGCTTTCTATTCGTCCAATGTATCACTTCCTAAGCTCAACTCGCATCATGGTATGCTTTATGATCTGTATCAGTTTCTAGAGCAGAATAGAAGCTATATTGACGGATTATCGGGACCGGATCATGTATTAGGAGCTCTTGGGAGCAATAATGCACGACTCGATGAACTATCTTTGCAAGCGGAGCACCGTGGAATGCATGCGCTAATGACGCTACTTGGTCATATGACTGAGGGGCTATCGTTTGTATCCATGATTGTGGAGCCGCGAAAGTTGAGCGAAGTGATGATGAACTTGGCAGCTGATAGTCAGCAGCGTCTCTTGAAGCTCACGTTCCAGGACCTGTTTACGTCAGAAACCGGTAAAGAACTGGCCAACGAGCTTGTGAGAGCAATGGTGAATGTGAGCATTTCGTCAGGCTCTTCTGTTGATTCCGTCATCGACGTGCTGCGGAAGCGCTGTGGCTCGTTTTGTTCGTCTGATGCCGTGGTGCTTTACAAGTCTCTTGAATTATTGAACAAGGCGAAGAGTGTTGCCTCGTCTGATCCCGATATGAAAATGTACTGTCTTACAGAAAGTGTTCGGTTGCTGGAATTGGCGGCTGGCACGATTGTGTTTGATGAATTGCAGAATTCAGTGTCGATTTTATTGTCTCTTGATTATCATCCGGGTGCTATTCAAGTTGCTCTAAAAGCTGCAACTGAGGTCGATAGAGGCAATCAAGCTATAACGTACTTTGCAGACGGCAAGCCGGCCTTGGATCCACGAGAGGCGATATATGCTAAGCGCGAAAAGTGCTATCATTTAGCGTTCAACATTCTTGATGACGTTGACGCACGTGTGAACGGGGAGATTGCGTCAATGCAGCATAGTGAGCAGCTGTCGCCCGGAGGCAGTACGGTAGTCAATGTTTCAGAGACGAAGTACACGCAGTTGCAGAGCGAGACCTATGGCATAGCGTATGGGTCGCATGATGAGCTGTTTCATTATTTCTTCTATGACTGGTTCATGGCACGCGGCCTCGCTGGTCGGTTACTTGATATTGACACACCGTACATTGAGCAATACCTGCAGCGCAATGCGTCGTCTAGCTTGGAGGTTGCTGATCTTTTGTGGACCTTCTATTGCAAGAAGGAGCAGTTTCTGGCAGCGAGCGAGGTGCTCTATCGATTATCACGCGCGGGCTTTGGATTACCGCTCTCTCAGCGGATAGAGTACCTGTCCCGTGCCCGCGGCTTTTGCAACTGCTATGGACCTCCTGGACAGAGACAGACTATGCTGCGACTTGGCCAGAGGGCGCAAGATGAGTTGGAGGTTGCTTATATTCAAGACGATTTACTGAGCGCTGTGAGGAATGATGAACGTTTTCTGGATGATGAGCAGAAGCGCGCGGAGATTATCGATAAGCTGGATAGCTTGGTTTTAGATTTGACGACGTTGTATAATGAGTTTGCATCGCCTTTGGGTTATCAGAGCATCTGCGAAGCGATTGTCAAGGCGGCATCGTGAGAGACTCCGGGGAGGATACGATAAATAGCTACAGAGAGAGGAATTTTGTAAGATTATACATTAAATTTATAATGATGTAGAAAAGTGTGCTACTCTAGTGACAGAATGACAATTGATGTATGTACATATTTAGTGCATTTGCTCGCGCAACCCCATGACATTAAAAAGTATGGCACTAGAACCGTTTCAGAATTCCGACTTTAATCGTAAATTTCACTAGTGTCACTACCGCATTTGATAATTTCAAGAGCGCCTCCGCGACTAGCACCGCCGCCGAAGGATCATGTGGTTGATCGAAAATGACGCGTAAAGCATCGGTGCTGGTATCTTTGAGAACAGCGCGATGTAAGATGTTCCATGATCCGTGAATGAGATCTGTTGTGGGTGTGTGTTGCTGCTGATCGAGGATTAGTTGCTCGAGTTCAATGTACTCTTTGATTAGTGCGAAGAGTGCGGGAGTGATGGCGGTTTGAATTAACGTGGAGTTCATTATTCAGAAATCAAAAGTCGATTTACTTCTTTTCGAATGAAGGGTATTTTTGAATGATACAGAGTCAACAGGAAGAGCGGTTATTTGGCAATATATGAGATATAGATTCAGATTGCAATCATATTTTAATGATTTTGAAAATGACGGAGAAATTGTCGGCGCGCGACCTCTAATCCGAATGAACTCCCAAATGTAAATAAACATTAAGTTGGGAACTCACCACTAATTGTGAAAGATATATAACAGCCATATGATCTGCCGACTTATTTGCACAAATTTAACTATTTCCAGAAATTTATATAGACCGACATTGTATCTGCCACTGAGCATAAAAAGTTACAGTATTGTCACTCAGAGATCAAAAATGACATTAGCAGCGGCAGGACAGTTCTGCGCTACTGCTTCGGCGGCCGAGAACTTGGAATCCGCCAAGAAACTTATCAAAAAAGCAACAGAGGCAGGAGCAAAAGTAAATATGTTACAATTATTGTAATTGAAGGCCGTCTATTGACAAGTGCAATTCAAGGTGTTGTTTCTTCCGGAAGCGTCAGATTATATCGCGCGATCGCCAGCGGAAACTGTACAACTTGCAAAATCAGCTGACAAGTCTGACTTTGTGATTGGCATTCAGGAAGAATTAAAGAGACTAGAGAAGCCTCTAGAAGTAAGTGTTGGAATCCACGAGAGCGTGGACGGTGAAGATCGCTGCAAGAGTAGGTACAACCCATGAATTCATTTAGAGAGAGATTTTTTGCTGAATATTGGTTGATTAGATACGTTATTATGGATAAATTCAGTGGGAGAGATAACACAAAGATATCAAAAATTGCACTTGTTTGATGTTAATATGAAGTATGCTCTGGTCTATATAGAAAATGGGCATCAGATCTAACGTTACTTCAGAAACGGTCCGATATTGATGGAGTCGAGGTACTAAACAACCTCACATGATATTTTAGAATTCTATAATAGCTGATCTCAATGATTAGATCGGTGCAACCTGGCACTGAAGTATTGCCTCCGTTTGAAACACCCCTTGGAAAGAGTGAATATCAATACTTTTCATAAGACAATAAAGTCGTCAGCTAACATATTAATTTAGTGGGTTACGCTATATGCTATGACATTCGATTTCCAGAGCACGCATTAAGATTGCGATCTCTCGGTGCAGAAATCATTACCTATCCTTCGGCATTTACAGTCAGGACAGGTCAAGCGCACTGGGAACTTCTGGGACGCGCAAGAGCGGTTGATACACAGACTTATGTTGTTATGGCGGCACAAGTTGGCGCTCACGACGAAGAAGGCAAAAGGCGGAGTTGGGGGCATGCTATGGTACTGTGTTTTTGTGGTTTCAAAGTTTTAAGGACTTGGCTCATTCTGATTGACTAGATTATTGATCCGTGGGGCACCGTTCTGGCTCAGTGTCCGGACACTGACTCTCTTCCGCGGATTTGTGTCGCAGATATTGATTTGGATGCTATTAAGAAGGGTAAGAATCGATAATTGAACGATGTTGTTACTATACAGTAGACTGACTTAGCAACCCGATTTAGTAAGAAACGACATGCCACTCTGGCAGCAACGCCGAGGAGCAAAGGTCTACGGAAGCGATGTGTAAAGTGTAGCACTAGTTATGCCTGCGAAAGCAAGGGAACGAAAGAGCACAACTGAATAAAGGAGAGAATAAGGGAAAATTAACTCCAAAAAGAAAAAATGAGATCGTAAAGAGATCCCCTAGACATTGAGAAAGGCCCCAAAACAGAATGCAAAGTTAAACGAATCAATCATCTTTTTGGTTTGGGTAGTATTTGCTTTCGGGGTATGGATTTCCATAGAGGCGGTTAATTTCAATATAGGGCGTCTGGTGTAGTTGGTTATCACATCCGCTTAGCATGCGGGAGGTCCCCGGTTCGATTCCGGTGTCGTCCAGTCATTTTTTTATCTTTTTATTGTTTTATTCAGAAAGTTCCTGCAGACTCCCTGTTTCGGCGCGCTGCTTCAATTTTTTGAAGAATGGGCATTATGAGTACAGGCAGCGACAACAATTGAAATTAATATTTCTTAAGTCCGGGGCCAATCGTGTCGAGAGTTAACTTGTCAGATAGGGCTAGCACGCCGCACCCTATTACTGCTATTCCCTGGCAGTTGAGCGGCTAATATAAAGCACACCATCTTCTCTCGCCATCTATTTTATTTTGAATAGCATTATCCCGATTTCATGCGTGGCAGACTCCAGCTTCTTGCCAACCATTTCAAAGGAACGACTACTGGATTATCATACTCGTTGACTCGCAATCTTTCTACGATGACTTCACCTACGTTTACTCTTCCTTCGGGAGCTACTATTCCGGCTCCTGCGTTTGGAACCGGTACCAAGTGGTATAAGCCTGGAGATCCAACGATCAATCGTGATGTTGTGGACGCCATTGTGTCGGCGATCAAGCTTGGATATAGACACATTGATGCCGCACAGGTATACGGCACAGAGGGTGAGGTTGGTGTAGCGATCAAGGAGAGCGGGGTACCGCGAGAGGAATTGTACATCACGACGAAAGTGTATCCGCTTATTGGTGACGCAAAGAAGGCGCTGGTTGATTCATTGAAGCTGCTACAGACAGATTATGTTGATCTGTATTTGATTCATGCGCCTTTTATCACTGAGGAGAAGTACGGAATCACACTTGAGAAAGCGTGGGATTCGCTGATTGATATCAAGGCCGAGGGTCTTGCTAAGGATATCGGTGTTAGCAATTGGGCGGTTGCTGATCTTGAGCGCGTATCGGGCGCAAAGGAGACTCCTAGCGTTAACCAGATCGAGTTCAACCCGTACTTGCAGAACCAGACTCCCGGAATCGTCGAGTACTGCCAGAAGAAAGGCATTATTGTCGAGGCCTTCACTCCGCTCGTTTCCACTACCGTCAAAGGAGGACCGGTTGACGAGGTTGTTGATAAGCTTGCGGCAAAGTACAACAAGGATGCAGGACAAATTATTCTCAAGTGGGTTTTGGCAAGAGGAATTGTGCCAGTCACGACTTCGGCAAAGCCTGAGCGCCAGTTGAGTAACCTCACTCTTGACGGTTTCGAGCTCACTCCTGAGATAGTTGAGGCTATAAACGTGGCCGGCAGCAAGAAGCATGTGCGCAAGTACTGGACTGCTGAGTACGGACATATTACTGCTTAGATATTCTGTCGTGCGAGAGCTTTACTTTCGACCGATTTACAACTATAGCAAAGTTGATAGAGCTATCCTTATGGTATTTTCCTCCTTTTTTGTTTTTTTTGTTTATCGAGTATAAAGCGAATTGAAACCGATTTGTAATGCACAGCAATCACCGATTACATAAGTAACAAAAAACTCCCCACCAGAAAAAAAATAGCCATTCTCTTTTTTTCTTTATAATGCAAGTGCTATGATTATGCAAGTAAATTTCACTCTTCATCGTCATTATGGTATTATTGAAAAGGAGTGATGCTGGAAGCAGGCGATTGAATTCAATCATTTGATGATGTCACCGGACTGACTCTGATCTCTTTAGACTCCCAGCGCTTACTTTTTTCCCTCTTGGACCCCGCCATCACAATCACCGGCCGACACAAGCAACTCTCCCCAGTATACGCTTGACGAGGAGGAGGACAAGGAAGAGCGGTATACACTTTATGAGTTAAACGGCGTGTTGATTATTATAAAGTTATAATTTGCACTCCGCGCTTGCAGCTTAGCCATCATACTAGTCACTGATCGAGCGGTAAAGGATAATAAATGCAGCGCAACGCCGCTGACGTGGCCGGTTTGCGGCTTTCAAATGCTTTCTTTTCTGCTTTAAAGGTCTTATTCGAAGAAGAAGAAGATGCGGATCAAGATATACAGCGTGAAGATGAGGAATTTTTCCGGTCAGCGGCTGGGATTAGGCTTGCTGCGGGACAATATACGAAATGGGGAAAGTGGGTAGTTGGAAGACTTGGTGATGCCTATACCGGATTACAAACAGCTGTTTCTCGAGATATTAACGAAGAGTATGATGAGCAACATGAGCATAATCATATCTATGGCGTGAATACAATTCTGAGCTCTGTGTCGAACTTTTGTAATCAAATCTCTCAAGATGTGCGACAGAATGATGAGACTTCTTCTGATTTGATGTCGACTATTGAAAAGTCTGCGATTACACAAGTAGAGACTTCTACTCCCCAAGTTCATGATGACGAAAATGATTATGAAGTGGTTGATTTTGACGAAGTTAACGGCTCCAAAGTACACTTTTACACTGAAGAGACAGAGTATAAACATTATTCTGACGAAGACGAGTGGGAGTTACTTTCAGAAAAAGATACGTTTTAGACTGCATGGCAGAATTATAGACCGTTTGCATGGAGCAGTTTTGGAGAAGTGAACACATAATACAAAAATAAAACATGGGTACTTTGCGGCTGGTTTATTAGGCGGGTGGAGTTTTTGGATAGGAAATATGGGCAATATTCGGAAGGTGATGGGCATATATATATATTTATCAATTAAATTCTATTTAGCGGCTATATTTCGGTAAAACCTACAAAACGAATAACTCTTATCTTGAATGCTATTTGAAATCAGATTGAATATCGTCCTTTCTCCAACCACACAGGAGAACACATTGGCTGTAGACCCTGCTACTCTATATACTATCAACTTACACATACCCACTTAATTAATCAAGGAGAAATTAAGTAATGACGCAGAGCCAGCCAAGCCATCCGTAAAATAACCAGACAGGATACATCGCCAATACAACCCTTCCTTCTCTAACACCAGCACCCTTCAAGGTACGCATTGAAGCAAAGAGTGACCACGCAACAAGAGCGATCGACACCGGTAATCTGAAAATCATAGGTTTGACAGCTAAAGCAAAGATAGCAGCGGGAACGAGAGGGAAGAGAGCATAGCCTAGGATGCAGATTGCATGGAAGAATGATATTGAACCGCCTAGCAGTTTCATGTTTAGTGTGACGAATGCCTCGGCGATCCAGACGAAGGCAAAAACACCAGAGAAGACGACGGTGGACTGATTAGCTGGTGCGGCAATTGAAAGAAAAAGAGATAAGAAGAGACAAAAAATCAAGGGCCCCCTAGGTTGTTAAAACACAATATTAGCCTTGCCTGAAAAATCCATTGAATCTTAGCAATACTAACCATAAATCCCAATCTCGCACAATCTGTCCAGTCTCAACATCGACATTAGCATTAACTTTCGGATGTAAGACCTGCTTTACTCGTCTTCCAACAGCGCGCACATCGCGCATCAAAGTCTCAAGCACAGGCTCATCAAGAGTATCCCCTCCCGAGAACCGACGATCTTGAATCTGATCACCACCCACTGAGCGTGCACCCTGCGCAGCTCCTAAACCGGGAAGAGTCGGACCCGATGAGGCGGAGCCAAGCGGAGCACCGGTGGATGCCGGCGACGGGACAGAGGAGGAAGGTACGAATGCGTTTGAGGTTGGGGTGTACGGCGGCGGCACGGGAGTCGATGACACGGCTGGCGCATTTGACTTTGGCAGTGGCACATCTTGCAGCGGCACATCTGCCTCAATTGTGCGGTCTGAAGACATGTTTGCGGGAGTATCTCTTAACAATGGGGCGGCGGGTTCGACAAGAGCGTGCGCTGTCTGAAAACGTGTACGGAGGCTCTGCGATGTTGGATGAGTAGAGGTGCTGCAGCGTATATGCAATTATGTTTGTACAGTTACGTCAGCATCAAATGATTAAAGGAAGGAGCGGCTCACGAGGGATTTGTAGTTATTTTCAAAACATATCTAGTTCATAACCGCGGAACTGAAATAAACGATCTCAGTTTCTCGAAATAGAGCTCTACTCAATTAAAGGGCTGTGATTTTTGCTTTAAAAGTTGCTTTAAAATCTAGAAGTTGCGGATTGGCAAATAATGGACATCTTCTCGACCTATCTTCCTACAATTCCAGGCCTTCTTCCAAAGTGGCTTCTATTTGTATGTGCAACTGCAGTATGGCGATTGCCATATAGAGTTATTTGCTAATATGACAATCATATAGATTGCCGCTGTCTCGATTTTTAATTCCGGGCAGTCGTATTTTGGTGGACTTAGTCTTACCCGCCGGGTATACGAAGCAAAACCCGCAGAAGGTAAAGCTCTAGACTTACATTAACCGGCAGCAGCAGCACCATTTTCTTCTTTTCAAATGATCAATTGACTTACTAGTGATGTTTTATTAGTTACCGGACTTTCTGCTAGGACATTCGGAACATGGACATTTTTGACTTCTTTAGTTCGCCTTGTCGGTGCCTATCATATCAATGATCCAGTGTACGCTGTTTTCTCCAATCCAAGTTCTTATGTGAAAATGCTAATTGCGTTTCAATCTAGTATCTTCAAGTTGACTTACTCAACATTTGTTGTCGCCTTCCTTCACTTTTTCTCAGAATGGCAGTTGTACAAGACTACAAAGCTAGGCAAGGGACTTGCGGGTCCTTTAATCGTATCAAGTATGTTTCAGCTATTACTTTTGGATGTGACACTTTGCAAACTAACGTTGCGCGCTAGCTCTTTCTATGGTCTGGATGACGAAACAGATGGATTATTACGTGAGTCTGTAAATTTTTGTCATTATAAAATACGATATCATTAGAATACCTAAAATGATTCAGAAAAGAAGGAAAAAGGAATAAGTAGAATTCCAAACGCCATTAATAATTCCATTAACAACTCAAAACATGCGAATTTGCTAAATAGATATACACGACATCGAATGCGCAGAATGATAGCAAATAAGAAAATCAATTTGAAATTAATCATCGTCATTATCCAAACTTATCCAGATATTATGCCAATCATTGGCACCTCCGATCGTCATTTGCGTGCACCCGGAATCATAAAATCCCAGGCTCTCATAAAATGGTACCATATAAGAGTGTGCAAGCATAGCGATTTGCTGAGCGACGGCCTGCGTCGACAAGCGTTGAATGTAATCACGGAAGATTGTAGTTCCGAGTTTCATACCTTGGTAATCTGGATCGACCGCGAATGTCTGGATGACAACTTTATCCCCGTACTCTAAATGTCCAATTTTTTCATCTTCAATAACAGATTCGCTACTGCTGGACTTGCAGAGATGATGACGCAGTTTGGTCGACTTTTCGTTATTGCCGCAGATGGGCACGGAGAGCGCGCCGTCAGAGATTTCTTCACCGACGAATTTGGACCCAATAATGAATGCAATAAGTTTTTCGCGTGAACGTGGACAGGCAACCACATCGCAGCACTCTCCGGACGGCTCTTCTTCAGCTCCCAAAAGATGCGATTCGGAAATGCGTCTAAAGACGTTACCTGAACCTGGCCCGTCAGAGCTACAATTGCTCGAGTTTGATTTCGCGCTAGATGTAGAGCTCGTACTTCCGCGACGCTGACTGCTAGACGTAGACACCTTGCGACAGGATTTGGCTTGACGTGGCGGAATTCGAACAAACATGCCGGCACTGAGTTCAGGCGCAACTTGGAGCCAGTAGCGGATGCGGTCTAGGCCTGCGCATTCACGCGCGGGTGTAGTCTTGGCCTCTAGTTTGACGACTTTGTCTAGATCGGCGGGACCTAGAGGCCGCAAGAGAACGTGCTCGGGAAGAGGGGTCATATGCGACTCAGGCAGGCGCGAGTAAGAACGTCGTGGTGGAGTAGGAAAAGGAGAAGAACGAGAGGTAGATCCAGTTGCGACGCTTGAGCGAGAGTATGCGGGGTAGATGTGAGTCGAGATGTGATTCAAGATGTGAATCGGTAAGATATATAACGACCCAAGAGATATTCAGCAAAGATCAAGCCGAGCCATGAGAATAGGAGATACTATTTGTAATGTTTTTGGTCGAGACAAAAAAAAGACTGGCCCGGTGACGATAGTCGTTAAAAAACCAAGGGAGTGATAGGGTGAGGATGACGTCACGAGTCATCGAGGCGACACGTGCTGTTAACATCCTTAGTAAACAAATCTCGAGTCACGAGAACGACACTAATACATCATCATTATTGTTGTGGTAATTATTACTATAATCAGAAAATTCCTTATAGACTGTCAATAATCAAAAAATTCAGCAATACAGCAACAGACAATGGTCAATAAATAGAATGCTTATTCTTCAGTTCAGTCTCACGCGAAAAAATCACATCTAGTCCTGCGACGATTCTCTGGTAGTCGCAAATACAATGCCCGCTAATTAACAATTTGATCTAATTGTATAATCTTTTAGGTGTTAAAGTCAAATCCATTGCCATCATATAGTCATAACAATGCCAATCAGCAGGTAGGCTCATGGTAGAAAGGAATAAAACAGGAAAGCTAATCCGGATCCCAAATAAAATCAACATCGTGCCCCGCAATAGGCGCACTAACCGGCTCCAAACTCCACACCTGCCTCTCAGAAACTCCGTACCTCCCAGTCAACTCGCTATCAAAATATGCATCGTCATATACTCGTAACGATTCATCCGGAATAGGCAAATACAGCGGATGCACATTATCGCATCCGTGCACGACGATCGTCATTCTGCTCTGCGACGAGCCCCGTCGACCCCGCCGGCGCATGAGATACGCGACTCCGTCAGTTGACACGGCGGTGAAGGATACATCGATGTATGTCAGTCGCGTAAACTTCTTGACATCAAAAAGTTCGGCGTCGGTTAGCGTATTGTTGAAGCCGATTGCTAGTGCCTCTAGATTCGGCACTACCTCAGATAACGTGCCTAGGAATGAAAAGTTTGACGACTCGTAACTTTGCGCAACAAAATCCGCACCATAGTTTATGCCCGCAAGTCCGCGACGATTATGGCCGTGCAATACCAACTCTTTCAAAGTGCTCGCATTGCAATACTGAGCAATACCGTTGACTATCGACGCTGCCGAGATTTGATTGTCGTTGCCGGCGATGCTTAGATGCCATAGATGCCGAAACTCATTGACAATCTGATACCGTTGAAATTGAGACATTTGCTCTGCCGATGGAGTTATAAATGGTGAAAATGACCCCAAATGTGTGAAGTTCAGCTTTAAAACTTGGACCATGTCTGGCACTTTAACGTGAATTCTGGCAAGTTCGCACCAGCTCAAGTCTAGTTTTCGTAGCTCGGGGGTTTCAAACTGTAAATCAAGACAGGATGCTTCGGAAGGTAATTGGCGGCCGTAAATGATATTCGTAAGTCTGATAAGCGATAATTCATGTAATCCCGGAAACGCAGAGAGCAAAAGGTGCAAATCTTGTGTAGTCACACACACGGAGCGACATTTCTGACTATACGGGAAATGGTTCGTATAAGGCATCGGTCCCCCGAATCTGAGAACTTTAACTTGAGGCTGCGGCGAGCCAACCGCAATATTTTTCAGGTGTCGTTCGGCAATCACAGTAGCGAGAACTTCGTAGACACCCAACATTTCAAGCACTTCTAAATTAGGGAATCTGTTATTTGTAACGACACTCATCACGCCATTGGTATCCTCAATACGAACTCTCAAGTGCTTCAGATTCGAGAATGGCGCTGGAGATGGCGACGAACATAGATATGATTTATTTGATAAATGCGTCCATATTGAGGCCGGATAATCAAATTCTAGCCGTCGCATACTGCTCACTAGCTCGCGTGGAATCCGTTGACTTTTAGGGACATATTCAAAGGCACCCTCGGGATCCTCGTTCAAGTCAAATCCAAAAACTGCTGCCGCACAATCAGAATAAGAAGATACGGCAATGTTTGTCAAAACTAAAGTCTCGAGGTGACCATTTGACGCCAGCAGACAAGATCGGAATGCTTCAAAATTGATTTTCCAAGAATACCATCCAAAATCGATCGAGTGTTTTATACTTAGCCCGTGAGATATTTGCTGGTTCCATAACTTACTCACACGTCTACACGAGCACAGTTCGTTGATCGAGAGCATGGAGAAAATTATGTCGAGAATATCGGGACTTAGCCTATTCATGATGTCGCTTTTTTTTTCTTCTGCTTTGATTTCAGACGATCTTTCGTCTACATGTCGTAGTGATGCGATTCGATATAGTTGTTGAATATGAGCATACTTATCAACATTGTCAATCTTTGTGTAAAGTAGATATGCTGAAATTTCTAACCTACCCCTGACATCGATTTTATGGAGTCGATATTTAATGCAGCTTTCAAAAGCTTGTAGCCGATCTTTGTCATATTCGCCTTGTCAAAAGCCGAAAATGCCAATAAAAATATCTATACGCGCTTGGGTCAGTACTAATTCGTTTTATCAAACAATGCACTAGACGGAGCCCACCTGAGGATCGATAGATCGGTCGCTGCGTAAATTCATAATGTCGTGCGCGGCAAAGGCGTACTGGTCGAGATCCAAAGCGCAATCGTATCGTTGCCGATGACGAACGGGGTCTACTACCTCACCAGTCTGGATACACCGATCGATTCCCTATCTTTTTAATCAATAACAGCCTCGCGAATCCACTGAAAAGGGTAGACTCACTTTGGATAGCATGCAGTACCGTGACTCGGGAGTAACAGCATGACCTTCATAGGGAGGCAAAAATGATCGAGAACGTGAAAGAGCATCAAAGTATGTAAAGAAATTATTGGCTGGATCACCGAGGACTCTGAATCCTGGTCGCTCATCCGGAGCGTGAATGCCAAAGCAGTCAAAAAAATGGAAGTAGTCGTCAATCTCAGTCATCATTCGCGTAAACATCTAGTTAGGAGATAAGATTGATGATATCATGACAATAATGCAGAGTTATCTGAGATATACCGCCCGCGATGTCAATGCCTATCTAAACGACCCGTTCGTCCGAAGACACTTCTATATTCCAACGAGAAACTGCAGCCTACTAAATCTCCAAGAAAATTCTTCAGAAGAAGGTCCAAAATCCGCACCAACCGAAAGTTGGGTTCTTTTCCCAAACAATTTCTCGATAAAGTGCCGCACTCTTAATTGGAGATAACACTCGAGAAAACAGAGTCACTGTGATTATACCAGCCGCTCTAAATGCGGCGCAGAGATATCTGAAGACATAAGCATACAGCAACAAGAATCGGAGTTTTAAAGAAAGTATAAAAATGATGCAAAATAGTAACCAAATGAGCCAAATATAAGCATAGAGATGTGTCGTAATAAGGAGAGAGTACAATTTCAACCGCTGAAAGTGCTAACAGCTATCTCATTAGACGTAAAACCAACCGCAGCAAGACGGAATCAAGATATCTCTGAATGATGTAATCTTTCTTACTAAATGATCCAATCTACGCTCAGAAACAGGGTAACTATAAGCTATTACCATCAGAACTTACATAAGTTATTCTACTTGATTGAATATGTGCTCGGCCTTGTCCGCATCTGCTGAAACCGGAACCAAGAAGCAAAAGACTTTTCAGCTCTGGGCCGAAAACTCTAGATATTAACTTTTATTTAAAAACTTAAATTGGCGCCACATGATTTAAAGTTGGATAATCAGAGAAAAAAGGACGCCGCACTTTAGCGTGTGGCGCTGTGTTATTAATACCATTATAATGATGTACTTAGTAAAATAATGTTTTTAGATTATTTTGGAGCCAGAAAAATCTGAGCATTCGCAGGATCGCGCCTCGACACAATGATGTTCATTAGTGCTTCCAATATCGAATACAATTCTTACAAGTAAAGAATCAAATACATTGGTTCTTTTGATATGAAAAGGATATGTAATTAGCATTTAAACATAACTAAGAAACGCCTGTATACCAAACAGCAATTTTATACAAAATATAAATCAATCTTTATCCAAAACTTTCTAAAATGCAATTCATAAAACACAATTTAATCATAGAGATAATTTGAAATCGAGGCGACGGTTTCCTTGACTAGTAGTAGTTGTCTGATACTCTTCAAATTCCTCCGGCGACATAGCCGATAACTTCTTTTCTCGACGATTATTAGCATATGTATACAGGATTTTGACAAATACTGCTGTGAGAATGTTGGCGGCACCAATTCCAATTAAAGCCGAATTTCCAGTCTTGTAGAACGGTTTATCCTTCGTTTGATAGATATTCGATCCAGCAATCTTGCCGGTCTGTACAAAGATATTGTACCAGGCAGCCGCGATAGTGCGGTGCTCATGATTATTGCAGTTTTGGGAAATCCAGGCAATCATGATAGGATGGAAGTAAGGGTATCCGACAATCAACGTAAGACAAACATATCGCGACCATCTCGAGATGTCTTCTGGCATTACAATCAGTGCGATCAAGTTGGGGATGACCCACAATGACGAAATAATAGGAAACACCCAGCGGATTTTTTTCCAGTCGGATACTTTAGATATGCCAAGCATGAGAACAATACAAAGCAATGCACCGGGGATGGTAAGCAGATTGCTCTGTAGAGTAGTGAATTTCATAGCCTTGAGATTGATGGTAAGATATGCCTTGCCTTGAAGAGAAGGAATAAATCCAAAAAATCCGAGAAAGTAGAGCGGGAACAAGTAAATGTCAAAAAGTGACATGATGATCGACCGAATGTTTAATGTAAAGTGGCGATTGCGATCGAGAGAGCGAGACTTTGATTCGTCATCCAACAGAACTTTAGCGCGCAAAATCGCCACTTCTCGCGGGGTGAAAATTCTCGAAATGTGCTTTCTGCGCACAGATGGCATGACGAATGCAGTCGCGATGCCAATCACGGCTGTGAGCAATCCCTCAATCAAAAAGAGCCATTGCCAGTCCCACCAGCCGTTAACGTTTTTCATCTGCAATATTCCGACGGCAAGTAAAGAGGATACGACATCAGTCATCAACGAGGCACTCCAAACCCACGAGTATCGAATAGCTAGTTCGTGAGACTTGTAAAACGACGACAAGTAAAGCACAAGACCGGGAATAAATCCACCTTCGCAAGCCCCCAGAAGCGCGCGGAGAACAAGGTATGAGGTGCGGTCCTTGATGAAGGCCTGCGAAAATGCAATGATACCCCAGGCAGACATCATTACCGGCAGCCAGATCTCGGGACCTAGATAACGAATAACGAGCTGAGAAGGGATTTCCATGACGAGGAAACAGACAAAGAACAGAGTCTGGCCAAGGTTGTAGTCTGAGGTTGTCATATTCAGGTTCACAAGAAAGTCCGTCGTCAGCACGTTTGAGATATTTGCGCGGTCGAGCTCGAGAGAGAAGAACATGATGCATGCCCACACCATCACGCGCCAGTCTGTCTTTCGTCTGACTGTCCGCTCTTCTTTCTCTGTCCATGATTCGGGGCCAAGTTTCAGAAGACGCGTGAGGATGACATCGGGATCGCGTTCGTCGTCTTCGACATCAGAGGTGCTGTCTACTGACAGCGCGCCGATTCCAATGGTGGAAAGTGTGCCGTCGACTTTTTCATCGGAGCGGCTGCTGACTGCGAAGAGTGTGAGGATGCTTTTAGCATAAGAGGAGAGATACAAAATACATACCGATTGATGTCGCTGAGAGAGGAATGCTTTCCGGCATTGTGAAGATGGCAAGAGAAGAGGAGGATGAGAGAGAAAAAGATGAAGAACGAGGATATTTAACTAGGATTCGAGGACGAGGTGGTGTCCGAGAAAACTAGTTTACCTATGATCTTCGCTCTAACCTAAAGAAGTTAACTCATGAAGTGACTCAACTGCTTAAAATCTTAAATGTATGTTGACTCATGTATGCTAGCCATATTGAGACTAGTATGTCTCAAAAGCGATTGCGCAATTGCTTTGTCGGGTGAGGACATTTATCGTCATAGAAAAAAGGTTCGAGAAAATGGTTCGAGGGGCTGGTTGCATAGCTTCCGCTGGAAGCATATGGATGTGTAACTACACTATATATTCACCATATACTGATAAACACTATATAGACACTATATTAACTGTTTATATAGTGTATACGTAGTGTATATTTCTAAATACTATATGCTATATATACAGCATATAAACATTCTAATGATCTTTACTCATCTGCAGCTTATAAAAGTCAGAGGCACGTGAAATGCTCATAACCCGACACACATCATTGGATCTCGATCATTGTATTATCATATAGCCTATATACTGCAGCTCAGTTGTACGCTAATCAAGATTCAAGATTAGATATTCGTAATATATCTTTATTCAGTTTTCCCTGGCCTTCGTCAGACAAAATGAATCCATCTGTGCCTGTTCCGGCTGCAAAGTCTACTATTAACGCCTCAAGTCTGGCAGATGTATTGATTATCTGAAAGTCAATTATGCTATTTCAACGACGATCTTCCCTTCACGATATTCGTATATTAGCGCTTTCATATTGAGGCTGATAACGACGGCTATTGCTCTGCTTACTGTGACCTCTTATATGAGTACGGCTGGCAACAGCAGTCACTCTGATATGTAATCGTCGGAGAAACAGCAACTCAATAGCATCCTCTGATAGTTGCAACTAATCGCAATCACCCAGCAAGACCATCAATAGTCGCTTGTCACTCTTCAATCCCTGACACTCGGTCCTTAGTCTCTGGATCGCGCTCTCGCGCTCTTGGTTAATTCGAAACCCCTGGCAGACTTGCGCCTCCAGTACTTTGATTTGTGCCCGTAGCTGAAGTATGGTTGTCTGCATGCGACGCAACTCGATTGTATCAATGGCGATCACTTTCTCGTAGCCTGATATTGCTCTTTTCAAATTCTTTGTATTTAAAGAAGACTCCTGACAGTCGTGTAGTTGCGGGCTGTCGCCGTCTTCATTAGAAGATACAGGGGAAGGATGAGATCGCGCGATCTGATTTTCTCTAAGCTCGTGCATCGACATATGACAAATATTGCAACGCAAACTGGGGGTCTCTTGGCCCTCTTTATTATAGCAGACAGACGACAAGCAGTACTGGGTTTGAAATGTGGTGTGGTACAATTCACGAAACCCACATTCAACTTGAAATGTGGCTATATAATCAGTGCTCAGACTCACGATAGCACGGAGTAAGATGCTGTACTACACCCTGTTTGTGTTATCCTGAATATTCGAATGAATTACATTTATACTCTTATTGAAACATGAAGCTATACAAAGTATGTTTTATAAATATGTTTTCAAAATACGTTTTCATCTTCGCCTTCTCAAATCACACTTTACCTTTTCGCAACTAGACTTCTCCATTTAAGAAAGAGAATCAAAAGAGAGAGAGAGAGAGAGAAGAAAAGATACAAAAAAAGAAATTTATCGAGATCGATTAACAGACTTGTGCAAAACATGCTCCTTCATCATCAAACTCGAAAGAGCCGCCAACACGGCCATCAACGCACTACTATAAAACACCGCTTTACATGCATCTAAATAACTCAACGTAACACTATATCTAAACTCTTGTGGGATTTGACTAATATTATCAACCGATTCGGAAACAAGCTCAATAATTTTCTCACTTCCAGGACCAGTTATACGCTCATGAAGACGAGCACCGAGCGTGTTTTGGAAAATCGCGGCAGACACAGCGACACCGATAGTTGAGCCCGCGCCGCGGAAGCCATATTGGATTGATGTACACACAGCTTGATACTCATGAGGCACGGCGGCAATGAGGCCGACGAGAGTGATGGTCAAGTATAAACCGCCGCCAAAGCCGGGCAAGAATAAGTATGAGCCAACTACGGTTGTGTTTGAATCAACTCCAATCGTACATAACAACAAAGCCCCGGAAATAAGACTTGCACCAGCCAGATACGACATTGGCTTGTATCGTCCAGTCGAACGCATATAGACTCCGCATATCAGAGAACCAAGCGCGCTTCCGATAAAGTTTGGCATCAAGCTTGATCCTGACTTTGTAGCAGATGCGCCTTTGACTGAAATTGCATAGATTGCCGAATAGAAAATATTCGAGAAATACACTTGCGTCATGAAGAATGAGGTAAAAGCCGAGCCAGCAACGGTGCGGTCCTTGAGCAGGACAAGCGGAATGACAGGCTCAACAGCGACGTATAATTCAATGTATGCAAATACGCCGAGGATGATAATCGACAAACTCAGCGGAAGCAATACGGTAAAGGACATCCATGGGAAATAAGTACCGCCGATACTGAGCGCAATTAAAAACAAACATAACCCAAAGACCAGCGTGAACGAACCCAAGAAATCGATTCTCTTTAGCAAGTCCTTATTGCTCTCCCGAGGAGGCAGCTTCAAGTTGAACTGGATCGCAGCCAGCGATAATACAATTATAGGTCCCTGCATGGCAAAAGTCCATCGCCAACCAACAGATTCCGACATCATACCACCAACCACACCTCCAAGCGCGGCACCGCAGCCGTAAAGTACATTGCCGATACCTTGCAGAAGACCACGCTGACGAAGAGAAACAATGTCACTGAGAGTGATTGCACTCAGTGTAGTTAGGCCGCCACCTCCAGCACCAGCGACTATTCGCGCAAATACAAGAAACCAGATGTTGGGAGCAACCCCGCAAAGCACTGAGCCGATTCCAAAGAGCACCTATACGAATCGAACAAAAAGAGAAACATTAGTTTTTTCTCTAGAACAACTTTATAAGAGAAATGCCGCACATTAGCAATTAGCAGAAGAGGTTTGCGACCAAAAATATCAGAAAGCTTTCCATATAACGGCTGAACAGCGGCCTGGGAGATTAAATATCCCGTTGCAATCCACGACACTGATTGTAACTCATTGAAATCCGAGGCAATCCGCGATAGCAATGTAGCGACGATAGTACCGTCCAATGCAGAGAGAAAGACACCAACGTAAAGCGAGAAAAATATACTTAGAACTGCGCTCTGGGCTAGTTCCTCGCGCTCTTCGGCGTCGATGAGAGCTTCTTCATCTACCTCGGCCGAACTGCCTAGTAAGCGCGACGCCTCGTGTTCTTCCGCTTCTGAACCTTCAATTGCCATTCTACTTCACGATAACACACAACTATGAGAATAGCAAAGCGGGAAGTAGAATAGTCTGTAAGGAAGAAAAGGTGGGCTCCAAAGAGAGAAGGGAAATATGCTCGGACCAAAAGAATTCTCCAAAGCCTGCATTTATATTGAGCTTGGACTTATAGCTCGTATTTTCCGCCTTTACTGTAGTTTCTTTAAATACTCCTTACGGTTATTTATTATATACATATAGCTATCATTTATCAACGTGTACATACACACGAGTTTCATCTTGTAATAATTAACACTGAACATTATCTGAACTACAATCGCCTGCGATACGCTGTTCGAACGTAAGTAAGCCGCACAATGACCGCGATAGCCCCTTATCTCCTCTTGTCAGTCATCCGCTCTTCAATCGACGCTTTATCAATCTGCTACGATGAGCTTTCTAAAAGTCGCTTTTTAATCAGCGTGAGTGATTATTGATACTGTTTATTTCTTAATATCCAGTCCTATTTCCGAAGTCACTCCCGGCGATTAATACCCATAACAAAAGTTTGATCCACTTATGTAGTTCGTATCTTGCCATTCGTTATAGAACGTCTCGTTTTCACAGTCGTCGTTGCTTAATTCGAATGCACCCCACCCTGAGTGGACGTCTTGATCCTCACATGGTATCGCAACTAACCGTGGTACCGTTCTATAGCGGTGTTCCAATCTGCAAGCATGGCGATAGTAAACCCACGCCTTAAGAGTTTCGTATGCGCTACTATTTTCAGCTCGCCATGACCGGTACTTAGACATATGCGTACTGCATCGTGCCCTCTCCGTGGTACGCAGGTCAAGGCTCACATAATGGTGTCCTCCTCGACGTACATAAAATAATACCCTGTACGTCTGGCCAGTTTGTATTTTTTCCGCATGCCTACTACAGAGGTAGTATTGTCATTACTGGCATGGACTCCTAGCGTGGACTCTTGCATCACTGCCGTCCTCGAAGACTGCGTGACTGAGGTGATATGACAATATTTCGCTGACTGAACCATAAGTGACACGCTCTACGGGGTTATCACCGTTATCAGCATAAGACATATCCGTCAAGAAACCTATAATAGTACCACTATTTGCATGAGTAATGCATCTTATAGCACGATTATATATACCAACACAGTTCTCCTTGAAGTTGCTATCATGTATTGGCGACACCGTAATCACACCCCCTTTCTCTATAGTATAGATGTAATAAGGTCCTAGGCTCAGTAGACATCCGACTAAGTAATTAACTGCAGCTACTGTCATACTGTCATTCATCCCAGCATTGCTTACGGTTATGTCATTGTAGTCGCGCAGACTCGCTGCATGACACGACCATGTCGTCGACAGCATCATCGCGACGCTCACTAGATGTCCCACGATCATGTTTGAGATGATTGGACTTACGATGTTATGTAAAACCCGATGACCGTATGCTGGATTATATAACTCAGATAAACTGGCTATAAATACACGGTAGAACAGCTGTACACTTAAAAATTCCAAAGGGCGAAAAATATCACTTGACAACTCAAAACACTGAATTTTTTAAACTTTAATTTCACGCGATTCCTTCACTGACGCGACCCATTCACTTACAATGTCGTTTCTTTAATTTTCTGCACTGCTCAGAGTCAACGGGTAGGAAGTAAAAGACATTGTCTTCTTAGAGAACTTACGATGTCTGATGATGACGAGCCGTCAGATAGAAAGCATCCTCTGCGAGGGTTTGTGATTTGTACTACAGGCATCGATTCGGTTCAACGAGTACGTCTTTTTCTTGGACTGATAGTATGATCCTTACTCATTTTTATATTCAGGATGACATTAATCGAAAATGTACAAGAATGGGTGGAAAGCCCTGCGATAACCTCATGAATAGCGTCACACATTTAATAGTAAACCTACCGGCAAATCGCAAAGTATCTCCAAAATACAACTACGCATTTCGCAAGCGTTCGGATGTGATGTTTTTGGATGTTGAATTTATACCTAAACTATACGATAGATGGACGGGTGGTGAGGACATTGAAATTGCCGAAGAACTAAGACAGTATGGGAATCGAAAGATGTTTAAAGGGTATACTATCTCTCTCAGTGGTCTCGTTGAGCCTGAGCGCAGTCAAGCAATACACTACATCCAGGAAAATGGAGGTAACTATACTTCGAATCTTACAGCCAAGACTGATATTTTAGTCTCGATAAGTGCTAAGGGCCAAAAATTCGAATTTGCAAAGCAACGAAAGATCAAGACAGTTAGCTCATTATGGCTCGACGCAAGCCGAAAACGAGGCGCATTTGCGCCTATCGAATTATTTTCATACGACTTGACGGAAGAACAATGGCATACTAATCTTCAAGAAATTGTTGACAAAATCTATGACGATGTGTACGTGCCGACGTCAGTGGCGGTTTCTCTCGAGCAGGAAGCTATTAAGCAGCAACGAAAACTGCCGACAAAGCTTACGCGCACAAAATCAGATAGTACGTGGAATTCGATGATGCTTCATGTCACTGACATATCGTCAGTTCCGCAAGCGAGTGACGCGACGTCGGTTCAGGATAGCGTCAAGGCCGTTGGTGAAGCGCCATTTGAGATAATTGCCGAAGATGATGCTTCGAGACTGAATACTATTGATGAGTCAAATGGGTCAGATGTGGATAAGGAAGCACAATTGTTTGAAGGTCACATTTTGTACTTTTATGGATTCAGCGAGGAGAAAGTGGCAAAGATTGAACCATTTGTCACGTCTCGAGGGGCTGCTGTCATGAAATCCATGGATGGCCCTTCTTTACCAACGCACATTGTGATAGAACACAAGCTGCCACCATCAGACTTGCCAAGTTATATTCCAGACTCTGTGACAGTAGTCACTGATTGGTACCTTGATTTATCAATATTTCATAAGGAACTAGTACCTCCTTCTACCAATAAATATTCAGCATACCTAGGTCACGAGGTATATTCACCAGAAGTCTCAGAGTTTCAATCAAAGCAGATTGAGATCTCCTGTTTTGACGGTATGCATCGCACGCATATCGAGAGACTTCTAGCTATGCTTGGAGCAAAATATACCGGAACTCTAGATTACAACTGTGATCTATTAATCGTGCCTCTGAACGTATACGATCAGATTAAAAAACCGTCAGCACCTTTGAAGCCTATGACTGGTATTCGATCACTAGCAAAAATCTCATATGCTCGACAATGGGGTATTCCTATCATACCGGACGAGTGGCTACTCGATCGCAAGTTCTATGCAAAAATAGGAAAAGCGATTGTACTGGCTAAAGGAAAGAAACCACCCCCACTTCAAGTGCAGTCGGTCGCAAATCCGAAACGCAAAGCGGAGACCAAAGAGAGTATTGCGGATGAGAAGCCAATACTAATGAAGAGAGCGGCTCGACGGAGAAAAGACAATTGAACCACTAGTCAAAAGATGATGCATTATAAGGAGTTTACATTAGGATCAAATAGCATGCATATAACTATATTACAAAAGAGTAAAAAAAGAGAAAAGAAATTCGGTCAGATTATATTTGAAAGATATAATGACTATCGAGATTTGCTATAGTCATCAACACCATCAAAAGTAGCTTCAATCCCAAGTGCTTCTGTCACTTCTTCCCGTAGCAAATTACCAAGCGTTGATCCGTCACGATGATATGTCCACTGTCCATCAATTAAGTCGTACCTTGCATAACAGAGTTAATTTCAGTATACAAACGAACCAGTCGTACCTTAGAAACTAAAAAAAAAATACCTTTTCGGTCCGGAAATAGGACTACTGAGCCAAATCTGTTTGTTTGGGGGCTGCTTGTTAATTACATATGTTCCGTTCGGCGGGAGAATCAGCGTCAAGACACCTTGCTAGTCATCAAGACAAGTCAGCACATTCCATAAAGCTATCAAAAAACTTGGGGAATCATACAGCAAGTTCGATATCAATTTGGGGTTTCGTATCAGCCAGATCCTCGCAATGGGTAAGGATATTCTCTAAAGTCTCATCTGCGATAGTATGAAACTCTGAGCTCGAAATCTCATCGATTTTGTAATCGTCGTCGAGGCTCGTAGATCGTACACCAACTGTTGCAGAAAACGATCGAGTAAAACGAAATGCCAAGTATTTCTCCAGCGTGTTAACTTTCGATGGCGAGAAGAGAAGTGTTTTAGTAAAAAGTAAACGGCCAGACTGGTGCGAGCACCGTAGACTTTGACGAGTAAGAAGCGAACGAGTAACCGATTTCGAGATATTCATTGTATTTGTTCTTATATCTTCAAGCAGCAGAGAGTCTGTATTGATGCTATTCAGTAATAATGTTTGGAAATGCGCGAATCGTTGTCGAGTTGTGAGCGGATAGACGAATGTCGGGGAAACCGGACACAGTATCAAGAACTTAACGAGTTCAGGGCACGGGGTTTTCTCGACTTTAAGCTGGACTACAGCCAAAGCTACTTCACCGCCATATTATACTGCACTTTTCTATAATCACATATTTGGCAAAGTATTTTGGCTGTACGCTGTTTGAAGCTCAAACAAAAAATATCGAAAAGAAGACATCTTGCGGCAGTTAAGGATAAAGTTACTAAAGATTTGGCTACGCGTCAGGCTCTAATCAGCAATTCGCGCGCAAATTGATGACTACATCTCGATTATTCATGATCAGCAATATCATATCTACTAATTGGTACGTTTGAAATTGAAAACCTAGTTCTCAAGTTAGCATTATAGCAAGGAAACTGGAACCAATCTGCAAAAAGAGGATTAGTCAGGCTAGGGTCTGTAGCTTATTTCCAGATATGGCAAGTCAGCAACATGTTCATGCATTCTCAATGAACTCACTCCTTCAGCGTGCGATGCCATAGATCCACCCACTCGTTAGTTAAAATCTACTACAGTCTCTTATTAAAGAGCAGCACTTGTCACATTCTTTTATCTATAGAATGGAACTGTCTGATAATTGTAAGACCAGGACGTGGACAAGTACGAGCCCCTGAAGGATTTATCGCTAAGCGATTCCGGCGACCCCTGAATTGAAATTTGGCATCTCATCCCTTCCCTCCCTTCTTGATCCACCTCTCTCGTCCGTCTATTCTTTCTGTTCGTGACTCCTTTGCGAATTGATTCTCTGCCTCACGGACACCTGAAAATGGCCTCTACCTTTGTTGAACCCGAGACGTAAGTATTCAAACCAAGTATCTTTAGTTTTAACTCGCTAATTGAGCCTTTGATAGCTCCGAGGCACTTGACTTTTCCCACCACTTGGACGAGATTTTTGGTCTTTCTAATGTCTCCACTGACACTTCTTCAGCTGGACTCCCCTTGTCTCTATCATCCGCCAGCATCATTGGACAAAAACAGCAGGAATTGACGCAACTCGAAGCACGATTGCGCGACACAGATCAGCGACTTCAACAGCGCAAGCAGGAGTACCGCAAGTCTCAGATGATATCGGCGGCTAGAATGATGAATTACAATCTGAATGTGTCTAGTAAACTTGAAGAGGTCGGTGAAAACACAGATGCCGATGACAGACAGGAAATATCAACAACAGTGCCAGCGACGACAACCACTTCTACTTCAGTACCAGCAGAGATGAAGGGAGTAAACGAACGTTCGCCACGGAGCAGTTCGTTGCCGACCAATGGCAATGGCAATAGCAACACATATGCACCCGCGCGAACACCTCAAACTGGACTTTCCCAGCAGACGATAGAAGAGGCCTCACCCCCACCATCTCTGCATAACCAAAAACTGCGTCCATCGTCAGGAACAGATCAACATCCTCAATCGCCTGTCTCTAGCGCAGGAAGTCACTCACGGACAGAATCTACACGCAGTAACAGCAGTACAACTGCACCTGACAGCGTATCGTCGCGTAAGACTAGTACCGGGAACACAGCTGTCGCCGCCTTAAAGGGATTTGGATGGAAGAAACACAAGCAATCAGAGTCGGACACAAGTGGCACATACCCCGACGGTAATCAGACATCACTCAATACACCACCTGAAAGCCCGATTGCCGGCTCACGGAAAATCTCGTATGGCCGAAAATTGCGTAATATGAGCTCAGGATCGACTTCCGAGACGGTCTCTCAGATGGTGGCCGAGGGTATAAAGACTGTGCCAAACAGTAGCAAGCATTTTACTGATAGCGGCACCCAGAATTGCCGCATTACTTCAACCGACTATACTATGCAAGAAAATGAGTTTGGTGGTCCACTATACGCAAATGAGGATTCCGAGAAAGACTCGACGCGGAAAGTGAGCTTGGGTAAGACTGTCAACTGGATGAAGCGTGGACGTATCACTAGCAAGAACTAGAAGGTACTGCAGCAAGATAATGGTCACTGGCATTTGCTTATGGTCCGGTTTTGAACGCTATATTATCAAAGTCGTGTTTTGCCTATATGCTGTGTTTGGTTGGTTTGCGTTTGATATGGAGTACTTTGTCAATGTATAGGTAAAATGTATATTTAGTTGATCAAACGGAAAATGCAAGATTTGGTCTATACACCAAAAACCTCCGTCAAATCAACAGTCAAGTAATATTTACAAAGGGATAATTGTTGCAATTAGTTTATCAACTTTTAGGAGCAGGCAGTTGCAAAGGCTGCGAAGGAGCAGGTAAAGCCTTTTGAAATTCGCGGACAACGATTGCACACTTAACTTCTCGGCAAAGATCCTTACGCTTGCTAAGCGGTAAATTTGCAAGAAAATCCAAGCCTGCGCTGCGCTCGATGGCGTCGACCGGAACGTAAAAGCTTTTAAGATCGGTTTCGTTAGGAATGACGTCGTTGGGCAAGATGAACGCACCAACGGCGACTTCGTCCGAGGCAGGGCTTTTGCGCGGCGATTCCGCGACAATGAGCTTGTAGAAGTGGGTCGGTACCGCGATATTGGGAGGATTGCCAATGACTTCATAGGTGACTCTAAATTTGCCGTCGGGATGGCGCTTGGGGAGGTATAGAGGCCCGGTGACGATACGAACAGAGTTGTAGGATTGAGTGAGGCGACGGCAGAAGTCCTCAAAGTGAGCCCAGTCTTGGACGATGTCAGAAGAATATACAATAAGAGTCAAAAACCTCAAAGCGCTTACAGTCACGGTTGAATCCCTCACCTACTTGAGGAGCCATATTTGTTAGGTAAAAAGTCTCATCCATGGCCGCCTGCGAGAACTTTGCGTTGGCTGCGGGAGCCATGTGTCCTCTGTCATAACCACTGCGGAAGTAATCCGCCAGTCTTCCACGAAATTTGAGAGGAATAGCCTCATTTTCCATAAATACGGATTTCTTACGATCAACAGTTCCATTGCGAACCAAGCTCTCGGGGGTGATATGCTCGATAACGTATGCAGGATTTCTCATGCGTCGGTCAAAAGCAGAGATGTACTCCTGTCTAAAATCGAAGTCGATATGAGGCCCCGGATGACCGTACTTGAAGAACTGCCCGGGATTAACAATTTTGCTTGAAGTAGAGTCAACTGAGGCGATAGATGACGGCGGAGTCGACGGAGTAATAGAAAAGCTGTCCGACAAGGAACGGTTTGAGGGATCCATCGTGGTCGAGTCGGTTGGCTTTTTGCCGCCAAATCCCATGAAGGACGACGAAATTGTGCTCGAGCCCAAGAGCGCAACCGCAGCAGACTCAATCCAGCCCATCTTTTCCTTTGCTGCTGCTTCTTTCGTAGATATATGTGTTCAGTGGGCTGAAATGCTTTGATTCTGGACCTTGCCCTTGCCGTAGTATGTTCACTAATTATTTTAGAGTTTAAACCTCCCAAGCCAGGGACTGCTTCACGACCTTCAGCGGCCTTCAGCATTTTTCTTGCATCCATCGCATCGTTAGCATTTCCAATCCATAGGAACAGAAATGGCAACACCTGTTCCGGATCCAGAAGCAGCTGCAGCTGCGGGTCTTATTCAGGAGTTTCCTCCTGCAAAGCTATACCCACTTATCGAACTCCCTGTTCCGCAATTCATTACGCCTGCCGCAGACTACCGCGCTGGGATACCGATCGTACTCGACCTCGGCACAAGGCAAACGCGTGCTGGATTTGCCACAGACTCGGCTCCGCGATTTGAATTTCCTACGCAGATTGCTCGGTATAGAGATCGCAAGATCTTGAGAACTTTTACGCTTATTGGCAGTGACGCAAATCTTGATGCGAATACGCGACAGGCGGCAAAATCACCGTTTGACGGAGCGCTTGTGGCGAATTGGGAATACCTTGAAACAATTATGGACTATGTGTTTGTTAAAATGGGCGTTTCGAGTCAGGGACGGATTGACAATCCGATTGTTATGAGCGAAATGCTCGCTGCTCCTCTGGCGCAGCACAAACGTATGTTTCTTGTCTGGTCTTCACCTGACTATAGACTTATTGACTGACAATATCATATAGACATGCAAGAACTACTTTTTGAAACATTCTCAGTCCCGTCAGCAACATTCGGTATTGACGCCCTATTCTCATATCACTATAACAACGGCAGCAACGGCCTCGTGATCTCCTCAGGTCACGAAACAACACACGTCATCCCCGTCGTCGACGGCCGTGGCATTCTCAATCAATCTAAACGTCTAAACTGGGGTGGCCACCAAGCATCTAGCTTCTTGCTTAATCTATTGCAGTTAAAGTATCCTCATACACCCGCCAAGATCACACCCTGGCAAGCCGAGATGCTCGTGCGTGAACACTGCTATACTGCTCCCGTATCATATGGCGACGAAGTCGAGCATTACCTTGATCGCGACGACGGTTTTGACGAACGCAATCACATTATCCAGGCGCCATTTACAGAGGTTATAGCTCCAGTAAAGTCGGAAGAAGAACTTGCAAAGATTGCCGAACGACGGAAAGAATCGGGACGTAAGTTACAGGAACAGGCTGCAAAAATAAGGCTGGAAAAGTTACAGCAAAAAGAGCAGGAGCTTGAATACTATCGCCATATCGAGAACAAATCTGACCAGGTCTCGGCAAAAGAATTCAAGCGTCTACTCGATGCCGAGGGTCTGAGCGACGAGAACGAACTGACGAAAATTATAAAAAACCTTGACAAGTCGATTCGCAGGTCGCGCAAGCAAGACTTGGGCGACGGTGAGGAGGAGTCTGATGCAGAGGAAATGACATTCCCATTGCTTGATATACCGGACGATCAGCTTGATTCGGAACAAATAAAGCAAAAGCGCCACCAGCGTTTATTAAAAAGCAATTACGATGCGCGGATGCGTGCAAAAGCAGAAAAAGAGCGAGAACAAGAAAAAAAAGAGGAAGAAGAACGCAAAGATGAAGAATGGCGAGAGCGCGACTTGCAAGGATGGATCAAAGACCGTCGCGATCAGCGCGCGTCAATAATGAATCGCATGAAAGAAAAGCAGCGATTGAAAGCAGACTTGAACAACCGCCGATCGCTGGCTTCGCAAATGCGCATGAAGAGCATCGCAAATCTCGCATCTGACTCACCTAACGCGGGCACTACGACGCCAACCGGAGCCAATAGCGCCGGAAGCGCACGTAAACGACGGCGAGAGGACGGTGAGGATGATGGATTTGGAGTTGATGATAGCGACTGGGCTGTATACCGGGATATTGCAAACGCGTCGGATACGGAAGAAGATGACGAGATGGCGGAGAGTATTCGCAAGATTGAGGAGCAGTTAATGGTTTATGATCCAAATTTTAGTCTTGACACGTCACTCGAGGCGCAGAACAATTGGATGAATTCCTTAGTTCATGCTTTTCTACGCGGGAGTCGTCCATTTGATCCGAGCAGTCGGGCAGAGGCACATCAGTTGCACTTGAATGTGGAGCGCGTGCGAGTACCAGAAGTGCTGTTCCAGCCGTCAATCGCGGGAATAGACCAAGCTGGCATTGTTGAACTTGCTTCTGATGTATTATCACGACGATTATCAAAGAATGACTCAGCTAAAGTGTGCAAGGACGTGTTTCTTACGGGTGGATATAGCTTGCTAGAAGGTTTGGATGAACGTATGAGACATGAATTGCGAGCTGCATTACCTGTTGATACAGAGCTTGGAATTAGACGGGCCGAGGATGCGATTTTGGATGCATGGAAAGGAATGCGGAAGTGGGTTAATGAGGAAGAGAATCTAAAGAATCATATGCTGACGCGCGAAGAGTACCTTGAGTATGGGCCAGAGTATATGAAAGAGCACAAAATGAGCAATAAGGCGCTTGTATAGATATGTATGATAAAATATGAGTATATCCGTAATATGGACTCTTTGAAAACAATTTAAGATCTGTCTTACAACGACGAAAAACAAAGCCGCAAAACTAAGCAAAATGAGGATGCGCAAAAGTTACGTAACAAGAAATCACACTGGAAATTCAGCTGTTTTTAATTGCTACCTTATGTCTACTCTACTCGCCTTCTAACACCTTGCGAATATCATGCCATCTCCGATTAAGAGACTCGTGCTGCTCATTAACCTATTTAAAAGAAGTTAGCAACTGATCTTCTTGTAAAAATTGCTTAGAAGTACTTACCGAAGCAAATTGAACTTTGGTGTCTGCAAGTTGGGACTCGGTCGAAGCAAGTTGGTCTTCCAATGTACGATTCATATCCATGACTTCAAGATTCCGTTTCATAAGTTCATCCATTTCGCCCTTCAACTTTGCCTCTACTTCAGCTTGTACAGTTGCAGGTAAAGTCTCAAGCTGAGTACTTAACTCTTCATTTTTCTTTATCAGTTCAGCGTTTTCGGTCTTGAGATCTGAGTTTTCGTCCTTCAGTTTCTCAATCTCCACCTTTCCTTGCACCATCTCGTTGGCTACTTCAATGTGCTCAACGTTAAGAGTGGCAAGACTAGCTTCAAGGCGCTTGATTTGTAATGTAAGCTGTCCATTAACAGTTCGCAGATGCTCGATTTCCTCCGCACGCTCCCTCTCTGCTCGATGAATTTCTTCATACTCATGCTCATATTTCTTGAGTGTCTCAGGTAAAATTTTAATCGCATATGCATCCGCAACGAGATCATTAACTCGATAAAATGAGTCATCCGTACTACCATTGCTACTCCTGGTAGCCGATCTGAATAGCGATGACGGACGCCGACTGTGATTACTATCAAGTTTCTTTGCCTCAGCGTCGACATAAATGTCAAACAATCCATCCTTGAGAAACGTGACTAGGGCATCAAACTCCAACTGCACAATTGCTTCTTCATTTTTGCGTATAAGAGCGACGCCAAATCGTAGAATCGCCTCAAGACCTTCAGCTACTACTATATCGAATATGCGAAGAACGATCGCGAGAGGGAATTTATAGGCAAACATCGTTAGGAACCATTGACTTGCGTACATGGAAGAAAGAACACCTTGACGGGCAAGGTGACGGTGAACTGCTGGAAGTGTATCTTCGATTACGCGATCAAATTGGTAGAGATGGAGATGTAGACCCGGCATCTCAGGCAAATACATCTCGCGTATGTTGTAAGATTTCATAAGATCGGCGAGCAGACAGAACGCTTCCTGCTCTTTCATGACGAGAATCAAAGGAACCGCAATGAAAGCCATTCCCTGGATGTACCCTACTTCGGGATCCCAGAGACTATACGCTTTAATGACATTAAACAGTGCATCCTGATCAGTAGATTTGGCAAAGCTCGTCCGCGACAAATCTCTTCTAATACCCTTATCATGTGGACTTGACTCTGTGAGCAAAGAAGTATAAACCTCCTCAAGAATTAGAGACTTAGATGCCGCCATGAGCTGCCAAATAGTGCCACGAAGTGGCGGCGGAAGTCCATTCTGTACCGCACGCGATAGCTCGACCGGATGTGTTCTCGCCAGATTGGGATAATCCGCGACGACCATAGTCCAAAATTCCCAATCAATAGCCGCGAGATCATCATCTGATTCAACTGATGCCTTTGAAGAGCGTAATTTCTCAAAATCCTCTTTTAATTTCTGTGCGCCGGCAAGATGCGCCTCTTTCTCAGACTGATCTTTGCTCTGCAAGTCTTCGCGAGTCGCATCAACTCGACTGAGAAGAAGCTCATAATTTGGCACCGCGGCCGCAGACACGGCAGAAGTCGCACTACTGACGGATGACTGCACGGTCTGTCGTGAGCTGGCTTTGCCGTGGCGCGGAGGCAATGGCGGCGGCGTTCCTTCTTCTGATACAGGAAGCGGTTTATCGTTTGATTTCGTTTTAGTAAGCCAGGCAAAGGGCTTCTTTTTCCTAGCCGGAAGAGGTGGCGCTGCGGCCGCAGCGGCAACAGCCGCATCGTCGGCAGCTGTAGTAGGAGAGACGGCACCGTCGGTAACAGCATCATCGGCTAGATTAACATCATCCAAGGTCTCATCAGCGGTAATAGGCACAGGCTCAAGCTCAGCAAGTGATTCAGGCGCAGACTTGACTTCCTCAGCTACTGTCGTTGCATCAGTGTCTGCATCAGTATGCGGCGTATCAGGGGCGGATTCAGGTTCGAGCTCGGTCGCGGCGGATTCTTGAATAATTGCTGCCAATTCGTCGGTAACAGGGGGAGAATTACCAGATTCACTGGTGAGCGCATACGGATTATCGGTGTCGAGATTGATGCTTTCTTTTTTAATCTCTGGCACATCATCGTCAAGCGCGATATGCTCAGTTGGCTCCTCAGTAGATTCCTCAGTGGACACTTCAGCCGTCTCTACTGTTGTATTCTCAGTTGTATCCTCTGTGACAACTGGATCAGACTCTTCAGCATCTGTAGAAGTCTCAGCAACCTCAGGCGTCAATGCAGTTAGATCGCGTTCCGACCGCGGAGAGATGACAGGTTCGTCCGCCGCGTCTTCGAATTCTGCATTATCGGCATTCTACAGCAAATAATCAATTAACCATTCACAAACACCACAATAAAAGCAAGAGTAAAAGCAAGTTATATATATCATTATGACTGCTATCATCCAATGGAAAGAAGAAAGGGAAAAGCAAAAGAGGAGATAGCTTACGTCGATTTCGGCAACCACAGGCTCGTCGATATCAGGCACGACTGAGGCAATGTCCGTCGACGCTGGCTCGGCCATGACAAGATTAAATAATAAAAAAGATACAGAAATATAAAGAAGGAAGAAATAGTTTGACTGACTAAAAAAAGCAACAAGACGATGGAGAGATAGTTCTTGTAAAAAAAGGGACTTGTGCGGCAGCGCAGGCGCGCAAAGGCGACGCAAGGGATTTAATGACCCAAAACTCAAAATTTTGAACTTCGGCGTGCGGCTCGCTTACCTTTTAAGGGATTTGTATGAATAGGGATTTTTATACGTTTCGGGTTAGGGCCTATTTGGAGAGAAAAGCGTTTTTCTTTTGCCGTCGAGTTTGATTTTTTTAGACTATTTGTACTTAAACATAGGTGGGTTTTCATAGAGATTAGGAAGATATAGTTACATAATATCAGTAGTGGTGAGGCGGCTACTGATATTGATCTGCAACAACAGTGTTTTCCCGCTGTCTCTGCGCATTTGTAGCAATGTCGGCAACTACAACAGCAACAGCAGCAGCCACAACAATGAAACTAAGCGGTCGAGCTTTTTACGAGTCAATTGGTAGCCCCAAAAAGATCATTGCACCAATGGTAGATCAGTCTGAATTAGCGTGGCGAATACTTTCGCGGAAACATGGGGCGGATTTATGTTATACGCCTATGCTTCACGCGAGATTATTTGCTGAATCAGAGAAATATCGCGAGCAGAATTTTTTATTTGATAAAGATGGACAAGAGAAGAGTGATAGACCTTTAGTAGTACAATTTTGCGCGAATGAGCCAGAGATTCTGTTGAAGGCTGCGCGATTTGTAGAAAATGATTGTGACGCCGTGGATTTGAATCTTGGGTGTCCCCAGGGTATCGCCAGACGTGGAAAGTATGGCTCGTTCCTGATGGAAGACTGGGATTTGATTTATAAACTGAGTATGATATCTTCTTTTTTTTCTGTCGGCAGATACCCGACTAACTTCTATAGTAAACACTCTACACGTCAATCTCTCGATCCCGGTTACGGCGAAAATCCGAATCTTCCCCGATAAACAAAAAACTCTAGATTACGCGCGAATGGTTCTTTCAGCCGGTGCCCAAATCCTTACAGTACACGGTCGCACTCGAGAAATGAAAGGCCAAAAGACAGGTCTCGCAGATTGGCAAATGATTCGATTTCTTCGCGATAGTTTACCTCCCGAGACCGTCATTTTTGCAAATGGAAATATTTTGTATCAAGAGGATATCGCACGATGTCTGGAAATAACTGGTGCAGACGCAGTTATGGCAGCTGAAGGAAACCTTTACAATCCCGCAATTTTTGCAAAACCAATAAATTATTCAACCTCTGTCCCGCCACCAACCGGCATCGATGAGCTGTTCCCGCGCGTCGACGTCCTCCTGCGTGAATATTTTGCTCTTATCAGAGACACTCCAGGTGAAGCTACACGTGTCGCTGCCAAGTCGCATTTATTTAGATTACTGCGACCATTTTTGGCAGTACATACGGATGTTCGAGCTACAATTGCGAAAATTAACCGAAGTACGACGATTGAAGACTACGAAAACATTACGATTGAAGTTGAGAAAATAGTTGCAAACATATTAGCGGATGAGGAGAATCAACTCAAAGATATAGTCGTGCGCTCAGAACAGCCAATAGATGATTCTGGTGCAGTATATAAAGATATTCCTTATTGGAGAGCACAGCCGTATTTCAGACCAGTTAGTGGGCAGATTTTGTATGGTGGAAAGCGAAAAGGAGATGACGAGCATGAAAAGGAGTCGGATCAAAAGCAGAAGAAGGATAAACAGGAATCTAGTGCATAGGAGAAAGTGGTATTATTATAATTTATATTTCTGGTGTTAAACGAAAGACACATATGTTATGTATAGACACAAAGTACTCAGATATAAACTACTACGATAGATAAACATAAGTGTCTGCTCCCTGCCTCTCCATATAATCCTTATTAATCAGCTTCTCAATATTCTTCTTTATGTCCGCCAAATCCAGCGTTCCACGCTCTTTTGTCATCTCAATAGTCTGCCGCACAAGTTCAACATGCTTGACAGTCTTGTGCGTCTTCATTATTCGCACTATGACACCTTGGATTTCGTACTCACGATCTCGCTTGACCATCTCGTGAACTTGCTTATTTTCCTCGGGTGTCTCGCGTAGCTGTACTTGGTTGATGCGCAATCGGTAAGCTTTATCTTCAAACTTGAGATTAATTGTGAACCGGTCGCCTGGATTGACGTCTTTGCCCCGAGGTTCTTTTGTCAGTACGCGCAGCTTACCGCACGCAAGGGATTGGAGTGTACGCGTAAGATCAGCATCGTCCAAGTTCGTGGCTTTCTTGATTTGCTCGTAAGTGAGGCTTTCGTTTGTAACATCGTTAAAGAGTAAGAGAACGACGGTCTGGAAAAGACTCATACTAAGTTCCTTTTTTCCGCGCGGGAAACTGGCTCGTACGACACAGTGGCCTAGTACATGACGCCAAGAGATCTTGCGACCACTTTGCTTGGACAAATAGAATGCTTCAAAGTTTTCCAAAGCAGAAGACATCTCACGAGGAAGGGCGAGTGCAGTATCAGGATACGATGGCCAGAACGCTTGCGAGAGCGCGTTGACGTAAAGATCGATACCAGCTTCACGCGCGGCAGCAGAGTATTTACTGTTTTTAAAAGAGGCCATGAAATCTTTTGAGATCTCTGTGTCCTTAAACATTCCTTCAAGTTTCTGCGTAAAAGAATTACCGCACTCGTCTTTAAGCAACGTCAGCATACTGCGCTCGGCATCGTCGCTGGCTGAACGATTAAGTAGTAGTCGTTTGGCAAGGTCGCGCTTGTAAAACGCCTCAAAAACATCTTTACCCTGGATAAATCGGAAGAGAACAAGTACGCTCGCCATGCGCGCCTCAAGCTCAGCGTCGTCCATCTGCTTATTTCCAGCGCGCAGCAGCTCATCAATGTACTTTGCAATCATTTCGGCAGGTACGTTGTGTCGCTTGTTGATAAAAAGAGCAAAGCTCTCACGCATTGCATTGCTGAGATTATCGTCGCCGGAAAAGGCAGAGTCGATGATGACGTCAAGTTTGCGCTTGAAACCAAGTAGAGAGCTTACCATTGACGCGTCATTCGCAGGATCAATGACGAGCCCAAGACCTTCGCGCTTGATGTACTCTGCAAAAGCAGCGACAAGTAGTTTATCTTGCGAAAGTTGTGAAAAGAGAGTGTACATGTTCGACAGACTGGTAATATCCTCGGCATCAAGCAGCGCATCAAAGCCGCGAGAAACTAGCGTCTTGGCGCGAGACTGAATCATTTCGGCCTTTACGACAGCTTTGACAGACGCAATAGTGTTCGAGCGAGTTGAATGATTAAGCAGGAACTGAGTGGCCTGCTCTGACTCAAAGGCAAGAGAATCAAGTGTAAGGTTGAGGTACTCGGGTATTGGCATTGAATCTGCATTGGCATCGGCAAGTTTACGATAGTGCAGGCGCGTTGCTTCGACAAATTGTGGATGGAATATAGTTCGATAGACGTCCAGTGTGGAGATCATTTCAACAGCAGAAGAAATCGCGTGTGAGTCCGCGAGGGTGTGCGAGCGATTGCGCTCAAAGTAGAGCATTAGGCTGGCCATGAGCTGCGAGCCAATGACTTCATTTTCGATAATCAGCTTGCAGAACATTTGCAGGCCGGTGTCGCTGTTTTCTGTAAGCAATAAATCAAGCAAAAAACACGAAAAAAGAGAGTGCATACACGATTGATAAATCAGCTGAGGAGGACAAGAGATAGCTGCGATCGAGGTAAAAAAACATGTGCTGAACAATTTTGAGCTGAGCAGTCCACTTTCCCCAGACATCGACTATGCGATCAGCCATGTCATTATCAGTACTTGGTGTGGATGCAAGAGCGGTTGCTGCGGGCAGCAGAGAATTTTTGACAAAGTCAACAGAGATATGATGCGCCATGCGCATCTTCAGGTTCTCCCACAGACTGCGAGCTTTGTCGACACGACAAAGGTTCTCTACGCCGCGATAAAGAGCCTCGAAGGAGGCATCAGGCGATTGATCCGAAAACACATTGTTGAGAGCTAGATTTAGTGACTTCCAAGTGGAATTGAAGTATGAATCGGAGAGCGCGTCGGGGCTGGCAACGCTGGAGCTGTTGGAGGACGGGGTGAGAGTGAGCCTGCGGGCGCCGCCGGATCCAAGGAGCTGTTTCTGGCGCTTCGGCCGCTGAGCGGCCGCAAGACGCGACGACTTCGTCAAAGTGGCCGAGTCTAGAGAAAGAGGCAGGCCGCGGGAAGGGAAGTTGGAGAGCATTGGCGGGAGTGTGTAGGGTGGATGTCAGAGATGGATATCAGAGACTGGGAGCATCAGATGAGATTGGGAGCACTTTAGAGTTATCTGTTTATGTAAGCCACTATAATCTATAAGCAGCAACTTGTCTGATAGTTAATTCTCTTTACACTCGAACCTCAACTACGAACCAAAAAGATTAACAGAAAGACAATGTCGACAGTCATTCCGATTTCTATTATTTCAGACGCAATCTGTCCTTGGTGCTACGTCGGCTACTCCTCTCTGCAGCGCGCGATCCAAGCTGTGAAGCAGAGGCACGCAGACTACTCGTTCGACATCTCCTGGCAGGCGTTTGAGCTGCACCCAGAATATCCTGCGACAATGCCAGTTCTCTCAAAGAAGCAAATGTACAAAGAGAAGTTTGGCGATAGTCCCCGGTTTGCAATGATGCAGGAGTACCTCTCGCAGCGGGCGAGTGCAGTGGGAGCGAAGATTGCGCCATTAAACGATAGTATGGTTGTTGGCTCTACGAAGCTAGTGCACGAGGCAGAGGTATTTGCAAAGAACAAAGGAAAGCAGACTGAACTCATGTTGGCCTTTTTCGATGCGTATTTCACTCATGGAGGGAATATCTTTGAGCGCGAAAAGATTGTGAAGATTGCGGAGGGAATCGAGGGACTCGACGCGAAGGAACTCGACGAGTATTTGCAGGCAAGACGTGGTGAGAAAGAGGTAGCTGCCGAGTCTGCAAAGAATCGATTTATTGGCGGAGTACCGCATTTTACAATTGGTTTTGGAGCAGGTGCGATTGAGGTGCATGGAGGCCAGGCACCTGAGGAGTTTGAAAAGGTACTTACTAGTTTGATTGAGTAGACGATGTCACCATGCCAGAATGCGTAAAAAATTACTAAACAGTATACGTTTAATTGATGAAAAGAAGATCTATTAGCTGTGTTGAAATAAACGATTCATAAAAGAGTCTCACAAAATATATTATAACATCTACGCGATGTGGCATATTATAATCAGTCACGTGAATCGGAATGATTTCGAAAGCGGATAGCTGATTGCGTCGGTCAAAATTGAAATTGATGAACTGGAGACCGCAATCAGAAAATCATTGTGTTTCGAGGATTATTGTATTTGGTAACAAGAGAAATGACGAAGATAAGAAGAGTGTTGTCGTTGATAATAATTAGTCTTGATTGTTTTGGAAGAGCAGCAAATTCAAAAGAATATGCCGACAATTTGAATATGGCGGCAGACATCATTCTGTGCACGACCGCAGTATTGGAGTTTGGAGTGAGAGCACATTTGTTTGCACCATGTTGGGGTTCATATTGCATTGGCAACAGTAATAAGATAGTACATAAGAATATCAAAAGTATTGACAAGAAACAGGAGAGAATGATTGTGTTTGAGTCTGCAGACAAGACAATCGCTGCGCTTTACCGAGATCTCTCTATTTCGCGATATTTGTTGCGAAAGAATAGAGACAGGCACATTGATTTGAATGAATTTGTGATTGTTTTTGGAACAGATTCTGGCAATGATAAAGAGCACCGAGATGAAGATAATACCGAGATAATTGAAGACTTGTCAAAGACGTTGAATCAGGCATCTCAATTATTTGCAAATCTCACTGGCAACTATGACAGCATCTCAGCATTAATAAAGCAGACTCGGGATCAACTGAATGCCGAACAACAATTGAGGATTCTTCGTGTTTTGCGCACGCGAGTAAAAGTTGGGGATTTGCTTGATGCTGCAGATGCAATTGTCTCGTTTTGATGATTATTACAGAATAGCGCAGTTTGTATCTCTATGCCAATATCATTAATGCCACCGCACAGTATACTTATCATTCTATCTCAGTTCTCTCTCTCTCTCACTCACATAAGCTTGAATTGCCGTCGCTACCATCATCTCTAATATAGTTGGAGGTTACTTATACTGAACCAGAAGTATGCGGGGTAATATAGCATATCGGGTTAGGGTGCGGAAGAGCGGATGCTTGTGCTCGGATCCGACATTGAATAAAGCCCCGCTTCCGCCATTTTGTATTCCTCCGCTTAAAACCCCTTCTCTTCCTTTTCGCGTCTACTCTCTCTCTTCGTCTTATCGTCTTATCGTCTTATCTCCTCCTCCTCCTCTTCTCCTTCTCCGTTTCTTCTCATCCTCCACGATGCACTCCCTGAGGCTGCGTCTGCGCGCTCAGCATATCGCGCGTACAGCGTCCCTTCTTCGCGCTTTCGCCTCCTCGGCTCCGGCCTTCTCTACCGGCGTAAAGTCAAAAGTCACTACCCCCGAAGAGGCCGTTGCTGCAATTACCTCAGACTCCACTATCCTTTGCGGTGGGTTCGGTCTCTGCGGTGTGCCCGACACTCTCATATCTGCCCTTGAGGCTCGTCCCGAAGTCAAAGGCATCACCGCCGTCTCAAACAATGCCGGAACAGCCTCTTCCGGCCTTTCGAAATTGCTCGAGTCCGGCCAGGTCAAGAAGATGATCGCGTCCTATATCGGCGGCAACAATGTCTTTGAGAACCTCTACCTCACCGGCCAGATCGACCTCGAGCTTACGCCCCAGGGTACCCTCGCAGAGCGCTGCCGCGCCGGCGGTGCTGGCATCCCCGCCTTCTACACCCGTGCAGGTTACGGCACCTGGGTCCAGACCGGCGAGCTCCCTGTGCGCTACGACCAGACTGGCACTAAGGTCGTAACCTACTCGCAGCCAAAGGAAGTCCGCGAGTTCAACGGCAAGGAGTACATTCTCGAACAAAGCATTTTTGGCGATGTCGCCTTCGTCAAGGCTTACAAGGTTGACACCCTTGGCAATTGCTACTTCCGCATGGCCGCGCGCAACTTCAACTCTGCTTTTGCCCGCGCAGCAAAGTACACCATTGTCGAGGCCGAGAACATTGTCGAACCCGGCGAAATTGACCCGACCGATGTGCACCTCCCCGGCATCTACGTCTCCAAGATCATCCAGTCGACGGCCGAGAAGCGAATTGAGATCCTCACTGTGAGTAAGCCGGCTGTCGAAGGTTCTGCCTCTGCATCCTCTTCTGAACCCCCCGCCGATCCCAATTCGTCCGCCGCGCGCAGAGAGCGTATCGTTCGTCGCGCAGCAAAGGAGTTCAACGACGGCGACTACGCTAACCTCGGTATCGGCATGCCCACCCTTGCTCCAGGTTTCATCGGCTCCGACATCCACGTCACTCTCCAGTCTGAAAACGGTATTCTTGGTCTTGGTCCCTACCCCGTCGAGGGCACCGAAGATCCTGATCTCATCAATGCCGGTAAGGAAACCGTCACCGTCCTTCCCGGCGCCTCTTTCTTCGGCTCCGAGGAGTCCTTTGGTATGATTCGCTCCGGCCGCGTCAACATGACAATCCTTGGCGCAATGCAGGTCTCGCAGTATGGTGACCTCGCAAACTGGGGTCTTCCCGGTAAAGTCAAGGGTATGGGCGGTGCAATGGACCTCGTCGCCAACCCGGACAAGACCCGCGTCATTATCGTCATGGACCTCGTCGACAAGAAGGGCCGTCCAAAAATCTTAAAGTCTTGTGTCTTCCCTCTCACCGGTGTCCGCTGCGTTTCACGCATCATCACCGACAAGGCCGTCTTCGACGTCGATCCTGAATCTGGTTTGACTCTTATCGAGGTCCAGGAGGGTCTCTCGGCTGCTGATATCGAAACCATGGTCGAGGCGCCTTTCGCCGTCTCCGAGAATCTGACTACTATCCAGGTGTAAATGTGATTTTTTGGTATGCATACAGAGCAATATACAAAAGACTATAATTAATTATAATGATATTTTTTTTTCAAATCTGTTTCATCTTGTATATTCTAGCAATGTTTCTTCTACGTTGAACGTCATTTTGTTTTTATAAAAAAAAACACTGCTCCTCGTTTCTAGAAATTTTCTCCAGAACAAAAAACAGCATCTTCATTTATTAATTTTTTTTAGTAATTTTCTCTGATAGACGGTACACTGACATCCTTCAATGAAACTGAAGAGCATCTCGTACCAAATAAAACGACAGTAATCGTAAACCTCGTTAAAACAAAACACCAGCCTAGTTTATACTACTAGTTGCTGTTGCAACCAACAGTAATCCAAAACCATAAGCGAGCAAAAAAAGAAAGAAAAAAAAATCAAAGAGAACAAAAGCAAATGCAGATATCTGAGCATCGAGAATCACACAAAAATTATAGAGTGAAAACCAAGCAATGAATCATATATAATCCGCCATCATGTATGAACAAAATAAACATATGACAAGACCATCTATAATAAAGAATGCGACATTTGCAAGAGAGAGAAAAACAAAACAAGATACTCCCATCATGATAAACTAAAGATTACAAAAACGCCCTTGTCAACCGTAAAACCCATACACACAATTACAAAATTGAAATAGTGATAACATGAGCTAGTTTAAACTTGGAAAAACATAAAATAAACCCAGTGCTTATTAATTCAAACTGTAGTTATCGGCTTAGCCGCGCCCGACTTGAACAAAAATTCAAACTCTTGAGGGGCACGACGTTCTCCTGACGATGAAGCAGCAGCAGCAGTAGCTTGAGGCTTTTGCTTAAACAGAAAATTAAAATCGGCAGGCGCATGACGACCCGGACTCTGAGAGGTAACATTTTTGATCGGCTCATTTTCCTGAGCTTGACTAACTGTAGATGTCGCTTGCTTGCGACGAGGCTTGAAAACGACATTATCTCCAAACCTGCTGCTTCGGGCCGCAGGACCCTTGGTCGCAGTGGCTGGAGATGGCGATGGCGGCGCAGACTGAGCCTCTGATTCCTGCGTAACTAAAATGGACTCTTCCATTTCAAAAGTTGGAACGGCAGACAATATAGATGGGGACGATGTAGTAGAAGGAGACAACGAAGGGGATGATACAGAAACCGCCGAGGACGAAGATCCCGTCTCCGACGCTACCGACGTGAAAAATTGGTCCACGGACGATCCGGTCGGCACCGAGTTCGACAGAAACTTAGGCACCGGAATAGCGTTGGGCGCTGGTGACGAGTGGAACGTAGGTCCAGCGTAGCGGTCAGCAGCATCGCCAGTGGCTCTTACGGGTGTCGAAATTGCGACAGCGGCATGCTGCTGCTGTGGTTGTGGTTGGGGTTGTTGATGCTGTTGCTGTTGATGATGGAGCAGTTGAGGTTGTTTCTGAGAAGAAGGCTTACGAGCACTGTTGCTGTTAAGTAGTTTCCCAGTATCAGATATCTTTTTGTCCTTCTTTTGGCGCCCGCCTGAACCTTTCACGGGTGTCGAAAGAGCGTCAATTTTCGTTGTGACGACTGTGACTGCGCCTAACGAGGCATTTGCCTTAAGATCGCTAGCTTTGCGAAAGGTAAAAGGGGTGCAGACAGTAGAAGAGGTTATATCTCCCATAACAAATAAATTCGATATATCGGTTGATGAAAAGGAGATGAATAATACAAGGCGAGGTGATAGGTAGGATAAAGACAACAGTGACTACCGCGAGGAAAACAGGACTGGACCGGATGTTAACAAACAGCACTCAGAAGAACATTCACTATGAATGCAACAACAACAACAACGACAACAAACCTTGAAATAAGTAAAAAGTAGCTGAATGAATCTGTGGTAGTAATATCATCTGTGTAAAGTGAAAGAGGTGTAGTTGGAGAGGGAAGGAGCGAGAACGGCCGCTTATAGCACAAAGCCCAAGCCTCGGGTGGCGGCACTACATGATAGCCCTAGCCCTTATATCATGTGACTCTGGTCATGTGAAGCGTCACGTGATGTGTTTTGAATGTCCGCTTTAACAGTGCCTTTGAGACAGACTCCGCCGTCCTGCTCGATCCAAGCACGGAAGCGACCAGGGGCTCTAGCGAGCGGAGCAACGCGAAGAACAATCTCCCTGTCAACAAGTATATGGTGCACGCACGAATACTGCACGCTCAAGATTTTCAGTGGGGCGCTGAGCTGCAGCGCGCGCGAGACGTTCTCATCGAACTGAATCCACGAGAGGAGAAGCGTCAGCGAGAGTGCGCCTTGCAGAATGACATCGGGAAGGCCTTCAAAGGCAGTTGCGTAGAGAGGATCATAGTGGATCCTGTGGGCATTAAACGTGAGGGCAGAGAAGCGGAAGACGAGCACGCGCGACGGCACCAGCGAAGTCTCGATAGCGGCAGACTTGTAGACTGCTATTAAATAATCATGTTAGAAATCGGCAGGTTTATAAATTACGCTTAAAGAATAACTTACTGCGGACAGATCTCGTGGGAATCTCTTCGAGGCCTTTCGCTTGTGGCAAGTATAGCAAGTGTCGCTCCTCGACAACAGCTGCCAGCGATTCTGTACTCTCGTCATTCGACATAACTCTGAATGTACTCTCGTCAATGTGCTCAAATCCGGTATCTAGATCGATTCCAGTCCCTTGTATATTCACGCTTTCAGTTACCGTGCAAGTCGCAGGCAGATCAGTAATCAAAGGCGCATTAAATGTGATCTGCCCACCGCGCCATCGTCTGCGCGAGCTCCCGTTCAGCAAATTATTTCCCGGTACTAGAACAGGGTCATATCCATCAGAAAATAGCGCACGCTCGTCATAGACTGAGGGAAAATACACAAAATGCCACGCCGGCGGCACTTGAGCCTGAACTCGTGACGTAGTAACGGAGAAGTCTGGTAGCCGACAAGTCGGGAGATGCGGTCGCAGAGTTTCAGCAAGAAGATTGAGCTGAAATCTCGACAGCGGATCCCGCAGTCTTTTAACCGCCATTGCTTCTATCTGTGCGTATCTGTGATTCTAGAAAAGTTGCAGAAGTTGCAGACAACCGAGCGTTGTCGAGACTGGTTTACTTAGATTTATTTAATCAATTCAGCGAACTTAAGTTTTAAAACAAAGTTTGAGCTTTAATTTTTTAAACATGCACAGGCTGCACTCAAAATACTCTTCCACTTAATTGCCCCGGCAACCAGCTGAAGCCAATCTCAACTTCACGCGTCCCGTGAGAAAAATCAGCAAACGCGAAAGAGGAAAAAGACAGTCGCGTCAACAATGGCCGACAGGCGGGATGAGGATGAGATCCGCACCTGGCGTGAACGCCTTTTTACCGTCAACTCGGAAATCGTCCTAACGCCTCAGGAATACGATACTTTTTTTCCTTATATGGAAAATGTTTATAAAATTCACGGCCGCAGCACAAATTCAAAAGACGCGGTGCGTACTCAGACAATGTACTTCCAATGCAGAATTGACGTGCACGCGACACAACGGGGAAGACGGCGCAGGGAATCAGTCGCTCCTTCGACAGACAACACATACAAAGAGAGAGCAGAAAATCAAGCAGAAGCAGATGAGAGCAGTAAGGAAACAGATCGACAGCTTTCTAAGCAGAACCTAGACGGCGAAGAAGATCCTGGACATCAAGAAATGGTCGTCGATCCGGCAGTCGTAGGTTCATCTGATGAGTACGTTGCCGTTTTGCTCGCCGCAAGTGCTCTTCCAAAAGATATCTCCTCAGGCGACATCTCGTCAGCAACACCGCTACCACCACCACCAGTATCAGCATCATCTTCATCAACAAGCTCAGCGATAATAAAACGCACACGCAACCGCAAACCACGAGAAACACACAACTGCCCCATGAAAATCAAAGTCGTACGCTACCTTGACAAAGACTGGAACGCCGACCACTACTCCATCACCAAATCTATCGACACAGGCCACACACATGATCTTGCTCTCTCAGACCGAATAGTCAAAAATAACAAGGTTCTTGCCCTTTTTGACCCTAATAGATTGGCCGACCGTATGCGTCTCTCGGCCCGCGAGCGCCGACAGCGTGATCTCGATTCGGCGCTGGCTAGTTTACGCTCACGCTATAACGACCTCGAGAATTTACTAACAGAGACTTATCCTGATGACAAGAAACGGCTTGATACTACAATGCGCAAGTGGGTTACAGAATTACAACGAATTTCAGACGACTTAGTTAATGCCCCGTTAGAGGCTTTCTTCTACAGTTGACCTCAATTACAAAGTATCAACTGTATATTTTACTCCATACATGAAAAAAATTATATTACACCTCGTAAGTCTTTACAGCTACCAAAAGCCGCTTTTGTCCCCTCAAACCACTACATACACTATGATGCATATCCCTCCTCGGCAATATCGTGAGCACCTACAATGCTCAAAAACACTTGCTCCAAACTAGCCTGCGCGACGCTATAGAATTCCACTCCAAGCTTTTTACGATCCTCTTCAATCGCTCGCAGCACATCCAATAGCTGAAACGTAAGACCGTCGTCTCCGCGTCCATCAACTGATAGCCGCACTTGACCGTGGTACATCATATCCAGCACACGCACCTCATGACCAGCAAACTTGATCTGCGCCCAATCATACACGGCCGACATTTCATACTCTGATGCATGCACCCCACCCTTACATACAAAATGAAGGAAATACGCATTACTATAGCGCAGTCGTAGGCGATCACATGAACCTACTGCAAGCATGTTTCTAGCAATAATGCCCGCCCGCGACGCAAGCGCATCGGCCTCCTCCATCGAGTGTGTAGTGAGTAAGATGCTACGCCCAGCTGATACCTTGGCGAGGGTCCGCCACATCACTCGCTTACTCGCCGCGTCCATACCTGAACTAGGCTCGTCTAGAAGAAGAACAGACGGATCCGCCATCAGTGCGATTCCCAACGACAGTTTGCGACGATTTCCGCCAGACAACTTGGCCGCCATGCGTTCACGGAAATTTGTCAGGCCGACAGAATATATCAACATATCAACATTACGTCGAAGATCCTCTTTGCGAAGACCGCGAAGACGAGCGTAAAACTCTAGCGTCTCGGTTACGTTCATGCGATCAATGGCATCAAATTGTGGACAGACGCCTAAATGCGTTCTCGCTTTCGCGCGATCACTGGTCACGCTCACGTCCTCAACATACACATCTCCAGCTGATGGTGCAATCTCGCCACGAATCAAGTTGAACGTAGTCGATTTACCGGCGCCATTGGGTCCCAGCAATGCAAAGCACTCATTGCGCGCAACTCCAAACGTCGCGTCGTCAACCGCAACATACTTGCCAAACCGTTTCGACACATGCACAACACGCAATCCACCTTCGCCCGCAGAGGCTTCGACGTGCTCAATCTCGGCACTGATATCCTCATCTGCTCCCCCTACTTTCTCTTCGGCATCAACTGGCTTGTACTTGCGATGAAAGCGCACTCTAAATCTTCCTGAATCCCACCAAATCAACACTCCAAACAAAACTAAGATCTGCACAACAAGATAGAGAATGGGCTGTCCGTACGCGTTGATGTCAGCATAGTATGAGATTCTCTTGTCGCCTGAGCAGATTGACCCAAACAAATTCAGCGACAAGAAAATCGCACGAATCAGATTGGCTACCGGGGCAAACACGCAGAGAACGAACGAGCAAATAGTGAGCACATGATCAGATACTCGCGCAGACACAAACACATCCACAAACAAGTATACAAGCAAATAAATCAGAAAGTATGCGCACTGGAATCCGGCTGTCATTGCAAACGCCGACAGCTGGGAAGGCAAAAGCAATGACGCCAAGAACGAGACTAAAATAGACGCGAGTGCGTCAAGTACCATCACCACAAACAAGTACCCGAGTCCATACCACTCTGAGCTACGGCTCGCAAAGATTCCAACCAGAACGACACAAACCAGAAGCACACCCGCAAAATCAAAAAGCAGATGTGAAACCCAAAGAGGCAATACGCGCAGGCCGTTTGAGTAATGCAGTGCGCGGACATTGCGCAGTCGCTCGATTGTGGGATACAGTGCGCAAAATGCAGGGAAAGAGCTCATCGCGAGACAGAAAAAAACGACAAAAAGTAGAGAATCGCCAGTAGATGGTGTCCATGGATACTGGAATGGCGAGTAATCAGTGACAATAGTTGCAGTGCCATTGGCCAGAATGTTGTCAAATATATTCATCATGATCGGCGCAAGAATCACACCGTCGACGTTCTGTGCAATCTTGCCGGCACTGTTGGCTCGAAATGCAACAATGCGCGGAGAGTCCAAGTACAGTCCACCTGGGGTGACAGACTTGTAGTTTTCATTGATTTGGTCGACAAACGACGAGATGTTGTCTGCAAACGAAAAGTTGCTGACAAGTTGTGATAGTCCTGAATCGACAGCATCAGAGCCTTTGTAATAAATACTCAGATATGAGCGGATCCCCGGCAGGTAACTCGCCAGTGTGCTTTCGGGCCCCATAAGCATATTCACTGCTGCTGTGCTCAAGTCGAGAGTGAAGGTGTAGGTCTTGCGACGGCTCACCTGGTCCTCGGCACTACATGACTCTGGCTTGTAGTTTCCTACAAAGCGCGAACTGATAGCGCCCACTATTAATGGAACAAGGATAATTCCTACTGTCGGCATCGGGTTCCGTCGAGCAACGATCAGTCGCTTCCAAAGCATTGTCTTAAGTTGTCCTGATAAAAATTGTCAGCTCTGCCCTCAAGTAAAATCAAAGCTAGCAAATAAGAAATACCCCAAAATCCAATAACTTCGCCTACAACTAAATCCAACTCGAAATTTTTTTGAGGCGTGGACGACGTATATAGACTGATACCTCCTTTCTCATCAAAAGATTCGACATTATCCGCGGCTTTAAATGAGTGCGTGTTCTCGCCCAACAGCTGCTCAATTTCAGGATCTGAGTCTGCAACAAGTTTCAAAAACACATCTTCCAACTGTGGTCCTGAAATTCGAATTTCCTTGTGCCCGTCCTGCTCTAGCTGTGAAATCAAAGCAATTGCCTGCGATGCACTGGATAAATTATAAACAGTCTCTTTACCAGATGCAGGCATAATGCTGAAAATATGATATCCTGATCCCATGCTCTGTTTTAATTCAACCGGTGACCCATCTGCGCGAAGTTCACCCTTGGCCAGGATCGCGATATGATCAGCAAGTAAATCGGCCTCGTCCAAAAAGTGGGTAGACAGAATCAACGTGCGCTGACCTCGCGAGGAGAGTAAAATATCCCAGATTTTTCGCCGAGAAAGAGGGTCAAGTCCTGAGGATACCTCATCAATACAGCAAACTTGCGAGTTGCCTGCCAGCATCATTGCTAGTTGCAGCTTGCGCTTTTGACCTCCGGAAAGAGTCTTTGACATCGCTTTGCGCTTAGGAATCAGGTCACAACCGGACACCAGTTCGTTGACTTGCTCAACAAGTTCGGTAGATAACAATTTAACTGGACTTTTGAGGGTCGTTAAAATCTCGACGTGCTCGTCTACAGTAAGTAGATCCCACATCACATTTTGCTGCGGACAGAATCCAAGTGAGGCACCTGATCCAAAAACAACCCGTCCCGCACTGGGAGTCTGAACACCACATATAAGATCAAGCGATGTGGTCTTTCCTGATCCGTTAGCTCCGAGCAGACAAAATATCTCACCCTCGGTGAAGTTGAGATTCACAGACTTTAAAGCCTCAATTGGAGCAGGTCTGTTTGCCTTTGAAAATAGTCCGCCGAGTGTCCATGGCCGATATGTCATAGACAGATCTTGCAGTTGCAACGCAGTTCCGGTCTCGAGTGTATCAACAACCCGAGGAGCAATGCGATATAACTTTCTGTCTGCAAAATAAGCGAGAAGAAAGAACACCGGAATCTGGATGATGGTTCCAATCCAATATATCCCTGGAGCCACAAACCCTTCAGGTGGGACATGCAAAAGATTGATTTTTTTCTCCGCAAATTGATATCTCGCGCACTCTTGTAAAAAGAAAACGTAATTCATAGGCGGGAAAAGAAAACCCAATACGCCAGGTGTTGCAGCATTATAGGGTCCTACCGCGCGCTGGATGATGCACATGACTGCCAAAAGAATACACACTGCGGTTGCAAAGATTCCTGAAAACTGAGCCTGACGAAATGGTTGTGCCAGAAGCAAGCCAAACGAGATATTGGCGAAGCCACTGATAAGGTGATAGATGATAAGAATAGCGGTACTTTTGATGAACAGCATTGTGCCGATGGCGGTGCCGATCAAGATCCAACCGGGTAGATAAAACAAAGAAAAGGAAACAAAAAAAGATAAGAGACGTGCCAAGGGTGTACAACCCATACTATCGATAAGGGCCGCGATACCCCGCTCACGCTCCAGCGCAAGGTCACCAGCAAGATGATAGATTACGCCAATCATACCCAGATAGAGAGCTGCCGAGAGATAATTGCGAAAAGCAGTCATATAGTTTTGCCGGATATCGTCTTCGTGCTGTTTCTGCGTGCGGGTAGTGTATGCAAGAGTCTGGGGCGCGTCAGCGACATCGAGTCCCAGCAACGCGGCGTCGAGGGCCCATTGTGTAGGCAAGATGAATCGTTGAGCGTCGGTATTATGCTTTTTAACATCAATACGGTCCAGTCCTGCGTCGGCACGGATCGTGTAGTTGTATAATTTGTTTTGCGCGTCAAATTCGTGCCACTCGATGGCCACGAGACAGTTGCTCGAGCCGCGCAGAGACTGGCGACAGAGGGTGAGAAGGTCGACCGGGTTGTCGAGAGCCTTGATCTGGTCTGCGGGGAGTCCTGCGGTGACGGAGCGCATGACAGCGTGGATTTCGTCAGTGAGACCGCCAGCGACAGAGGAAAGGTAGACAAAGTCGCGGGGGCCGAGAACGTCAGCAATAGCGCGCAGCGGGTAAGGATCCTCGATACCATAATGGCCCGGCGGAACGGAAGTGTACTGCGCAATACACTAAAATCAGACGCAGTCAGCAACAAAAATTAAAACATTCTAGACAACTAAGCGCAGGTGTGAGCAATTACTATGGCAACAGCGAAGACTATGGGAAGAGCAAAGGCACGGAAGGTTGAGCCTTTCCGCGTACGCCAAAAGATTATGAATGACTTGCGGACGAGAGAAAAGGTCTGTCTGCTGAGTAATGACCGGTCCGAAACTCGCGATAACAACCGCCACGGCTCATTCTTGAGCAGCTTCATGGATGATGAAGCCTGGATAGAGGAGAGCCGATACAAAGAACCAGGCACAAGCCACACCGTACGTCACGTGGCAGTCTCATGTTAGCGAAGCGAGTACGAAGAGCTGCCCAATTTGCGGTAGCGCGCGGCGCAAAGTGTTCCAGCTGTGTCGTTATCTAATCAGCTGCATAAGCTTAAGCATTATCCATTGTCAGCAGGCTCAGGTTGGGTACTGTTGAAATGCAATCACATTTTGATGCGTTTGGAATAGGTTGATGAATATTATACAACATGATTTCTTCTCATCGCTAAGCTGCGTCTTCTATTTCACATCACATCAACCTCACTTCTCCGCGAGCTGCCGGCATATGTACCCCGCCAACTCTGTCAAAGCCACGTCGTCCCCCTCGTCGGCCTCCTCACCCAGGCCAAGCCTCTTTACCTTAGCCTTACCCTGCGTATACTCCTCCTGCCCAAGAATGATGGCAAGCGGCGCGCCTAGCTTTTCTGCGGCATCAAACTGCTGGCGTGGCTTCGGTTTCGCTTTGTATAGAAACTCGGCACTGATTCCTGCCGCCCACAGCTGTCGCGCGACCTGCATGCGCTCAGGCAAGAATCCGGTCCATTCCTTGCCTCCACCAAATGCCATCACATAAACATCAGTTGCAGTCGCGCGTATTCGGCTCATGTCCTCTTTTGCCTTGATGAGCGAAAAAAGACGCTCGACACCGAACGAGATACCCACGCAAGGCATCACTGTCTTCTTCTTGCTCTGCGCAAACATGCCGACCAGCTCGTCGTACCTTCCGCCGGCGGCAATCGATCCTACGCCAACATACTCGCTCACGTCCTCGTCTTCATCCTTTGGCTTCTTCTTGCTGCTCCTTTTTGTATCGACCGCCGCGTCATCAGCTGGTGGTGGCGCTGACGCAGCAGTCACGCATTCGTAAATAATTCCAGTATAATAGTCAAGTCCACGCGCAAGTGACAAGTCAAACGAGACTCGCGAAGTCGCCTCAAAAGCATCCAGATACTCAAACAGCAGGACCATATCCTTGACACCCTGCGCCGCTGACTCGTTCGCCATCAACGCCTCGTCAGCCTGCAGCACTGCAATCAAGTCTTTACCTCCCTTGAGCTTAACATATTCGCCAATCTTGTCAGCTACCTCGACGGGTAAATTTTTCTCCTCCGTCATCTCCTTTTTGACGTCCTCCCACGTCACCTTGTCGAGCTTATCCACCGCGCTACTGATCTTGCGCACATCTGCCTCGGGTACACCGCAGACGGCAAAAATTCCATCAAGAAGCTTGCGGTGATTTAACTTGACGGTAAAATCTTCAATTCCAAGCTCAGTGAGTCCCTCGACGGCGATAGCGATCGCCTCCGCATCGGGAATCATAGTCTCGTATGTACCCGCAATGTCGAAATCGCATTGGTAAAACTCACGCATACGACCTTTTGTCATAGCTGGCTGATCACGTCGGTAGACTTTGGCAATATGGTAGCGCTTGATAGACTGAATTGTCGGGTTCATGGCCAGAAATCGAGCAAATGGCACGGTTAGATCGTACCGCAGTGAACACAGTTCACCTCCTTGATCCTTGAGATCGTAAATTAGTTTTGAGTCCTCGCCATATTTGCCTGCCAAGATCTCGCGCAGTTCAAATACGGGTGTATCAATAGTGACTCCGCCGTGACGCTTGAAAACCGACGTCAATGTGTCAAAAATTCGTGTGCGTAAAATCATGTCTTTATCAGACCAATCTGGCGAAGAACATTTGGAAATCAGTCAATTGCTAACGACCATAAACTCTTCTTCTTACGGCAACTAACCTTTAGTACCCTTTGGCGTCTTGAGCGTGTACTGCACCGCCTTTTCCTTCTTCACCTTTTCCTTGCGCTCGACCGGAGCCTTTGGCTCTCCTACTGTCGATTCCGCCATAGTCGAATAGAAATGAATGTACAAAGGCCGTCTGGAAACGAGTATTGAGCTGGCGGGTAGACAAGAGCGTCGTGGGAGAAGCCGGTGCATCTAAAGTCCTGGCTTCTTCAATCAGTGAGCTTATTTTTCTTTTTTTTTCAGAATAATGCGTGAGTCACAATTATTCACAAATCACGTGATATAGATCACTTACTTGCAGTTTGAAATTTTGCCTGCCTGGGCTTGCCTGGTTCGAGACCAAACTCAATTACCAGCTTTCATTTCCCCATCTCCGATGGCCTCGGTCGGAAGATGCTAGTCTAACGATACAAGCTACAACATGATGGATAAATCGAGCGATAATGCTGCTACTTTGGAGGATTTGCGTTTGCCGTCAGGTCAGATCGTTGTCGCGACTATCGCGAACAAATCTCAGATCAGATTAGTATTGAAAGTCAAGAGCAAGCTGTTGCTTGAGTTTTCCTTTTCTTCCGAGACAGATACTCTAGAATTTCCTGGCTCGTTTGATTTATTTGATCTTTGGCTGGCTCTTTTCAGCATCTTTCAGTTTTATCCTCAAATCACTGAGGTCAACTTATCGTCCTCGACTATCATCGATGATTCGCAGCTAAACTCACTGGTAGTCACCGATCCGCAGGACCGCATCTTTTGTCCCCGCTCAGTCTTCTACCAGGCAGCAATCCCGGCAAAAGGCGAGCTGTCAGGTTGGATCTTGAACTGTCCTACAACAGCAAATGTTCCGGCATATTTTGTAACTGATAAATCCAGCGCCGGATCAACCGTACGACACCCTGTGCGTCCTGTACATTTGCCGGTCAATAGATACGCGCGATACATTCCCTCGTTGGGCAAAATGCTTGAACTGCACGCGCTGCAAAAACACGATGAGGCAGATGTGGATGCGTTTTCGCAATGGATGAATAACGATCGCGTAGCAAAGTTCTGGGGTATGAAAGGCGACAAGGAAGTCGTACATCGGCCATATATCGAGAAAATGGACAAAGATAGACATATCACACAGATTATCGGGACCCTTGACGGCGAGCGGTTTCTATATACTGGTAGGTTTACGCAATCCCCATTGAGACTCTCATACTGAATACTTATATTGCAGAGATATACTACGTTCTCGAGGACCATCTGGCACCTTACGCCGATGGCGATGTGGGTGCCTACGACATGGGTTTCCATCTCCTAGTCGGCAACGAAAACCTGCGCGGTCCGCACATTGTCCGCGCATGGCTAACGTCAATAGTGCATATGCTTTTTTTGCAGGATCCGCGAACTCGATACGTCTTTCTTGAACCAAGAGCAGACAATGTAAAGTTGATTGGATATCTGCTTCAGCATGGCTTTACAAAGTTGAAGGAATTCAATTTTCCACATAAGAAAGCTGCTTTGATGAGAATCGAGCGTACGACATTCTTCGAGATCGGTCCAGCTTGCTAAGATATAATTTTTAGTTACATGGAAAAAAAGGAATTGATAAGAATTTAGATTTAACAAAAACATATTACATACAAATGACAAGGATACTTTGATTTAAACCAAATGCCTTTTCTTTCTGTCGCACTCTCCTTCTTATTTTCCAAAGTTGATCATACTCGACACAAGAATTGTCTTGTCAACCCACATATTGTCATCATTATAAGAGAATAAATAATAATAGTAAAAAATCCTGGACCCTCTAATTGCTTATGCTTATCTTTCCAAACACTTTTTCACACACAGAGCAACATCATATATTCTCTTTCGACACTTATACACACGAACACAATGCAAAAATGCAGCTGGAACGAAGGAAAAAATAAGATAGAGTCACCATTTAGTCCTTGCGCTCGCTGTTGCCGGGTGCGGAGATAGGAAGCGACTGATTCTTCTTTCCCTGTTGGATCTTAGCGACAGCGTATACGAGACCAGCGAGGAAACCAATGAAGATAGCCGAGACCGAGGCAAAAGTGACGGGTGCATCAAAGAAAACAAGACCCGAGAGAGCAATAGGAAGCTTGTTGAGAGCGCCAACCATCGAGTATGTGGTTGAGGAAGTGACGCGGACGCACCAGGCCGAGGTGTAGGAGATGAAGACGGTCGAGAGGCCCGAGAAGATCATGGCGACGATGAGAGCGGTGCGGTGTGCCTCGGGGAAGTTATCGGAGACGTTCTTGGACGACCAGTTCTCGAGAACAAGAGAGCAAAACAAAAGAATGGGAATGGAGAGCAGGTTGTTGTAAAACATGGTGTCAAAGTCCTTAAAGTTTGTGAGTTTGATACGTTTACGCATGCCGAGAACGTAGGTAGCCGACGAAAGGCAGTTCATAAACATCCAGAGATATCCGGCATTAAGTGTAGCAATGCTACCAGCGGCATCCTGCTCGGAGCCATAGGACATGATAGCGCCACGGATGTCAGCCCAGGCGGCGACGATCGAGGATAGGACCATGAGACCGAAGGAGAAGAGGGCAAGGCCGCCGACGGAGCCACCGAACCAGAGGACTTCGCCATATGCGATGAGGATGATAGTCAAGTTCTTGAAGATGGTATAGACAGGGATAGAAAGGTACTGTAGCGCCTTGGATGAGGTGTAAATCATGACGACGAGGAGCGTCGAGATGGGGAACCCTTGATTAAGTCGGTCGGTTAGCAGGTTTCAGGAGAGCGCGCGAGACGAATGCGCTCAAGAATAGCTTGGATAGAAATTGAAAAGAAAAACATACACTTTTTGGCCTCAGCCAAATTGAAGTCCCGGTAGGTGATGAAGCCCATGGTCTTGCAGAGCTGGATGGCGGCGACACAGACGAGCGACTATACGAGACGCGTTAGCCAAGGCGCGCGTAGAGCACACAGAAAACAAGGATATGAAGGGGTCGCACCTGGACCATAAGAAGGAAGAAGTTGAGGTTGAACGAGTATCCGCTGAGGACGTATTTGTTTGTAGTGGTCATGAGGATAGAGGCACCGCAGTAACTGAAGATGGAGATGAGGGGCGAGTTTGCGACGAGGGCGGCGGCCTTCTTTGAGCCACGAGAGCCGGCAGAGTCAAACTCCGCGGGCCGGTCGGGGAGCTCTACGGAGTAGTCGTTCTTTTCCTTATCCATTGGCACGAAGAGAGGTAGAAGAGGAGGAGTAGAAGAGGGATAGAAGAGGAGTAAAAGAGAGAATGTGGTGAAGAAAGAGAGTAGGAAAGAAAAGACGCAGCACAGCGGTCAAAGCCACCGAGTTTCGTGCTGCACCGCTCGCGCTATTCCCGATTTGGAATAATTCCCTGTTTTGTGGCGACGCGTGGAAGACTACCCAAGACTTGTTGCGAATGCTGCTGCTGCTGCTGCTTAATATCTGGATATTCTGCTTGACTTTTATTTGTAATTTTTCGGTTATCATTCGTTGTCGCAGCTTGTCATTGGCTGTCTGGCGACTCCTCTGAAGGTTGGTAAAGATTATACCGAGGCTTAGGGCTGCGATAGCTGTAGCGAGCGCGCATCGGTCTGCTAGCCTCGCTGCTGCTCTTCCTCTCTCTCGTTTGCGGTGTCGACAAGGACAAGACAGGCAATCCTACATTCTTCTGCTCATTCGCGTACTCTGTCTTCATCCTAACTCCTTCGTTTATCTGTTTATCTGCTTCGGCTCGGCGACGCGTTGCTATATGATCCATCGGGTTAGGTTAATGCGCGTCTACCATTCTTCTTACTCTTTACTGTATTTCTTTTTCTACTCTTAATTTTTGTTTTCCTTCTTCGTCATCGTCGTCGTCATTTGTATTCAATCGTCTGCTCGTTTGATCACATTCGTCGAAGTACAACTAATGACTGAAGGGCCACATGGCTCGCTCACACATGTGACGACTCTAACCCTCGTCTGAACTCATCTCATCTGTAGGCAGCATAAAAATCGTGCATCTTCTCCGCTACACCCCACGGCAGCACATGCACTGGGTTCAAGGCCCCGATCTGGTTCTCGACGGAGACCTCCACCACGGCACTGTCTTCGGCAGAGTAGTCCCAGCTCAGCGACCAGTTGCTAAGCGTCTTTTCCCGTGCGCCGTCGACATACCTATAGCGATGCTGAACAACTGACAGTCCGGACAAAACGTAGCAGGAATGGTAAAAGTCTGCAGATCTATAGCTCTTCTTAGACACTTGCACTTGCAACCCAATTTGGTATAAACTGACAAAATACGTACTTCCCTGGCTTATCGCGCAGTCCACCTCGAGGCGACTGGCAGCAGCACAATATATATTTTTGTAAATCAGCCTTGCTCCATAGCGGCACCCATCCCATCTTTAGCGATGGCATTATTCCCTCCAGCAGCGCCCAGCATCCACCTACCCACCAACTATAGCAGCCATCTACAAGTTTATTACTTCGGCCTGAGAAGCCTCCCTCGGGCTGGTACTGTCGCGCAGAGAGCCATCGAACAAAATTTTCTAAGTCAAGGTACTCTGGTATCACCTCCAGTGGATTACCTAGCAGACACAGTGAAGCCAGTCCGCAGAACGCGTATCCTCCATGAGCCTCGTTGTCAGGAGCGCCTCCGATGCCACCTTCGTATGTCTGGCATCGCGATACCCACTCTATGGTGCCTTGCACTAGCTCTTCCGTCATTATGTCTAGTAATGTTGCAGTCGCCAGTGCGCAGTATACTGCTCTAGAATTCAAAATATTAGCGGTGAACCTTTTCCGTGCTATCATCATACTATCATACCTGACATCCTCCTCTCCTCCATGATGCATTCGGAACCCACCGTCATCGCACTTCATCGCCATCAAAAACTGGTAGACCCTATTTCGATCAAGAGCCTGCCATGCTTTAGTATCCCCGGAAATTGCGAGCGCATTTACGCCAGCATATGTGCTAGCCAAATGCGCAATCTGCCCGTTGCCGCCGCCAATCGCACCCTCGGTGTCAGATATGCATGCGAAGATCGAAGCCGACACGCGCGCAGAATAATCTGGCGGAATACTGGCTGGATCAATCAAAGAGAGTGCCTGCAAAGGCCAGTATATTAGCCATGGCTTTGATGCATCAAGGCCTGTGAATGCCGACGGCAGTGCGAGTTTGAGTGGAATTTGCAAGAATTGAGAATGCGCAGATCGATTAAGGACCGGTAGCTGGCCCTCCAGAATCAAGCCCTCGCAGCTACGAGCAGTTCCATTCTGTGCTGCGGAGGTTTCAGTGACGAGTGAGTCTAGCAAAGGGGACTCTTGATTGTGAACTTTGTTGATTTCGGGAATGTATTGCGCTGCCATTGCTGCGTTGCGTCGACGAGCGGTAGAAGTGATGGAGGAGCTGGAGTAGCGAGACTGCGAGAAGACGACTCGAGGTCGGCCTGATTTCATAAGTTGTCTATTTTGTCTAAATAATAAATTTTCTTTTTGAATAGGTACAATGTCTCCGTTGACAGTTTCTGCTAAACTCTTTAGTATTGTTCTGAGGATGAGATTGGATAATCTTGCTCTGAGCCTCATTCAATGCGGTTTCTGATTATCTAATTTTTTTATTAAGTAATTGATTACTTAATAAAATAACAATTAAGTATTTTGTATTATTTTAATGCAGTCATCATGATATAACGAGTCAAAGTGTTCAGGCCCCTTCCACAATGTATTTTCTTTGAATCCATAGTCTACTTTCACAAAAGATGAGCTTTTTTTTTTAGCTGACAATTAGAGAGGCTGCGGTGCAATCAGAAAATTTCATAATCGGAGACTTAGGCTATATTGAGTTAACTAACTCCACGACGAGCATCCGCATGGCTTTACGTATATCAAAGTCTTGGTTTCCGAGCATACTCCATCTCTGTATATCTATATCTCTCGGTATTTCTGCTGAATATGTATATTTTGATTTAGTCAATCAATGGCCAAAAAGATGCTGCGCTCGGGTGTCGACCATTGATTCTGATTGCATCGGGTGATTTAGCCCTGTTCAATCACACTCCCCACTTTCGCGAGCGCGGAAATGATACTCTATTGTTGTCCTTCACTCCTTGACCTCTGCGCTCCTCAATTTAACTCCGGCTCATTGAATCTACACTCAGAATAGTTAAAAACTTTGGCTTTTCCTGCTCATGCGATGTAGTCGAAAAGCGGGGTCGTCAATACCTACTAGCGTTGACGACTTTTATATTATACCTACTCCGCGCCTTGTACTCTGAATACCGCACTTGGCCTACTTTACGCCTCTCTTTTACTGCCCTTTGTGTGTTTATTGTATACATATACTGCAAATTGACATGGCGAAGGCTGACAACTCGAATCCAAAGCCACTGGATATGGCGTTTGTCGAGGATGCCGACTCAATTTTTGAAAAGACTGAGATTCCATCCAACAAAAACCTCGGAACTAATCTCAAAGAATCGGGCGACTACGATCCAAAATTACAGCGTAAGCTTCTGCTCAAGCTAGATATGATTGTCCTTCCTACTCTTTCCTTGATTTATTTCTTTTCAAGCATGGTATCTATCCTAGCATATTCTCGTTGTTAAACCCAGCATCATCTAAAATTATAATCATAACAGGACAGATCTGATATCGCAAACGCAAAAGTTGCCGGCATGACTGAGCGTCTCGGAATTTCAAACTCTCAATACGCAAACATCTCCAGTTACTTCTTAATTGGCTACATTGTTTTCCAGCCTATCGGAACTCTCTTCATTCGCAAATTCAGGCCTCCTTATCAATTTAGTGTCGCGATGCTACTTTGGGGAATTCTTACAATCTGGTGTGTACTGTGCTCCCCTCCTTCCCTAGACTTATTGGCAGTTCCGTACTGATTTCATGCACAGCCTTTCCTATGCGAAAAATTATGCACAGGTGTCCGGTATCCGGTTTACAATTGGCTCAATGGAGGCAATGATTCAAGGAGCCTTCTTTTACCTGTCCTTTTGGTACACTTACGAAGAGATTTCCTTTCGGACGGGAATCTTTTATAGTGTCTCAGCTCTTGCTAGTTCTTTTAACGGCTTGATTGCTTACGGTATCGAAAAGGATATGGCGTTCAAAGCTGGTCATTATGCGTGGCAATGGATTTTCATAATTGAAGGGTATCTATCGACTCTCTTGTGATTTGTCTTTCTCTATTATTTATTGCATTTTAACATCATTCTCTATAGCATTCTACCTATCGCATGCAGCTTTTTTGTAGCTGTTGTGCTCCCCGATATCCCATCGCGTCCCACATTCTTTTCTAAAAAGATTTTCTCAACTGAAGAATTCGAATACGCCATCAAGCGAGGACGCGCAACACATAACCCAGACGATGCGAAAATTCGCGTGAAGCAAATCCTGACAACGCTACTCTGTCCTCATTTTTGGCTATTGACGATTTGCTATAGCGTGACTCATTTCGCTCTTAGTTCTATTCAGAATTTCTTGCCGACATTGATTACCACTCTAGGATACTCCTCAGCGCGTGCGCAGTTGTTCAGCTGCATTTGCTATGCGTGTGCTTTCGTCTCACTTATCGCCCTCGGTTATCTGGCAGATAGACTTCAGCAGCGAGCAAGTCTCATGGTTGGCTGCTACCTCGTCACCATGATCGGATACGTTCTCCTTCTAGTCGTGTCTAATGAGAAAGTCAAATTTTTTGGCGCCTGTATTCTCACTGCCGGTATATATCCTACAGTGGTCCTAGTCATTATTTGGACGCAGGTAGTGTTGATAGGCTTCACTCGTCGCGCTACGGCTTTGGCTCTGGTAAATAGTATTGCTCAAGCGATCGGTATCGCAGGAAACCAAGCCTTTAGCAATGAATCTCATGACTTTCGAATCGGAAAAGCTGCTTGTGTAGGTATCCTTTGTCTAGGAACCGTTGCCACTGCAGTGAATGTACTGTATCTAAAATGGCGTAACCATCGCAAAGATCAGCAGAGTGACTCGGATGCAGCCAACGAGTTGCGATTGCAAAGCTGGGATGATTTGGGTGATGATCATCCCGATTTCAGATATTCTTTCTAGGAAAGCCATTTCAAAATTTCGAATTTCTACACCCGTACGTTTGATAAATACTATACTTTGAGCTTTCAGTGAAAGAAATAAACCTATACAAACATCACCCTGATAAAATTCACTTCCTTTACAATAATACATACTAAACTAAACATTTTAAGAAAGAAAAAGGACAACCGAGCCTGAAAGATGAAAACCCAAATTTTTTAATTGCAAGGAAAGATAAGAAAGAAAGAAAAAGAGAATGGGGAAAAAAAAAGGCAAGCAAAAGACAGGCTGCTATCTAATTTGGCAAAATCAAAACCCATCCATTCAAACAGTAAGCAGAAAAGAGAGCGCCAAAAAAATGTCGCCACAACAAACGAGATACTTCGAATTAACATTTTAGAGAAGCATTTAGATGTCGTCGTCGTCGTCATAGTACTCATCTTCTGAATCAGAAGCCAGCTGCTCAAAGTTGACCTTGTATCGCAGAAGAGCACCAATACCACCGAACCCTCTGACGAACTGAGCACCTTCAGAAGATTTGTCGGTAACAAATTCGAGAGCAGCTCCAAACTCCTTATAGTGCTCAGCAAGCCATTCAATCATAGGTTGCTCCTCAATGATCTCCATTTCCTGACCAGTGGTCTTGTCCAAAAACTTCTCCTTAGAGTTGGCTTCCTGCGCCTTGGAAACGTGAGTGACGACAGGTTCTCCAGTTGAGCTCTTCAAAGTGTAACGGATAACGTCAAGATTCTCATACACAATTACAGTCTCACAAGATCCAAGATCAAGCGCTTTGAGAGTGTCCTCGACACCATAACAGTACTTGCCAGTGTCCTGAGCAATCTCATCGAAATACTGGAGAATGAGTTTCTTCTCTTGAATAAATTTGACATTGGAAAGCGCCTCAGCCGAAAGTTCAATAGCTTGGTTAAATCCATTTTCACCGCCATACGAGACATCAACAATCTTGATGATCTTGGCCTGTAGACGGCCATCAAACATGTCAGACTGTGAAAGCTCAGTCTTGAAATCAGCTGAACCGGCAAGAATCAGACCGGTGACATTGACTTTATCGTTTGTAATGAAGTTTTGAACGGCAACTTCAGCCACTTTGCGAACATAATTGTGTCGCTTCTCGTCACGCAAACGCGAGAAACGCAAAGCAGACTGACCACCACGTCCGTGCTTCTTTGGCAGATCAACGGTGAACTTGTGAAGAACCTCACGCGTGTTTCCTGAGAGAGTACCAAACAAGGAACCGTTACCGTCCATGATGATGAAGCCGAATTTGGAGTTTGACTCGAGTAATTCGGAAAGAGCTTCGGTATGGAATTTGTTGTCGCAGAGATAAAGCGACGTATTAATGGGCTTGAATGGCTCAAAATCGATATTGAGCTTGCGCTCTTTACCTTCGTCGGTGATGATTTCACCGCAGTAAATAACAAGACCGTTGGGTGGCACTCTGTTATACAACTTCAGACGCTGCTGGGTAGATGTGATAGCACTGAGGACGGATAAGCGATTGACTCGCGACTTGATGTTGGAGGCGGTTCCCTGTAGAGGGTATAGTTAGAATCGCGTCGGAAAGGGTGGCAAACGTGAGAGCATTAGACTTACATATTCGTCTGCCAACATCTTGGCGATTTGTGGAATCTGAGATCGTGGGGCTATTATGAAGGAAATGTTAATGTTTTTATTTTTCCTTTCATTGGAAGCTTGACCAAAGCATATTTTATCCAAGAAAATAGAGAGGAAACTCACGAATAATTAGAGAGATCATAGATGTGCCGTTACCCCGAGCAGCTTCCAAACTATTGGTCTGCGTTAGCCCAACTAATTCCGGTTATCAAGAGAATATAATTTCAAACTGGCAGATGATATTCAAGATATGCAAAATAGCAATAGAAAAGATTTGGTACCTCTTAATGAGTCTAAATCACATGTTAGCATTACCGGTCTTTGAACGCCTATTCAGCTTGTCTGACAGTGACTAGATGATCTCTGCCACACCAAAAAGCTGCCGATAGGTACAAAATAGCTGAAAATACAGAAAACACTCACTTTTTGATCTTCCAGATCTGAATATTCTTCTCCGCGTCTGTCTCTTCGGATGCTGAGGGCGCCATGGCAAATGATTATATATACACAGAGGACGAAGAACGTAAAGATTTATAGACTCTTAAGATAAATACTGGACTTTGACAATTAAGAATCAGGTCCCAAAAGCAAATCTATACCAATATTACTGAGGATAATACGCGTAGAAAGTCCAAAATAATTGCACTCCAGCCGCGCTGAGTAGATCGCAGAAAAATGTTTTACAAGGAGAAGTATGGGTTAGGTCTAACTGATTGGGCAGCCATATTCCTTTATCAGTTTCAGCAAGCGTTCTATGGAATAGAGCTATATGGTTTTTAATTCTATAATAAATAATATGAACTCCTCTGAATAGTATGTACAAGAAGTGATGAAAAAAAGTCGTCAAAGAACTGGAGTTAATCTGCCATTTGGGTTTCTTTGATGAGATCGGCAATTTCAAATCCCTCGCCTTTCTTGAACAGCTCAAGAAGTAGGCGGCGACGAAGAGCCTTCTCACGCGCATACGGCTCAGTCTCCGCACGAGGATCACAATTATAAAATTTTTGTAGAGATATGACAAGAAATTGGGCGTCCGCAGCCGAGATATTCATGTCGCGCTCGACCGTGCCGTTTAGGAACACGAGACCATGCGACTCCGCTAATTCGGCATGAAATATGAGGGTAGTGTGAGGACGCGCAAACTCAGTGTGCAGCTTATATTCGAGCAAAGAAGTGAGTAAACAGTGAGCGGTGTTGGCTTCAGGAAAGGTCCATTGAACAAACTGGATTTCTGAGGCGCCGTCGGGATTTGACACGGCCTCGAGCGCGTCGGTTGCATCACGAGGAAGCGGGAGGATGAACATTGGATACTGTCTGGCCGTGGCTTTTATACGTTGAAAGGCATCAGCCGGGAGAACTGCGCAGAGAGCGCTGGGATCGTTGGCAAAGCGGGCACGCCATATAAGTTCAATCTCGTTCGCTGCAGTATGCTGGGAGAGCTTGTCGACGTCGACAAAGGACGAAAGCGTTTTAATTGGCTTTGTTTTGGGTATCTTAGGAATTTGAGAAGCGCCAGCTGGTGGAGAGGAAGGTGACGCGGTGAAAGAGTCTGAAGAAGAGGCAGAAGATGGAGAAGTGGCTGTAATGGGGGGTACTCTCTCGCATTCCCGAACCTTGATAATATCCTCCCTGAAGTGCTCACGCAGTTCGTCAACAGAAGAAACACCTTTTCTACACAATAGCTAGTTAGTGGTTGAGCCGATGATTATGACGAGCGAAGGAGAAAGGTACTCTTTCATGACGCGGTCGAGTTTGTGTTTGTAGCGAGCAATAATCTCTTCCTTCGATAGAGGAGGCATGGAGGACTGATATCGCGCCAGGCAATTGCCTCGCCTGGCAGACATGAGCAGCCGTGCGTACGGCCTCACGAGAAACAGAGATCGAGCGACAACCATTCTTCAAGTTTTCTGGTGGAAGGTTGAGCGAAAGTGTAGATTCCTGTTCCTTCGCAGGTCGAAGAGCTGCAGCTGGGAGTGCGCCTGAAGGCTGACTCAGCTAACCCTACAATAAACCCTACACTAAGAATAAGATTAGAGGAGAGATTTCTGGCATGGCATTAGTCGTTAATAACGGCGGGCAGGTTATTATTCCTGAGAAGGGAGGACAAACGCGGAGAGTAACATCTAAAGACTGGCTATTTGCTGCAGCCCGTAGAAACGCAAGCATTCGCATCAAAGGAGATTGACTCCCGCAAACAGCTTTCGTATTACATAAGTAATCACTCAGCAGACGGTGGATCTAGCGGCACTCCACCGGGGTCGGCGTCATCGCGGCCTCTGCCCTTCTTCAGCCTGCCCAAAAAGCATCCTTTCCTTCCCTCCTCCCCTCCTCTGACATCTCCACACAATGCCTCTTGCGCAGCAGTCCGCCGCTGGCAGCGCAAATCCTCGCATTGCTCCACGGCCGGCGCTGCGCCCGATCTTGCCCAAGCCCCCGACCCTCGCTCCTAAGCCGGCTGCTCCTGCACCTGCTCAGACTCCGGCACCAATCTCACCCCTCAGCGCCCGCGTCCTCGGCTCCGTAGCTTCCTCCATCTTCTCTGGCTCATCAACAATTACCTTGCCTCCTCGTCCATCGGCTTCCCGCGCAAAGGCAAAGAAACGCGCTTCGCCGGACAGAGTCGTGCCCTCTCCTTCCGCTGCGGCCGGCTCTGTGTCCTCCTCTACAGACCCTTCCTCGGTCGCGGCCGCTGCTCTCTCTGCCGGCATCTCGGGCTCTTCTTCGAACGTCTCGCCAGACAGATCCGCCGAGGCCGCTGCCGCTGCATTGAAAAAGCGTCGACGCGCAAAACGTGAGTGTTTACTTATCCGCTACTCACTTCTAGCACGCATTCTTCTTCTTTTACCTCCGCTGCTTCTGTTCATTGCTCGGCGCCTGTTTACTGTTTTTTACAATTGCTTCAATTTTTTGTCTATCTGGTCTCGCTGCTATGTCTACGCTGCTCGCTCGCGCTATATATTGCGTATGCCTTTATCAGTAGGCCTTTTTTTTCCTTTTTTCTGCTCCATCACTCCGCCGTGTGCACCTGCCTCAGCATAGCCCTTCATCCCTCAAAGCTCTTTCAGCACGGTTGCTTCATTTTTTTCGACTACTGTCATTGTGTCGTCGCCCTGACTTTGCATTTGCTCTCGTGCATACCTTCCACCTGGGCAGCGACTCGGCGCCTGGTCTTGCAGTCATCCGCTCAACCGCTCCACGTCGTCCACCGTCTGTCTTTGTTCCGTTCCGCTACGCCCTCTACCTTTCTTCATTATTCTCCTCAATCTTAACCAATTTCTGTTCTATTATTCCTACAGATCACTATCAGCTGGCCGAAGAAGAAGATTTGCTTGCTGGTTATAGGGTTTTTGCGCTAACCACTTTTGTCTCAGTTCCTGTCACGGCAAACTCAGCCCCAGCTGTATCCTCACCAGCCACTAGCTCAGCCTCACTCTCCCCACGCCTCACGCGCGTCGGGGTCGAGCAACAGTCGTCCTCAGGCGTAAGTACGCCGTCGTCGTTCGAAGTCGGCGACATCCTCTCGCCCGATGTCTTCTCCTTACCCGCGGCTACGCCGTCGGGTCTTTGGTGGAGTGACCAGACTACGCCCTTGACCAACGCCTCCGCCATCGCAGCTGCGGCCGCCTCCCGCCGCCGTCTCGAACGCGCGAGCTCAACAACTTCCTCAATTACATCGTCCACCTCGACAACTTACTTTTCTGATTCGACAATTTCAACCGGAGTATCTAGTATTCTCATCGACGATGACTCATCGAAGCGCGCTGAGTCTGAAATCTCGGAAATGATCCATCGGCTCATTACCGGCGACGGTAACCCCTACGAGCAAAAAAGCATGGAGGTCCGAAGAAGTAGTCTTGCCAGCTTGGATGACGAAGAAGATGACATGCTTTTTGCTACAGAAATCGATACCTCTTCTGTGCGACAGCTTCGTGGTGGGAATAGCGAAGACGCTCGGAACGCGCGCCGTAATTTACTCAACAGTTCTATCCTTAAACCAAACCTCGGCGCGTCGATGTCTGCTTCGATGTCTGCCTCGACCAGTTCAAATGATTCTTCTAATGACAGTAATAACAACAACAATAATACTAACGGCAGCAATATCAACGTCAACATCAACAATACCTCACAAGATCCTGTCCACTCCATTTTTGGCATCCCGTCGCCGACCGCATCCACTGCCTCATCGACTCATTCCAACATTTCATCTCCGACTTCTACTTCCATTCAATACTCTGCGTCATATGCAGCCACTACTACAGCTGCAGTTGCGACACCGATACTATCTCCCCGCCCTCATACATTCAACCGCAGCTCTTCGGAACCAGCTTCAATCACTATTCCGGCTGAGAAGAACTCCTATGAAGAAGATGCTGAAGCCGAATTTATTCGAAATAGAGAATTACTCGTCCGCAAAGGTGTTCACACAGTCACGCACAACAAGCTACCTCATAGCACTAAAAAAGCCTTTCATTCGTATAGCCATAGCACTATCGAGCCTCACGACTCGGGCATCATTATATCATCTGGCCTCGCTTCTGGTAACTCGTCAGCGAGTGCTACACCTGGTGCCCGCATTTTTGGTGATGATGATGATGATGAAATGATTTCAAGTACAACATCCCACGATGAGATCAGAAGTATGGATATTGATATTGATGCGGACATTGATATCAATGGTAATTCTGATGCCCTATTTGGAGGACTTGATAGTTTCGGTATAAATTTGGATGACGAAGATCCATTCACGTTTTTAGATGATGGTGGTAATGAAGTTGTTGAGAGCGTAGGTTGGTAACGTCATATTACTTGCTCGAATATTTGGTTATATGAATTTAGTAGTTGGTTTGTTTCCTTGGAAACCTCTTTTATATAAATTTTTTTTTAAATATTGGTATGGGTCAATTTGTTTTTAACTTTGTGTTATGTTTCATCGGGGCGGGGGGGGCTTTTATTAGGAAAGAGTTATACTTGTTATTTGTTAGCTTTTGTGTTAGCTTTTGCTTTCGTGTTTTGGTTTGATTTGATTTATGTCTTGAGTCTTTGGTTTTTTATCTTTTTATCTTTTTGCTGTCTACAAGACTGATTTGATTAGGGAAAGGAAGATGAAAGAAGATTGCTGACTAGTGGTTTCATCAAATGTTGCTAGTTGGCATATTCAGCTATGTCGAAGTACATGTGCGTCCATTTAATATATCAATTTGGTTTATATTACGAATGTTATAATCTATCATACTTATTTACATTTATATCATTACAAAAGCCTATTCCCAGATTGATATAGAAGTTGATGGCTGATACGTCGGATATTTTGACAATTTCCTTGTCCTTCGTGAAACTAATTTACTCAAGTAAATCTGTTGCCGTGAAAACAGAGTACGCATTCTCTTGCGGAATAGCTTCCGCTCAAGTGGTAATTCTCCTCCGCGGATTAGCGCATTGATATCGCTATCTGGCAGTTTTGAAAGTGCAGCCCAGAAACTATTATATGAGCTGCGTAAGTGCTGGAGATCCTGAAGGGTTGTTGTGGCTCGAACAAATTTTGTCAGTAGCACGGTTAGAGTTACCAGCGATGGTCTCATGTTATGTTGCGCGGTCGAAGCCAAGAGATCAAGTGCTTTGTTCACAGCGACATGAGAATTTCTAGCCTTTGTTCTATCTCCAGTGCCCATTATCTCAGCAATCTTCGTATTCTCGAAAACCTCGTGCACGTCTAGTAAATCTGTCAATTCTAGCTCTCGCAGGGGATACATTCCAAATATAGAGATATAGGAGATTACCAACTCCTCGACTGACGACGTGAGAGATATCGAATGCAGATAGTCAGTTAACAAGCTATCGGTGATAGGGACTTTATCTTTCCTAAAGAGATCCAGCATTTCTGTAGAGTTTAATGATGATTCGCCAGTTTTTGCTTGCCTAGCAGCATTTTGGTACTTGAGCGCATTAAAAAAGCTGTAGTATACTTTAGCGTCGTGGCCCTTGATAGCACTATCTCCGGGTTTTTCGGGATCTCTGCTTTTATAGAACACCTCAAATTCCTGAAATGCTCTGTCAAGTTTGCCTCGTCTTACAAGGGCAGAAATAAATCTGTGTCTGGTGGAACTCGGAAGATCTCCAGATTTGGACCGCATCATCATTTGGGAAATTTTATCCAAAAGAAAGTCGGCGTTGATAGATTTAAATCTAGTCGCTTGTAAAAGCTCAGGATACACATCAGGATTGAAATGTTCGCCAGTATCTTTGCCGAAGCGAAGCATCGCACTTTGAAAAATATCGACGCACATTGTCGCAAGCGGTTGAGATACACGACTAGACGTCATCAAAGCTTTTATGTATTTTGTTGCGTATGCTGTACTTAACGGCTGTGACAATCGTAGCATCTCAAGTAGATACTCAGGATACATAGATTGCGTAATGTACTTGTCAATAGTAGCCAAGGTTTCTGTTCGATATCTGAACCGTGTCTGCCTCGGTAGAACGGTATATGACAAGAAATTCAAAAAAAGATGCGACTCCGACGGGATCAGACTAACACGATCGGCGATAGCCATGACAGCAATATGTGCACAGTCGGGTAGGCAATACTCAGACTGATCAAGCACGTCATCGTTAGAGGACATCTGAAAAGTTTTGAGCTCACCCTCTTTCCTATTTGTTATTCTCGAAGGTTTCTCAGTCCATTCAAATCGATTTTTTTGACTCCTATTCGCTCGCCGATTGGATAGTTGTGACTTAATCTTGGCAGATTCTTCATATCCAGATTCTGAGATAACACGAGCTATGAACTCGATAAGGTGTGCAGTCATTCGCCTCTTTCGTAACTCATTCGCAAACGGCTGTAGTATGGAGAGTTGAAACGCTTTGCCCATTGTAGGGTGTAAAGCTCTGATACATTCCCAAAAAATCCAAAGCTCATTTGCACCATGTTTATCAGCGACCTGCAGTAGTAATGTGGTTGCCAATGATTTATCGATTGGTGAGAATTCCTGCAAGTTGTTCTTTGCTGTCTCATTCTGCTCTAAAACCTGCTCAAGTGCTTCTCTGAATCTGCTACCGAAAATGCTGTATGCCCAAATCTCGATGGCATCCCGAATTGAGTCGGCATCCTGGTCTTTATTTGAAATCAAGCCCAAAACTTCTTCCCATTTCTCTCGGCAAATAAACTGGGGTACAAGACATACCGACGCAATCTAAGAAAGAATAGACTCGTCAGTCCTATATATTCACGGCTTCATAGTACAAGTCGGTTGTTTTTGAGGTATACAACTCACTTCCGTTTGCTTATCACTTCCATAATAAGATGTATCGGCCTTCGCTGTCAAGTTTGTTGATCCGGATTGATCTGTCAAGTCCATATTTATAGTTTGCTGATGGTCTGTTGCTGTAGAAATCTGACTCTGTTGCTGTACTATTCTTTTAGTGAGCGGAAATGCAGTATTTCGTAGTATCCTGGAGACAGATTGTCGCAAATAGATAGCGTCATAGCGGCGCTGAAAAATTCTAGACGCTCCAGCCTGATTAATAGAAATTCGCATGATTTTAAGGCTACAACATCTTTGCGAACCTAGGATTCATGTCCGTAGGCAAGCTATTAGTTGTTGTTGAGAAAGATTGAGCAAGCAGTGGAAGGTGGTCAGTCAACCCCTGAAAATCGGGATTTTATTTTTATTTCATTCTATTTTTTTTATGGAAAAAGGGACTAAAAATCTTCTCCAATTCTCCCGAGCTTCAATTTATTCTACTGATTCTACTCAAACCTAAAACGTACCTATATATTGTGTTAATATTCATTATATATCGACCCGGTGGCAGAACATCGCCAGCAAACTATCAATACTCATAGCTGACGAGTCACTACAACTACAGTATGGCAGGATCCAAAATTGTCGGATATCTGGGCCCGCCCGGCACCTATTCTCAGCAGGTATGCAGAAGTGATATATGAGATACTCTACGTAAATATACTTTTGCTAAGATGACAGCCAGGCCGTTACTCAACACTTCGGGCGTGAAGAAGCTCCTGTTAACAGATATTCGTTTATTCCGCTGCAGACTATTGCAGGTAGGCATGATTATTCAGTACTGACTGAACTATAAAGAGGATAAAATATACTAATTGAATATATTGCAAAAGATTGCTTCTCTGAGCTAAAAAAAGGGGAGCTCTCATATGCCGTAGTTCCGTTTGCAAACTCTACAAACGGAGCAGTGAAATTTACATACGACCTTCTACGCGAGGCAGACCCTCGGCCATCTGTTATAGGGAGGACAGACGTTCCGGTGGCGCATTATGTTCTTGCATCCGAAACTACTATTCGGAAAATCAAAGATCACGGCGAACAGATTGTCAGACGCGTTTATTCCCATCCTCAGGTGTGGACACAGTGCACAAAATATTTATTTGAGCATTTTGTAGACGCCGAAAAGATCGACCGAGACTCGACTGCTTTAGCAGCGCAGCAGGCCGCTACTGAAGATAATGCTATCGCGATTGCCTCGAGCGCAGCAGCTGATGTTATAGATGTCGAAGTGTATGAGACAAACGTGCAAGACGTCGAGGGCAACTACACTCGCTTTCTGGTCCTAGAACCATACGTAGATGGCCAGAAAAGGACCGAATTAGATCGTTGGGTTGCAGAGGAAATTGAAAAGTAGAGTGTCAGATGAACGCATTTTAGTTTGAAGAGAAGGCGTATATTTTACGGCATTTAGGCGTTTTTGATCAGGTCTGTTTTTTTGGGAGATGTCGTTTATAATATCTTGAATACTTTTCTTATAAATTGATTACGTTAATACGTTGCGCTACTTATCTTAGCTGCTGACCCCAGATTGAGGTAGATTTCAAACGTGAACTAGACAATTTGTAGTTTAGATAATCTGGCCAATAGCAGACATAAACTCCATATAACATTGAGAATGTATACTGCATAGTAACGGTCATAACCACTCTAGTGACCATACTTTTGGAATTCCCTGTATCAAGATAAAATTAACAACTGACATTTTCATCAAAGTCTAAGCAGGCGTTGCATACCATTCTCTGTTATCGAGCGGACATACTTGTCGCGTTTTGAGCCATCGCGAAATGCAGTGAAAATGAAAAACATGCTAAAAGTATAAGTTAATATATAGGAAAGAGCAGAAAGGGATCAGATCAATAAAGAGGAGCCATACATTGCAAATTCCCCATGCTACCATACACTGATCGCCGTTGCCTTGATTCGCCTGGCACTCAATACCTGCACCGAGTCAGAATCAGTACTGAATACTAATCAAAAGTCTGATCGTCTTATGTCTTACATGGCTCCATAAGATGATTACGACAAATGGCACAATTGTCAACAACAATGTCTATATAGGGTGATTAGCATAGGCTGTAGTAGACTATCAAGGTGCGATGAGACCTACCCCAAGCCCACAATGCGACAGCATTCCACTATAGCAACATACAAGTTAGCAACTAGACCCTCAAAAGCAGTAAAAACAGAGAATTAGAATACCTTTCTAACTTCAAATCGCTTTTTCTCTGGCTTCGCCTTGACGATGGGTGTATCTGTGGGTGGGACGGAATCGACTTCCATCGCTGAGTCAGTCATCTTCACGCCGTGCTTGAGGTGTCCCGATAGATCTTTAGTTCAAAGCAGTAGAATGCAGATAATCAGGTGCAACTGCCAAATATGTAGAGTATCGAAAGCTGAGCAATGGCAGAAAGAAAGGCAGATGTCGGGCGAAATGTGAGATCGACGAAGAGCCTACAGACACACCGCCGCACGAGAGCTGTTCGCTACGCAATAAACGTGACCAGACCAAAAATTGAATATTCAGAGCTTGAATAAATATCAGTCCAGCAGTCGTTTATATATTGTTTACTGAAAGATCGCTCAAGTATTAGTGAGTATTATTATATATAAAAGCATACAAACTACAAAAATATGGGTGAATGGGGGAAAAAAAATATGCCTCAATCGTTTATAAGCTTTCCACTAGATTACATAAATACAAGTTTTTTTACCACTCGAATCCCAATCAAGCCAATTTTTTCAGCCATGATTAACCACTTAGATGAAACCGACTCTGTTGGCAACGTCAAGAACGTCGCTCTCCGACGCCAATCTTATGTAGGCCTTCTTCTGGCCAGTAGGACTGTATAACATAAGTTAGCATGCAAAACTCACAGTTTGCAACTTAACAGACTAAGGTGTTAGATAAACTTACGTAATGAGAGTGGTGATCTTGGAAACATCGACGCTGTACAGGCTCTTGAAAGCGTCCTTGATATGTCTCTTGTTGGCCTTGATGTCAACAATGAAGACAATGGTGTTGGACTCCTCGAGCTTCTTCATGGTCGACTCATTGCTGTGGGGTCCGATGATAACCTTGTACTGGTCGAGACGCGGAGCATGAGCAATCGACTTGCGCTGGTACTTAGGTGTACGGGGGAGACGGAGGGTGACCGGTCGGTGGAAGGTAGTCGAGGTGCGGACCTTGGTGACCTTGTTTCCGTGCACGCCCTTAACGACGGCCTTCTTGGCGGCAACAGCCTTTGAGGTGGCAGATGCTAATAAGAAATTTGTTAGATATCATTCTACTCTTGGTATATGCTTCTGCAGATGGTAGATGAATTTGCGTATGAGTTCATATTCCTCTTTTCTTTGTCGTTCTTTCCCATCGTTCATGATGCCTTCAGACGCTGAAATAAAAAAAATGTATCGCTAATATAATAGTGTAATCGACATCTGACCGTCTTATCAAAGAGAGCAGTAACTGTAGACGAGCTACTTAAAAATCCGACTCTCGCCGCCATCGATCTCGAGAAAGCATGCAACCAACGAATTCAGAGCCAAATATGAACTCATACACAAATAGATCCACCCAATCTGAACATTCAAGTATCAAATTAGTCTAGTTAACACTTACATTTGGGTGCCATTACTGATTTGATGTTGACTTTGCTGGTGGTACAGTCGTGAACTTGCTCGCAAGCTTGACTTGACTCGGCGCAGCGTCGCGTTGCTCCCAACGATTTAAAGATGTGACTGCTAAAATTAGGGTCTAGCCCTAAGTAATATGCACAGCCATATGTGGCTGTGTTAGTCATTGGATTACGGTATACAGGTTAGGGCTCTATTGTGAGGCTGGCGAACGCGACGCGACTATACGCGTAATCAATAGTTCAGAATCAGGAAAGATGAGCCTGTCCACTCCGCATGGTAGCAGGCAGGCCGAAATATGGTCGGGCGAGATTGATGCCACAGTTTTTGAAGAAGAGTGCGGGGTACAAATTCAACTTTGGGGACATACGACAAAGAAGACGAAGGAGGCGTCAGCAGCGAAGAAACGAAAGACTGCAGTGCCGACAGCGGCAGTGCAACGAGAGAAACTATTTGGGGACAGCAGTCTGAGTGCGATAGCTTGCGTGAATGTATATCAAATTCCTATATGGATGGTTTCGGGACCGATTTTATCGGTGTAAGTTTGGTTGATCTGTGCTGTAGAGACGCTGCTAACATTGTTGAAGATATACAACTGATGCCAATTCCGAGGCATTTTTTAATCGGGTTTTTATGACTGCAGTATGCGTTGAAATTGGTATTGCTGATAATATTTGTCTGCTTATACTAATGCTCATTGTGTTATTTTAGACTATTTGTGAAGGAGGCGTACTTTCCCGTGCACTGATACTAAAGGCTGATCCTCCACTACCGTCAGTATCTGGACTGGTTCTCATAGGTCGTATAGTTAACGAACCGTCTCAGACCGCAAACGTGTTATCGTCGTCAGCATCTGGTAATGTTCTCGAATCTGCAGGTGAGGATCGAGTGCTGATTTCAGCCTTCATCCTGAACGCTGCTCACCGGTTATCTATAAGTGTGGATCAGACGACTATTCCTGCACGGCCGACTTTTTTGGCGCCTTCAGCAGAAGATATGAAGGACATATCTCTAACACAAAAGCGAAATGAAAAGCTAGAAAAACTATTAGAGCGCAGAGCGTCAACAAAAAAATAGCAGCATGTATGGATAATTAGTATATGGATATGGAGTTTTTGGCATTAATTAGGGATCCAAATTAAATAAAACTTTTTCAGTAAAATTAAAGCTATTGGTGGTAATATACAGTAAATCAAAAACTAAAGACGCCATAAAGAAACGAAAATCTAAACGAGATGGCGATGAACCAGCCAAGGAAGTGAGTAAAAAATCACCAGAGGTGAGATAAAATCAATCGACACCGATAAGCTCGCGACGCTGCTCATCAGTGAGCGGATCCAAGTCAGCGGCGTAGCTGACCTCAAGCATGTCTTCGATCTCCTCGCTGACTGTGCGTAGCTTGTCTCTGGTCTGCTCGATCGCCTCGGCGCCGGCGACGAGACGAGCTGGAGGGTTTTCGATTCCGGCGACACTCATGATGGCAATGACGATGTCCTTCACGAGCAAATCAGGCGAGAGGTCTTTGCAGGAGAGCAAGGCGCGAACGGTTGCGCTGACGGTGTTCTTGTAGTGATCCATCTGCTTGGTGAAGGCTACAGGAGTGGCAAGCGCTGCTTCAAGCGGGGGCTCGACGACAGTGACTTTGACATTAAAAGGAGCGATCTCGAAAGCAAGGGCCTCCGTGTAGCCTTCGAGGGCATGCACTGCAGCAGAGACAAGGCCAAGGGAAGGCGTGCCCATTTGGCCGACGATGCCAGTGACTGCAAGTATATGACCTGATTTCTGGCGCCGGAGGACGGGAAGGACTGTTGTGATGATATTGACCGGTCCGTAGAATGAGGACTCGAATTGGTCGCGCAAATGCCATTCGGAAGCCTCCTCGAGAGCGGAGACCACGGTTTTCACGGGACACACGACGACGACGTCGAGGCGGCTCCATTTGATGAGGATCTCGGCAAGCGCGGACTGGCAGAGCGGTCTGTTGCGTGGATCGAGCTCGCAAACGAGGACGCGTGCGTCTGAGTACGTAGGGACGAAGGCGGCGGTGACTTGCTGGATAGCGTCTGGCTTGCAGCCCAGAGCGACAAGATGACCCTTTGCGAGGACGTCGTGAGCGAGCTCGCGGCCGAGGGCCGAGGCGGCGTCGGAGATGAGCCAGATCTGGGGATGGAGCAGGTGTGCCTTTGCGGACGGAACCTGGGCACGCGACGACTCGGGCTCCATCGCGAAGCTATGGAGACCTGGGATACTAGCGAGGCCTGGGTACCCTAATGACTTGCGCGACGCCATAACGGTGCTTGCACACTTCTTGCCAACGCGTCTCGGGAGCGTCTCGGTTCTATCTCGAGCTCGGGTTCCACATCGGCCTTCCGGCGGAGGTCCCGCTGAGGTCCCGCTTGGGTATCAGCACAAGGGTATTGTGTATAATGTCAAAGCTCAGCAAAGTATTCGCAATAAGTTGCTCTCTTCTTCTTCTTCCTAGCTTTCTTCATATAAACCCAATGTCCGTAACCGACGCCGTCATTCCCGCAATCACGGTAGACCACCTCACGTACGCCTTCCCTGGCGGTGTCGTGGGCCTCCATGACATCTCCTTCGACCTCGCGTCGCATTCTCGCACTCTGCTCGTCGGCGCGAACGGCGCCGGAAAGTCGACCCTACTCCGCATTCTCGCTGGCAAGACTCTCGCCAAGGCCGGCTCCGTTCGCGTTCAAGGCTGTGACCCCTTCCGCTCCGCTCTCGCCGGCGTCACCTACCTCGGCACTGAGTGGGCTTCCAACGCGACCGTCCGCCACGACATGGCTGTTCCCGTCCTGCTCTCGTCTGTTGGCGGAGACGCATACCCCGACCGCCGCGACGAGCTCGTCGAGATACTTGACGTCGATCTGGCCTGGCACATGCACGCCGTCTCTGATGGCGAGCGCCGCCGAGTGCAGCTCGTCATGGGTCTTTTGCGTCCGTGGTCCATCCTACTGCTCGATGAGGTCACTGTTGACCTCGATGTACTCGTCCGCTCACGTCTCCTCGCGTTTCTCGAGCGTGAGACCTCGTCGCGCGACTGCGCTGTTGTCTATGCCTCTCACATCTTTGATGGTCTCGCCGAGTGGCCTACAAACCTTATACATATCCACATGGGCCGTATTCTTGAATGTGGCAAGCCAGCAGATATTATCGCAAACACAAGTTTGCCAAAACGTGCTACTACGCTCACCTACAACAGCAACTCTGCCCTTTTGGAGCTGGCGCTCAAATGGCTATCCGAAGATCTCAAGGACAGAGGCCGCAGAGAAGACGTCAAACGCCTTCGCTGGGACGAAATCTCAAAGAACGACAAAGACGGAGGAATGAATTTGAGCGCCTTTGATGCGTACTTCAAGTTTTCGCGTGCTCGTTAATTGTTTTAAGTTGACTGTCCATCAACGAGACATACAGTTTTCTTAAGATGGAGTCAGCTTATTTGCTTTTTTTTGGTTTTTGTAATGATTTATTTTAGTGTTCATCTCGTTCTTATGCTTTGGAGTCACGGACGCATTTTGACCTTTCAACATGGATCAAAAGTTATCTTTCAACATTATTTTCGGCGTTATTTCTTTCCAGGATTCAACTTCATTTAAGAATTACATTTCAACCTTTTGGTCACAGATACAGTAGACAGCTTCTTTTCAACATCAAATCGCTTCTATATTCAACACTTAGTCTACAAGCGCTGCCGTCAGCCATGCATACACATCTTTGTTTTCATATTGCTGCGTTTTAACTAAACTGAAATTTAATAAAAAAAGATGGTGTTCTACATCGACACACCATGAAAATGTTCTACCACCTTCAATCGTATATTTCAATAACTCATATTTTAGTTCAGACAAAATAAAAAAACAAAAGCTTCACAGAATTACATGTGAACCAAAATGAATAATGCATATCGCGTTCACCTCCGTCACGCACGTATAACAATACGACAAAAAAAGTATACATCGGAGGCATCTCCAACTCACGCTTCCCAAGCTCATATTCCTGCTCTATTCCACATTACATATAACAAGATATATGTGACTGACCATTAACTAAGACATATACTAATTTTTTTAAAAGCATTAATTTTCTAGTTTTAAAATTTCATCAATCCCAATCAACGCCTTATTTACTTGGCGGCAGCAGCCATCTTGTTCAAAGCCGAGCCATACTTAAACCATTCAATCTGCTCCTGGTTGTAAGTCTGGGCCAACTCAGTCTCCCAGGTCTCACCATTCTTCGGGTGAACGACAAGCTTCAAGTTTTTACCAGGTGCAAGGGTTGTGACACCAATGATGTCAACCTTGTCGTCAGGATTGATACGGTCGTATGCGCTAGGGTCAGCGAATGTGAGGGGAAGCAAACCCTGCTTTTTCAAGTTGGTCTCGTGGATACGAGCGAACGATCGGGCAATGATGGCAAATCCACCAAGGTAACGGGGCTCAAGAGCCGCATGCTCGCGCGAAGAACCCTCACCGAAGTTTTCACCACCAACAACCACCCACTTCTGGTTGTGGTCTCTGTAGTATCCGGCAACGTCAGGAACTCCACCGTACTCACCAGTCATGAAATTCTTGATGGTGTTCGCCTTGTCGTTCTCAGCGTTAATAGCACCGATCATGTAGTTGTTGGAAATGTTCTGGAGATGTCCACGGTACTTCAACCACGGGCCGGCCTGAGAGATGTGATCGGTGGTGGTCTTACCCTTAGACTTGATCAGAATGGGAAGGTCAAAAGCATCCTTGCCATCCCAGGCAGAGAAAGGGCTCAGGAGCTGGAGACGGTCTGAGGTAGGCGCGACATCGACGACGACAGTGGAACGGTCCTCTGGAGGAGCCTGGTAAGTGTCATTACCGGGGTCGTAACCAAGAACAGGCAGACCAGCACCACTGGGTGCAGCAAGCTTAAACTCGTTACCATCCTTGTCCTTCAACGAGTCGGTAAGAGGATTGAATCCGAGATCACCAGAGATGGCGAAAGCAGTGACAATATCGGGCGAGGCAACAAAAGCATGGGTGGCGGGGTTGGAGTCGTTACGTCCAGTGAAGTTACGATTGTAAGAAGAGACGATAGTGTTCTTGTCGCCCTTCTTGATGTCGCGACGGTCCCACTGTCCAATACAAGGACCACAGGCGTTGGCGAGTAAAAGGCCGCCAAACTCCTCAAAGACCTTGAGCTGACCATCACGAGCGATAGTAGCACGAATCTGCTCAGACCCGGGAGTGACGGTAAAGAGAGCCTTGGCCTTGATACCGTGGTCAAGAGCGTCCTGAGCAATAGATGCCGACCGGGACATGTCCTCGTAAGAAGAGTTGGTGCAGGAGCCGATAAGGGCGACCTTGACCTCGAGAGGCCAGTCGTTCTTGATCGCAGTCTCCTTGAGCTGCGAGATGGGGGTGGCAAGATCGGGAGTGAAAGGACCATTGACATAGGGCTCAAGAGTGTTGAGGTCAATCTCTACCAGCTGATCGTACTCAGCACCCTCGTCAGCCTTCAAGAATGTACTGTACTTGTCAGCGAAGTCAGAGACGAAGCTGCGCTTGGTGGCATCTAGGTAATCCTTCATGCGAGCGTTGTAAGGGAAGGTTGAAGTAGTGGCGCCAATCTCGGCACCCATGTTGCAAATGGTGGCCATACCAGTGCAAGAGAGTGACTCGACACCCTCGCCGAAGTACTCGACGATGGCACCAGTACCACCCTTGACGGTAAGGATTCCAGCGACCTTGAGAATGATATCCTTAGGCGAGGTCCAGCCAGATATCGTACCGGTAAGCTTGACACCAATGATCTTGGGAGCTTTAAGTTCCCAGGGAAGACCGGCCATGACGTCAACGGCGTCGGCACCACCGACACCGATGGCGAGCATACCAAGACCGCCAGCGTTGGGGGTGTGAGAGTCGGTACCGATCATAAGCGCACCGGGGAAGGCATAGTTCTCGAGGACAATCTGGTGAATGATACCAGATCCGGGTCTCCAGAAGCCGATGTTGTACTTTGCACAAGCGGTAGCCAAGAAGTTGTAAACCTCCTTGTTGATATCAACGGCACGAGCAAGATCCTTCTCACCACCAATCTGAGCCTCAATCAAATGGTCACAGTGGACAGTAGTGGGAGTGGCGACGGCGGGCAAGCCGGCGGACATGAATTGCAAGATGGCCATCTGAGCGGTGGCATCCTGACAGGCGACACGGTCGGGACGGAGTTTGAGGTACGAGACACCACGCTCGATGTCCTGTCCGGCGGGGTCGTCAAGGTGACCGTAAAGAATTTTCTCGGCGAAGGTAAATGGTCGCTGAAGACGGCCGCGAACGATTTCGAGATTCTCGACGTTGTTCTTGTAGTTGATGTATGAGCCCTGCGAGAAGAGTTAGCCGGGTACAATTTCGGAAGCCTGCGTAGGCGAGGAGCGTGACAGGAAGGAAAAACAAAGGACAATTACCTTCTCCCAGTTGTTTTGGCTAACCTTCTCATCGACGAGGGTAGCAAGAGCCCGGGACTAAAATGGCTGTGTTAGACCGGAGAACAAGAGCGGAGGGCGGTCGGAAAAACATACCGAGGACTTATTAAGACGAGCAGCGGAGGCGCCCTGAGAAAAGGAGTGGGTTAGCGGGGTTGCGGAGAAGGCATGCAGCAGACCATGGTAGGGTACGTACGGACTTGAGAGCTGCGAGCGCGGGCAAGCGGGCGTTGAGCAGCATGATTGGAGAGGAGGAGGTCACAAACTGCAGAAGCGCGATGGTGGAGAAGAAGGCGCTGGATCGACGGGGAGATTTATTTGCGGTGAGCCGGCAGTGACGAGCGAGCCAGCGGAGGGCGCTAGTCCTGAATTGAGCAATAAACTTTAAATTTTGACCTGCAGACCAGAGATTAGGGTTCAGGTGTCGCATGGTTGCGAGAGATATGCGGGCAACCCCGAGGCAGGCCAATCAGGAGCGCCGCAGTTGCTTATACTGACCCGCGGCCTTCCGACCTCGCGCCGGCGGGCGAATCATCTCCAAAAGATTTCAAACTGGGCGGAGGAGCGCGTTCTGTCTGCCTGCGCCCGCAACGTTGATCGATTGATCAATATGATATGATTGATTGACTGATTGATTGATTGATTGACTGGAGAGAGGTTAATGAGGATTTGTGAGCGTGTGTGTACTCAGGAATATGCTGCTCTGCTGCTCTGCTGCTCGTTATGGGCCAGCAGCCTCTGCTTGTCCGCGAGAGGCGACGGATGCACGCCCCGCACGCTTCCGATGGCAACGCCTCATACTCTTCCCAGTCCTCGCCTCTCTCGCGATAGCTGGGCCCTGCCGTCGTCGGCAACGCACAAGCCGACAGTTTAGACTAGCCAGCAGACTGCAAACGTAACTGTAGCTTAGATCATCCCGTCAGGCAGACGTCGCAAAGTCTGGGGTATATCTGGTGCGGCTCTCCGCCTCCGCTCTTCTTCATCTTTTCTCCCACAGAAGCCCTATTCAGTCGCGTGCTCAGTCGTTGTGTGTTCAGTCGTTGTAATGTCAACCCCGTACTTCTTGCTTGGTCATACCCGTGATGATTCTGATTGAAGTGTGACGCCTGTATGACCCTGTACGACCATTGTCCTGCTCCCGAGATAACGCTTCTCTGGCTCTGCTCGGATCCTTTCTCTCGCCTCCAGGCATGATCTGGTTTCTCCCATCATCAGCTTCACCATTGCCTCATCCAAGTCGTTCTCTACATTCTCTTCATTCTTTATTCTTCCGCTCGTAGCCAGACACCATGCCTTCTGCTGTCTGCCTGTGCGACCAACTTCGACTTGCCATGATCTCTCCGTCTATTGTCGATTGTCAGTCGGATACAATCCTTTTCTGCATACAAACTCACTACTTCTTGCCACCACAGTTACCTTTGTGCGCTTTCTCGCTTGCTATTGTCCTGCTCTTTACCACTTTGTCTTCTCTCTTGATGCATTCTTCCTATTCTAGAAGCACTCCTAAACTTTTTTATGCACAAAATCTTGACTCTTGCCTCAAGCTGTACGTTTCAGAGAATTTTAGTGCATCGCGTGCTGCACATCCATCAAATCCCTGCTCTCTCCTCTCTTTCCTCAATATCTTTTCTTTTTTGCAGCACGCACTGATCTCATCGATCGCCGCACCGCTATCTCATTGGCTTACTTTCGTCTAAAGTTTATCATTCTTTTAAAGCATTTTGTGGTCATTTTTACCTTGTGCTACGCCAAAAATCTGTACTATATCCTCATTGAGTATTCCAAATTTTTATCTGGATCACTAGATTTCCTAAAAGTTCTCTATTTATGTACCTCAAGCTCTGCAATTCCACTACATTATCATTGATTGCACTTTGATGTCGACCTTCAAATCACTCCTCTGTAAATATTATAGTTCAACTGTCTCAAACTGGCCAATTTGGGTTTGGGAGTCAGAATCCTATACTGGTGATATCATTCTAATTTCAGCAAATCTAAGAACTTAAGCTACTTGATCAAATCAGATAAAAGTCTACTATTTGAATTTAGATTATTGTCATCGCCTTCATTGATACTATGCTCTCATGATCCATTAATCTGTACTAGCCTATAACTGAAATGCTCTTCCTTATTTCTCATATCACGGTGCTGAGATCAATTTCTTTTACCACCTGTTAACTATCTCCTGTTCATCAGCCTCTGCCTTAAATTAGCTAGCTCTCTTTCTCCCATTCCTCAGCTTCTGCTTCTAACTAGCATCCTGTTTGAAAAACTTCTGTCTCTTTCTCCTTTTTTTAAAAAATTGCAAGCCCAACACAAAAGCTCACCCCTTTCCAAAATTTGAAAGCAACTTTATGATAGCATTGAAACTTGAAATCTCTCTTGGCTGGTAAATCCAATTTGCGCATGAAACCCCTTTTGATTAATAATGATTTTATCCTCTTCCTGTCAAGACAGGAAGACGTTAAGCTATTATGAAAACTTCAGCTATTTCAAATTTCGAATTCTTTCAGCCTTCAAAGCCCAACAAACAGCACCTGCAAAAGTTATCATAGCTGACAACCACTATTCTACTGATGAACTAGGCAAAGTTAAAGTGATAGACACTCAATTGATGCCGACTGAGGTCATATAATATTCCTGCACTGACTCTATTAATCCATCATCAGCAACACCTCCTCCAGGGCTTTCTTGAGCACTCCTGCCAATCGCTTAAATAAATGTGACAAACCCAGTGAAGGCATGTCTATGCCCTACTACCCTACATCCAGCTGTTTGAAAGAGTGAAAAGCTGTCTGATGGGCTCTATTATGCTGAAATCAACACCACTAAGCTGAACAAAAACTTGTCAGCCCTTGTGTGGCACACGGAATCAGTTAATATGATGGAGTCTACATCTATGGAGGCTATTGAAATGCAAGAAAATGAAATGTATTACTTTAAACAATGCCAACATTGCTGGAAAGAACAATAATAGTGATTACTATTGCAAATGCAGCCTGCCTATCTTCGGAGGAGTCAGACACAGCAAAGTTCAGAGTTTTCATCTCTACTAATTAGGCTGTTTGTTGAGCATTTGGTATTAAGATTTTTGTTATTGCAAGAGATACATGCTCAATTTATAGACAATACAAGAGTCTCTAAACCTTTTTCTAGCATTGAAACACAATTGCTTACAAATACAAGAGCATCCTGAGGGCTCATTTTGAGCCCTCAATCTAAGCCTTGCTAAGCTCTGATCTAAGCTTCACTCCAGCCTGTTTTCTAATACTGAAACACAATTTCAGCAAGTCATAAGTTTGTTCATAGCAAAGTTGATAGAGTTCTTATCTATGCTGATGAGGTTGTTTGTTGGGAGTTTAGTGTAAAAGTTGTTACTATTGTTATTGATAGTGCTAATAGACACTGGGGAGCTGGGGGTCTATATATTGACAAAATAAGACCATGCCACCCCTGAACTTTCTTCAGCTTCCTCTAAGGCTTCTTTCTGATATTGGAACACAATTTCCAACAGTACCTCTTGTGTTTCTGTAATAATAAAACAATCTTTACACCAAACACACAACAAGCAACTCAGCAAGCTGTCACATCAATATGGATAACAGCTCTATTAACTTTGCTAAGTGTTATTCTTCATCCACTGACAGGCAGCATTTGCAAGAGGTTATGAGCCCTAAAGCGATTTCCAGCTCTGGTGAAGTTGCCATCTCTTAATGCTATAAAATACTCTAAATGGTTCTTTGCCTTGAAGATGGTTCTCATGCAAAAGGATTGGTGGAGAGTTGTGGGTCAGGAACTGCATGACTCATGTGTCATCATTGGTGCCCCATACTGAATTTGAAACTGTCAATAGACAGGCTATCATTGTGTCAATGACAAATGGTTGAATGTTTAGGCTAGAAATCACCACTATCTATATGCAGGGCAGTAATGCCATGAAGGCTTGGGAAAATCTTCACAGCGCGCACATGAGTAATGCAGTAGGGCTGAAGGCTTCTTTATTTGCAAAGCTTTTGTCTCTCCAGTTGGAGAAGGCAACACCGACAAGCTTTGAAAGCCTGGAGTGCAAGTTTGCTAGCTTGATAAAGAAGCTGGAGCAGCTGGATGTCAAAATATTTAAATATCTTTCTTTATCTTTCCTAAAGCATTTGCCTGATGAGCTTGAAGGAACAATTGCCATTTTGGAGCAGCAAAGATCGAGCTCATTGAGGCAGAGGCTGTCGATTGCATGACAACATACTTGAAAAGAAAGTTTAGGACAGTCAAACCAGTGCTAGTGGAAGTTCACTTGCAGTAAGAAAGTCCAAGAAGAAGAAGGGTATGTCTTGATGGCCATGAAGAGGGACACTACAGGAGGGAATGTCCGAAGCTGAAGGAGCAGAAGGAAAGTAACAAGAACTTTCTGTTCCAGGTTGCAGCAGTAAAGATCTGTGATGATCAGCAGCAAGTTCAGAAAGCAAAGGCAGTGGATAATAGCTTTGGAGGAGTGCTTGAGGAAGGAGGGTAGTTCATTGACATAGGGGCTACCAGGCACATGACATCCAATAGAGTGTGTCTCCAGGATTATCAACCTCTAGATCGGTCTTGGAGGTTGCTAATGGGCAATACATGAGAGCTGTGGGCTAAAGCAATGCATTCAGAAGCCAAGGTCTTTCTTTGGCAAAGGAAAGAAAGGAAAGACCTACAGAGTGGTTATCAAAGATGTGTTGCATATTCCAGATGCAAATATGGAATGGTGTCAACAGGGATCTACATAAGGATGCAGGTCTGAACAAATGCAGAAGCATAAAGGTGCCAGAGGCCTAGATGATCACATCTCAGTATGCAGATGTGAATCTTGTGCAGCAGCAAAGTTGCACAGACTACCTTTAGTGAAAGCACAACTAAGACAACAAGACCTTTCAAGTTGATGCATAGTGATGTTTGTGGACCAGTGAAATCTTCTTTTGATGATCACAGATATTTAGTGACTATGATTCATGGCTATTCTCATTATGTGACAGTTTACTACATGAGGAATAAGTCAGCAGATGCAGCAGCAGCCATCAGTACACGGATATTAATTATTACTCAGCTGAGCAGCAAACTCAGATTGAAGATAAACTATATTGCGCACTGACAATGGTGGAGATTATATCTCAAATAATCTTGAGGAATTCTTGCATTGAGCAACAAAAAACAGTGCCAGTAACTGCATAGGAATATGAAGTTTTAGAAAAAATAAATAAAACATTTGACAGAAAAGGCATTGAGTATTTTGATTGAAGCAGAAGAAAAGTTTTGGGCAGAAGCTGTCAACTATGCAGTGCACATTCTCAACAGAATTCCATGCCGGGCAATAGAAAAGAACAAGACACCACTGGTGATATGAGCTCTACTTTGGGAGACAGCCTGATGCTTCAAATTTAAGGATTTTTGGAAGTACAAACATGGGTTCATCACCAGAAAACTCATGAAGCAAGCAAATTTTCAACCAGAGCATTCAGAGGGCGGTGATGGTTGGATATTCAAGCTAGAAAAAAGCTTATCAGAGTTATATTCAATCACAAGGAGTGATCAGTGCCAGGGACGTTGTCTTTAATGAGACAACATTAGGGCTTGAATGGTTCAAGCTAAGCAGGCTAGTCAGTTCTAGCTAGACCCAGAGAGAGCTTCAGTTTCATGAAAATTCAACAATTCGGAAGCATGATTGGATTTCAGGAAGATCATCTATCTAAAAGATGATGGATCAAGTGGTACTGAATTTGGAGATGACAATGAAGAGAGGAGCGATGATGAATTTCTTGATGATGAGATGGATATTGAAAGTAGAGATTCAGAAGTCTCTAATGAAAGGAGTCGCCAATTATCAGCAGAAACACAAATGAGCAAACGAAAATAATTGACTTTGATGCCTATGATGATGAAGAAATGGACTTAGTATAGAATGTACCAGATGAAGATGAAGATGCAAGATGCAAGATTTATGATACAAAATTCATAGAAAAGGAGTCTGGATGGAAATGGGATCAATGCAGACAGAATAGTTATGGACAATGCTTGATCTGAAGATGAGTTGGTTACAAGTTCAGCTCTGGCATGGGCTGTACAAACAGATAATGCGGCACAGCCCGGGTCGATTGAGCAGACAAAATCAAATACTGAATGGATTATGGAAAACAGGTCTGCAAAGATGAGCTCAAGTCTCTGAGAGTAAATCAAGTATGGAGATGGAGTACTTAAGTGGTTAAGTGGTAGATAAGCTATTTGCTTCTAAATGGGTATCCAAAAACAAATATGGCAAGGATGGACAACTCACAAGATACAAAGTGCAGATTGTGGTTTGATCATTTATGAAACAGTATGAGATGGATTATGAAGAGGCATTTGCACCAGTTATCAGATTTGAGTGAATCAGAGTACTCTTGGCACATCTAGTAATCAATGATTATTGTATTCACCAGATGTGTATAACAACAGCATTTCTCTATGGCTAGTTAAATAAGGAGATAAGGAGATTTACTTGCTGCCCCCACCAGGATGCTATCAGAACAACAGAAAAATGTGGAGGCTTTAGAGAAGTCTTTATGGGCTGAAGCAGGCCCTAGGAGTCGGAATGAGCTTTTGTACGAATATTTGGTGAAGAATTTGTATCTTAATCAAGCAGTGACTATAGGATATACAGAAACAGCAAAGTGAATTTACTGCTGGCAGCATATATGGATGATCTAATAATCACATGAAAGGATCTCGAGATATAAACTATTGCAAATGCTGATTGTCAGTGGAAGAGTCAGATATAGCAAAATTCATAGAGTTGTTATTCATGTCGATGAGATCGCTTATTCAGGGTTTTGTGTTAAGGTTTTTAATGTTGATACTGTTGTTAATGCTAGATACTAGGGAGGGAAGAGGTCCTTATATGTACAAAAGAAAGGTAAGCCGCCCCTCTAAACAGCCTCTCTAAGCCTCCCCCTGAACTTTCCAAGGCTTCCTCTAAGGCTTCTTCCTTCCTGACATTGGAACACAATTTCCAACATAAACAACTTCAAAGAGAATATGAGAAAAAGGTTTTTCAATTGACAGACTTTAGAGAAACAAGAATTCCTTGAGTGAAAATAAATAGAAACAAAATGAGAGGACACTGAAGACTAGTCAGAAGAAATATGCAAAACAGGTGCTAGAGAGTTTTGGGATATAGGACAGCAACCAATATCGATACCTATCCTATGGACATTGGTGTATGTGACATTATCCAAGAAAAAGAGTCCAACAGACAAGGATGAGGAAAAAAGGAAATACTGAAAATATCCTCTCAGAGTGCAGTTGGAAGTTTAAATTATTCAGCAATTGGAACAAGACCAGATATTGCAAATGTGGTGGGAGAATTCTCAAGGTTCAATCCAAACTAGCAAACTGCATTCGGCCGCAGTTAAAAGAATCGTGAGGTACATCAGAGGAACTCTAAGCATGAGAATCACATTCAGCAAGGATCAGGGACATTGATTTCAGGGCACTCGGATGTAAATAATGCAACTGATCTCAACAAAAAAAATCATCTTCTCAATATCTGTGTCCTGTGCAAGGAGGAGCAATTAGCTAGAAATCCAAGAGGTAAAAATCGATTGCAGTATCCACAGCAGAGGCAGAATATATATTGCTTTCTAAAACTTGTTTCGCAAGAAGCTAGATGGCTGGAAAGACTTTATGTGTGGAGCTTGCCAAGACCCAATCAAGGTTGTAGAAGACAACCAAGGAGCAATCAAGTTGGCCGAAAATCCACAATTTCATGAAAGAGCCAAGCACCTTGATCTCAGTAACAATTTGCCAGAGAAGCAACCAATAATGGGATTATCAGTATTTTTTGATGCAGCACTTAAGATGTGGTTGCCAAAATTTTGACCAAAGGGATAGCTAGGGATCATTTTGAGAGGCTAAGAGTAAGTGAATAGGATAACTCTATCAACTTTGCCATGTCTGATTCTTCCACTGATTTTGCAATGAAATTTTTATTGCTGTGGCCTGGTACTGAAAACCCTTGCTCCTTTCCTTTTATTACATTTCTTGCTTCCATTTTTGGCAGTCTTTTCTGCAGTGTCTCTCTTCAACACACTTAAACATGTGTAATTTTTTTCCTGGGTTTCTTACTGCAAGCACATTTCCACTAGTACTGTTCTTATTCTCTTGAACTAGTACTGTTTTTATTCTCTTGATACTGTCAGGTATGTTGTCACACCACTGACAGCATCTAGCACAGTGAGCACATGTTTCTACTTCTCTGAGATAGCAATCACCCCCTCAAATTCATCTTGCAAAGCCCAAAAAAAGATGGAGGAATAAATATCATATATTTTGATTCAGCCATTCTATCAAGCTTGTAATACAGTGTTCAGAGGTTTCAGAACTTGCTGGTGTTGCCTTCTCACCCTCAGGATAGACAAGCATTTTCTAACCAAAGAATCTGCCTTCACTCCCACTGTCTGTGCTCTGAAGTCTTTCCCAGGCCTCCCAGGATTACCACATTTTAAATAGCAATAATAATTCTTGACCTGAACAGTTTACATTAACACAATGATAGCCTATCTGTTGACATTGCTTGTTGAGTTGCATGTTGAGTATTTGGTGTTAAGATTGTCTGTATTGTTAAAAAAACAACGAAAGATACATGCCCATTCACTATATAGACATTAGATGTTCGAACCTCTTTAGAGACCTGTTCTTAGGTCTCCTTGCCAAGCCTCACTAAGTGGAGCTCTCCCTATGCCTCCGCCGAGCCTGTAACTAACATTGGATCATGGTGTCCAACACTTAACACTATATTTTATCAATAACAACAGTCTCTGATGCTGAACACTCAGCAAGCGATCTCATCAATATGGTTAGCAGTTCTATCAATTCTGCAATGTCTGAATATTCTGCTGAGAATTTGTATCTGCAAGGATTGATGTACTCAGATAGCAGATAATTGTATGGCTAGGCAAGAGTCTGAATCATGGGGATCCGTGCCTGAAAATTGCCGAAATTGTTTACCTCTGGATATGGAGCAGGACAAAGAGAACTCATAACCTGTTGTAGTTGTTTGAAGTTATGCTCCATTGTCAGGAAGAAGCCTGAGAGGAAGCTGAGGAAAGTTCAGGGGGTGTATGCTTAGCAAGACTATTTCAGGTGGTGGATTAGCTCTTATTTTGTCTATATATTGACCTGCAAGCTCCCCAGTGTCTAGTAACATTATCTACCAAATTAGCAACCTTAACACTGAGCCCTCCAAGCAATCTCATTAATATGGATAAGAACTCTATCAATTTTGCTATGTCTGATTCTTCCACTGACAGGAAGTATTTGCAAGAGTAATCTGGTAATTTCGGTAGACTGCATTTGATGCTCCCTCTATAATGGATGCAAAGTAATTGCTAAATACATTATCAATTTCTCATGTTCAGGGTGTAACTAATGCCTCTTTTTTTGTGTCAGCTTGCCAATGCAGCACAGAGAAGGGAGCTGCTGCTTAAAGAATGCAATGGCTCTGCAAACCTTAAACCACTGTTAACCTAACCTTAAATTACATATAGTAAACTCACTCAACTGCTTCATTCATAGCTTCAACTTCTACAGCAGTATTATTAAGATTGCTGTTATAGCAAAATAACACATAGCCGGGTCATGGTTTTCAGCCTATGTGAATTTGGGAATTTTATGTAGGCTGTAAGGCCAAATGCTTCAATGACTTTTTGTTTCACTATGTGGCAATAAGTTAGGGTGTTTGTAATGACTTGGCTACTACATATGGTCATTAAATTTAAATTATCAACATCATCTAAAGAAAGGTATAAGAAAATATATCAGATTCAAGCCTGATTAGATTCAAAAAGATTGTGGTACAGCTATTACTGTTACAGATTTTTGCTGTTATCCATCACAAGCTGTGCAGAATTGTTAGAAGAGCTTAAATTCAAATTCTCTTATAAGGTTCAGGTTGTGCATTTGAGAATAATAACGCAGCAGAAGAAGCTACTGAATAAGGATAGAGACTGCTGCAATTTGTGGAAATAATTATATTTGGAAATGTCAAGCCAACAAATGAGGGATCAGACAAGCAATAGATGAGATAACTTTAGCCAGACCAGATAAGAACATACATTTTATGTGTCATGCATTTTTCCTATTTTATGAAGTCTCTCAGATAGAGATTGCAGATCTGAGACAATACACTTTACTGCTAGAGCTGCAAAAAAAACTTTGGTTAATTCCTGTCTTTTTATTTGATTGTCAGCTATAATATACTATACATATAGCATTTTCAATTAAGCTAAAAGGTTGAACCTGCTTTAGCGGAGTATTCAGATGCAGCAGATCTCTCCGTCCTATTACAAATCATGCCTTTAAAATTCCTATTTATCATTAAAAAGTCCCGTAAAAGTTGTTTTAGTTACCTTATCGAAATTTGCCCACATGCCATGCATTCGAGCAATACGGAAACCTCTCCACTCATTTGATGAGATTGCATCATTGTCTAGTACCGGTTTAGACTCGGCTTCAGACATTTGAAAAGTTTCTTCCTCAATACCTCTCAATTTCTTCATCTTTTCAAAGTAATGATGTGGATCTGGAATCTCTGTCCGTTTCGTGTTTTTAAGTATATTCAACCCCGTTGGCTCTCTATTTAATCTCGAAAGTGCTGGTGTACCCATGAGAAATTGATATGGACGCTTCAAACCTCTCTGTTTCTGTAACATGTCATCTACAGCATTGATCGCTGAATGCTGTAAAGCCGGTATCTCGAAAGCAGGGGTATTCAACTTCTTCCAATTCTGCCAATTTTGATCACGACCGATGACCACTTTTAGCGATCGCAAAAAAGCTGCATCCAAATCAATAGCGTTTAAGCTGGTAACCCTGCCAATCGACTCTTGAACACCTGATATATATTTAATAAATTCACTGTCGGTAATGGGAGGATACAGAACGCTTCTATTTGGGAAAGCGACTGCTTGCTTCACTGAAGAATCCTCATTGCTCAAAGAGTCCTCATTGCCACATAACAGGTCACATAGGATATATATCTGACTGTATATCGTCCGTCTGAATACAGTGTCGCTCAACTCAAGTTGAAACATGGATTTACTGGTTAACCATTTAGGGACAAACATTTCACTTTCATCGTTATTTTCGTCAAAATCACCAGATGTCAACTTCAAACCAGGATTATTAACTTCAGTGTCTGAGGAAGTCGTAGTATTTGACGGTTTTTCACTAGGGGCGCCAACTGATGAATATTTTTTTAGTTCAGCAAGCACATTAGTTATCTGTAACCGGAATTTCGCTCTCTCGGCAGGTTGAGAGAATAGGGGGATTGGATTAGCGAAATATTGCTGCAAAGCCCAGAAGCTGTTGTAGACGGCATCTACGCGTAGAAGTCAGTATAGTCATTGACTACTATAGCTATGATATGAATCGTTACCGTCGTCATCGCGATCCCATTCGGTAATGTTATCGACGTCAAATTCACCTCGTTGATTCACTCCAGAACGTTCACTTAATGGGAACGCTTTACCAAGGAATGCGAGAATTCTTCCTGAAAATGAAGAATGCTGCGTTTTTGATAATCTTTTCAGGAGCGCGTTACATATTCGAATTAAATCGGTTCCTGGTCGTCGAGCGCCATTGAGATTCTAAATTAGACAAGTCAGAGGCTGCTAGAGGATGGATAAAACATCATCATTTGGCATACTGAAGCAATCAGTGACTCGCGAGCCTCTAGGAAAGGCCAGAATGTTTGACACCAGTCAATAGTTTGAATCTCGAATAAATCTTCGAGATATTCATGTACCATTCGTAGCTCGACATGCCCTGTACACAAAAGTTGCTAATTAGATAGTCCCTAAATACATGAAATTTGGATCACTTACCTGGGTTCGAAAAACCCCGCACAACATCGATTAAGCTACTCAATTGCCCTACCTTGAGGATCTCATCCTCAATGGCCGCATATTTAAAAAGCAAAAACTTTCCTTCGAATTCTAACGCCTGAACTATGGATCTCCCGGCGGCAGCGGCAAGAATTTCGTCAGCTATAGTATTAATTATCTGTAGGGCATCATCATCAATCTTGATTGGCGATAATAATGTGTTCTGCTGAGTCGTAAAGTAGCTGATCAGCTTCTCAAGGCTGGCAATGACCTCATTGGAGACTTGCCAGTCTTCCGTGGTGACAGATGGTGCCATTTTAGCAACGAGGCAGAACAGGATGCTAAAAGATATCAATAGGTCACTAATAAATGCCCTCAAATAACCAGATTCATAGTATTCTGTACAAAAAAAGGCAATCAAAATTATTCTGACTGTGAAGAAGGTTCGAAGAGTGCGCTGAAGTGAACTCCCAGGAGCTAAGGAGTTTATGTAACAAAGAAGGTTTGACGGCTGTGATGCTGTTCAGCATTCTCGTCCTGTACTTGCACTTCACGCTTTTGTTAAATTCCAGGACTTTATTCGAGCTGATCGTATATTGAGCATACCATATTTCGCATGAATTCAAAACTGCTTTGAATTTTTTTATTTATCAAGTCAAAGCGTTGAGCTGGTAGAGCCGTCTCGTCGGATACCACTTCTTTTTCTGATACTTGGCTGATATTTTCAAGAGGTTGAATTGAATATGGAGCAATCTACAATTGAGCTCCCAGCTGCTTCCAGTCGGGAATCTGTGGAAATTATGTCTTCAAAGTTTGAGAGTATGATCAATGATATATCTGCAAGAATGAATATTGTAAGCGAGTTATCTGATTCCTATTTTGTGGTCGGTTGGTGCTAATGGTGCTTTTGCTGTAGCTCATACAGCAAACTTGCGAATCCTCTGATAAGCATCATGAGCAATGTGTTTCCATCTCTAATGACGCAGCGTGGGAAATTGAGAGACTCAAGCTAGTGATGGAAAAATGCGACGATCTCGATCTAGAGTTTGCCAAAATCAAGAGGATCAGTGAGATTGTGTAAGTTGAGTGATTTTATTCACAGTTTTCATTTTCAGACAGCGGTGGCTGACTTTCTGACTCTTATCATTACAGAAAAGAATTCAAGCGTCGGATAGCTTATTTAGAAAAAGAGGTGTGATTCTTGAAAGCTTCTTTCTAGACTCAGTCTAATCTTGATTCATTGAGACGGCACACATGACTGCAATAGCGGAATGGTCAGGATGCGATAAGCGAGGGAACCTGGATAGGAATTGTGCTAATCCAGGGAATATCGAGTGTGCGAGACAGTAACTTGTCAGGAGCGAGTCGGGATTTGGCTTCATTGGTTGATATCTATATTGCCAACTTTGTTGGTGTAGAGAAGTATTGAAGACAAGAGTACTGACGACAGAGGATTGACGGACAACTTGACCAGTCAGCTTGGCTACTATTTTTACAGACTAGATACGGGTTAAAAGTGTAGGATAGCAATGCAAAATCTGAGCTTTATGAGGAGATTATTCAATGTAATAAATGTATTATCACTACACCACGAGTTTAAAGGGACTAAATAGTACAGTCCGCAAGGTTGCCAATGTCTAGACCAGATCTGGTCTAGTTCCCCACCAGTTCAAAAGGGCAGCCAGTCCGACACTGTCGAGCAGATCCGAGGCAACCTTGACGAGGACATACTCGCCGGGACGCTTCTCCTGGAAAATGCTAAACGACGAAATAAGTCAGTAAAGTGTAGCTAGGCGTTGAACTGTTAAGCCGGTATCATACTTGACGAAAGCGCCGGGGACGGTGCCGATGGCGAAAATGAGCAGACCCAGGTAGGCAGCGCCCTTCTGTGTGAGGGTACCAGTTGACTGTAGAATTGCAGCGACGGCATAGGTCTTTGCTGCCGCGCCGACGAGAGAAGATCCCCAGGCGGCGAGGGCCCCAGCGCCCTCTTTCGACTTGAGGAATTCCTCGGGGGTGTCTGACGCCTTGGCCCGCTCGTAGGCACTGCCGAAGAAAGGTGCGGAGAGGACGAGGCTGGTGCCGTGGGTGAAGGCAGTGCCAAGAGCAATAGCGCTGAGAAGGGGTTAGCAGAAGAGCAGAAGAGGATATTATAGTAGATCAGATCAAATTCAGAGCATGTCAAAGAATGTCAGAGTAACGCACCTGGGAGTAACAGAAGGAAAGTATTTAAGAGACATTGCGGACTATAAACAAAAAAAGACAAGAAACAGAGAACAGACAGAGAACAGGATATTTATATTATAAGAGCCCGTACCAAACTTAGCAGTGATCGTCACGACGTCATCAACGCGATAGTTGCGAGCTCGAGGCAGAGATCTTCGAGGTTGCGCTAACCGACTCAGCTGAATCTCATCACGCTTACATTTTGCAACACTTCTGAGGGGTTTGTGTAAATACATGAATCGGCTCGGATTTGATTGGCTGCCGCGGCTCAGACTCGACAACTTCGCACTTCAACCTCAGCTTTTTGCCTGTCTCCGAGAGCTCAGTCTTTTTGTAAGTCCATTCGTTTTCTAGGTGCAGCGTCGGCGACTTCAGAAAACTGACATCATCTTCGCAGTTTTCGCTCACTCGTAAACTGTTCGCTAAATATGGCTGGAGGAGGTCCTGTTCCGATTGCTCAGGTATGCTGCTGTTCCTATACTTCTGTCTTTGCATTCTGCTTTTTCAGCAGTCTAATAACTATTTGCCAGAAATATACTCTGCGATCGTCAGGAATATGGGAGAAGATTCGCAGGCTGCTTGTCTTGGTAGGTCACTCAGCAACTTCGCTGCCTTCGCTCACTACCGCCCCTGCTAACGCGCTGTTTGCTCTGTCCTAGGTGCCCAACAGATCGACCGGTAACCCTCTGGTGCCTTACTATCGTGTTCCCTCTACTGGCTCGCACCCCGACGCTGAACTCTATCGCGAGCCGAAAACTATTCCCGCATCCGATATCGCCAATAACCCATATTACAAACGCGACACCCGCCGCGCCTATCCTCAAGTCGCTTCATACAGTCAATCAGACATCGGTGGCCTTCTTCTCTATGGCTCTGCTGCTACTCCCCGCCTTGCAAAGGGAGAGACTGGCCAGCAAGCGCTCACAACCGTCAAGGACGGCTCCCTAAGTCTCATATCCGCTCTCGCTTCTCTTCCTAAGGAAATCGTGTTTGGCGAGGTTTTGGCTAAAGATGGACAGCCTCCTTTTCCTGCTCCTTTGACTAAAAAAACTACCTGGAAATTACTGGAAGAGCCTGAGAGTGGCATGTACCCTGACAAGTACCCTGTCCGGACGTTTACCTAAGCGGACACCAGTTATTTACATCATGAACGGTTTAGAATGCAAGCATAGTATTTAGCAATTTCAATTAATTTATCAATATTTCAAGGCATTTCTTTTTCTGTTTCGTAGTTTCAAGTTACACTGTATGAGTTGTAATACGATTTTTAATAAGTTCACGGAGCTCAATTGTTAAGCAAGGCATCTTTTACACATATGAAGCCCCCGTTAAGTTTCTCAATAAAAAAGCTGCCAAACTTGTCTGGTAATAAATCACCATCTATTGCGAGAAATCTACAGTATACTCAATAACATGGCAGCTGCGAACCTTAACACCTTGCTGCTTACTTAGGAGCGCGTGCTCCCAACGCGCCGGTAACTCCCACTAGCAATAGATTTCAATCAATTGATCTGTTCTCGCTTGGCTTCATTTTTGGCGAGTCATAATGACCAGTGAGGTCGGAAAGCCATTTCTTAGAAAGAAGGTGTTTTCCTTACTAGCTGATAGTAGAACCGTCGACGACTACTCTTTTGATTTTGGATATTTACTGAACCATGCCGTTCAATTGATCAAGGTACGCTTCTTGGTCGCGAATAAGACCTTTATTAATGTGTTTGCCAGATTATAAACTATGTTTCTGACCCTCCGGATCTGTACATTGAGGGACTAGTTTCAGATACAAAGTATCACATCAACTCTGTGTTTTCACCCGAGTCTGTAAAACTCTTTGAGGCGTGAGTGCTCCTCCACTTTTTGTCAGCTAAATTCGCCTATTCACGCTCAAATTTTAGTAAGTATGGACGGCGATTTACAAATGATACATCTGGTTGTATACTTCGAATCTCTGAAGCTCAGCTTCATTTATTTCCTTCAAGTTGCATCGGAAATCGAATCGGATGTGATTTAAATGTCACTACACCATTACTACTCGCCTCGCCAAACGCTCGCTTCGCACCAGAAATAAAGTACATGCCAGTCCTCTATGTTCGCAAGTTCTCATACATTGGTGCTGATGGATCCGATATACTGGGATCTCCATCCCCGATCCGTCTGAATAAGAGCATTAAGGACGCCATAGAGAAGCGGATTCAGTCATTGTTAGTTTCTCTAGTTATCTTCATAAGCCTAGACCATTGACTAACTTTGATTTCGTAGGAGAGATCAATCGCACGTTTTGGTGCCGGCATCATCGTCGCTCCCCCCTTCCGTCGTTATACTAGCAGAATCTACGCAATTCCGAACCCCGGCAAGTATAGCGACTAGCGACAGCAATAACAATTCTGCATATACAACCGGGAACACTATAGATCATACACCCCAAGTCTGTGGCCAAAAAGAGGAAGGAAACTTCGGAACTTCAAGGCAAGCGCTTGAATTGGCTTCAGTATTGGAGATCGGGAATCAGCATATTGCCGCAGTCGACGAAAATCTCGAGTTGACGCGAGATTTAGATATAGAACCACATATACCGCATTCAAACACTTCAGACTCTGAGACAAGGCTGATTCCAGATCTTGAATCTCCTCAAAACACTCGAGGGATGAATGAATCAGAACAGTCTGTAAATCAAAACATAAATCAAAACTTTGGAGGACTTGCAATGACTACAGATGTTTTTCTTACATCTGCACGAGCAAACAGCAATGCTTTATTGGCCGACCGCCTCCCTACTTTTTCGCTCTCTCTTTCTGTGAGTCCTGTTGTTGACAACAGAATACTAGAGGCAGATGTCTCTAATGATGATAAAATGAGCGCTGTATCTTTTCTACCTTTCAAAGAATCTCTGATTGAAGAATCTATGACTGAAGAAGTTGGCGAAACTGAAATCAGCGTGAATGACTCCTCTTACAACTCGTCTTCTCCTATACCCTTTGAAGAACTTATAGTTGCTCGTTCTGTTCAGATAGCTGCAGGTCACCGTCAGCAGAGTACGACTCGAGAAGAAAAGAGGAAAGCGCAGAGAAATTACAGGAAAAAGAGATTATATTTATCACCTAAATTTGCTCCCGAGCCGACACAGCAACATAACGAAGCAGGTTTGGTTGAAATGCTTGCTCAATCTCACAAAGCTTTTTTTGAGAATGAAAAACAAAATTAATTATATGAAGTGTATTCCAAATACAAAATCTCATAGTATTCTGGGCGAGGAAATTTACAGCTAATGCGCGCCATCCTCGCCTCTGACTCGTGTCCATTCACCAGCTCCGGTCTCTCGTGGCCGATTTTCCTCGGAGGAGGTCGCTACGCTCATTCCATAAATATACGTGACAAATTCTTTGATCTCATCTTTATCCTCTGACTCTAAAGAAGCTCGTTCTTGAGGAGATAATGATGCTCTTCGAGATGTTGTGATGTTGCGCAACGCGACTCCCAATTCTGTTTCTGAGATCTTGGTTCTATGAATTGCCTTTTCTGGGACGCGTACATATCGCTTAGTCACATCTTTAGCTCCTTCAGCTAAAGATTTTTCTCTTAGCATTATACACAAACAAATAACGAGAAATGCTGCCATACCTGAAAATGCAATGACATAAGACATCTTTTTACCCCATCCTTCTTCGTATAGCCTCGGCTGATCCCAGGCAGTTTCACACACATCGGCCTACATGCTGTTAACGACTGCAACGCACAAGTCATAAGAAAAACGTACATGAATCCACCGCTTCTGCGCATCAGAGTAAACTTCGGTCCACACCTAGAGTCGTATAGTCAGACAATAAATATCCATAGGGACCCACAAAACTGCATATACTCACATGATCTTCCGCATTCCATATCCATCTTGTCCTTGATCCCAAAGCCCGACAAAGTAATCCGAAACACTATATATCAACAATTAGCAAAATACGCCACGGCACGTCTGCCAATTCACAAAAGCAATTTACGCACGTTGGCCCACTCGCCACATCTACCTTTTCTGAAGGTTAACAGTTTCCTGGGATGATCATAGCGAGGAAACCTCATGCGGTGTTGACATGATTTACATTCATGGATTTCGACTCTATGTGCGCCGTCGCGTAACTCGTCCGGGGTGGGCTGAGTGCTGCCGACGACGTTTGACTCGGACTGTATCGAAAGATAGAGTTAGACGAAAAAAATCTCACATTGAAATTCTACCAACTCACGCTGCATCTTGTGCACTTAAGCGCATTCACCCAAACGAAGAAGCTATTGCGAAACCATCTAGCGAAATTTGATTAGCAAGTATTGACGCTGCATGCAGTGACAAACGGCGTACTTCAGCAGCGCTCGGATCAGGTAATCCTGAGTACTCCAAGACTTGTCCTTCTCGTACAAATCCTCAGCTTCTGCATAAAGATCTTGTAGAGGAAGGATTTCCAAGGCATAATCTAACAGTTCGACATCTTCGTAAATCATTGGGACATGACTGAGATTTTGCAGCTGACGGATGAAAGGAGCGGAGTCGGCACTTGCAGACATGGAACGTCGTTGACTGATTGTGCGCCTGTAAATTAAGCCAATATCTCTCAGCCATGAATCTGCAGTGGTAGCCATAGAAATCACTATTGTCGATAACTGATAAAGTGCAAGTAAGCCGTCGCATTGCGTAAATAAGCGATATGCAGGGATTAAGCTTTTACTACGCATGAACTTTAAACTGCTAGTTGTCGCTCCAACTTCGGGCCTATGGATCTGCTCAACTGCGCAACTGTTTTTGACCTCGTTTTGTTTTCTGTTCATATTACATATTCTCAACATGGATGACTTGCGGTACTTAGAGCCTGGTCTGTCTCAATTACTAATACTCGTTGTCTTCTGTCTGCTGTGAACTAACTGTCTTCATTTACAATCAGGATTCGACCCATCTACTCTCAGAGTTGTTGATCTTCGACGCGTCCTTCTATTTCACAATATCAATTTTCCGTCTTCCGCCAAGAAGGCGGTCCTCGTTGATCTTTTTCGAGCTCACATTACCCCGAACTCGAAGCAGTTACTAGCTAATCAGTTTGTCTCGAGCGGTGACGTGCCTGCCATTGTTGACGCGGTATGTTTTTCCAATCCGCTATGCTTTTCATGCTAACTTTGTGTATTCGAAACGCGCCGCTAACTATTTTCATTAGAATATAATATCCAGCAATATAACGACGCAGCCAGACACAGAACAATCTGCTAGAAAAACGCCCCGAAAGAAAGCATCGACCGCGGCGCCAAAGAGCGCGCGCGCCAGTTCGCGTCGCCGAACTACGGCTGTCGAAGATGAAGAAGAGATCAAGAATGATGGCGAGGACGTAAAGCAGGAATTTGAGAATGGATTGGTACGTTATTTTTTGCTGCATTTTTTTTTTTTTTCAACATTATTGATTTTTAAATGCTAACATGTTATTTTTTAAATCAAACAGAAAGCAGAAGATGGATCTGCAGAAGATGGATCTCCATTTTCTTCGCAAAATCCATTTCAATCGCCGCGTAAAGACTCGCTTACTCCATCCCGTAGCAGGAAGAAAAGCTCACGTACCCCTGTTGCCGCTGTATGTCATTTCTTGATTCATTTGTATAGTATTTATTTCTGACTTTGTGATTAGAGTACGCGTTCTGGATCCGCATCTCCTGAAGTATGGTCACCACCATCAACTTTGCCAAGATTTTCATACGGGCGGTCTGAATCAGATGAGGTAGCGCCGGTTTCGCCTATCGCTTTCTCTAGTGAGCATTTTGTTCCTGAAAGCGTTGAGTATCCGGAGCCAAATGGGCAAGATTTTGAAGTCGCAAACGAAGAAGAGGATGAGAGTGAAGCTGAATTCGAAAATGATGACGGGGAAGAAGAGGAAGAATTCGATGTCAGTATTTTGGATGGTTCTCGAGATGCTCCAGAGTTTTCGTTCCCATTCACAGTGTTTGCTGTCTGGATATTTATTTTGCTGTCAGCTATCTCTATTAGCTGGTGGAGAAGTGAACGATTGCGAGTGGGATACTGCGAAATCGAAGGACAAGGCCGGTACGTGAAAAGTACGGGATACCAGGGAGTTTTCACTAAATTCGAATTGGACTGCCTGCCATGCCCGCCCCACGCTAAATGTTTCTCAGGGTTCCGGCTTGAATGTGATCCAGATTACTTATTTGTTCGAAGTCCACTTGCACTGGGAGGCTTTTTGCCAATTTCGGCGCAATGTGTTGCTGATACTGAGAAACTTCAGCGGGCAAAGGTCTTGGCTGCTGAGGAGTTATCGATTTTGCGGAGACGATTCGCTGAGGTTCAGTGTAGCGGGGTCGCCAAGGGTGAGAATGACCCTACAATGACTGCAGAAGAATTGAAGGCAAAGTTGTTTAGTCTCAAGTCGGTAAGTTGGCAGTATAATTGTTTTTTAACTTGATTTCAAAGATTCCCTAAGCTAACGAAGCATTCTAGCCAAATCTTTCGAACGAGATGTTTGAAGAGCTCTGGAACATTGCCCACAAGGACTTGCCTTTGCAAGATGAGGTTTATGTGGTTGAAGAAGAGTCTGGAGAACGGTATGGGTCGACTTCGTCATCGGAATTTCCCTGGACGTGTGTTTTGAAGACTGAGCTAGGCGAGTTAGTGTATGCAAATCGGTTACAAATCACTAGTGAGTCTTTTTTTGGAGTTTTTTTGGAGAATCCTGCGTCAGAATTTAATACTAATGAGATACGGGAATAGTGATTTGCGTGCTTGCAGGTAGTTTATTGTTTTCGATATCTGCGGCTTCAAATTATCGATTGCGACAAGCCAAGGTGCGCGAACTTGTTGGGCAAAGTTTGCAAATAATGCAAGAACAGCAGCGAAGAAGTGACAATGATACGAGTGGACGCACATCTCGATTTGTAGTGATGGCTCAGATCAAGGATCAATTGTTGAATGCCATTGACGACAGTGTCGAGAGACGGAATCGGCGAGTGATTTGGGATAAAGTTCAGCAGATAATTGAAAGAAATGCAAATGTGAATAGTCGGCAGATGGAGATTCATGGAGAAATTATGAGGATCTGGGAGTGGGTGGCAGTCAATTAACAGATTCGAATTTAAATACTATGAGAAAAGAAATTGTGTCTTGTCAATAGATCCAATAAACTAGACATCTGTATTTTGTATTTTGTATGCTTCTCGTTTAATAGTGGAGCGAGAACTTTGTGAGAGAACCGTAGTTTTTGTCCTTACCAATGATCATCATATCTTTCCAGTCATCATTACTGACAGCGTCCACATAGCGCGAGCTCTCAAGACAGAAGCCAGCACGAGCCGGATAAACTCCGGCGACATTAACGTACTTGCCAGTATAGAATTGGAAAGCGGGGTCGGTGGTGCTACCGATGAAATTAATACCAGTGACGGGATGGAAAGTGGCGGCCATAGTTTTAAGAGGAGCCGAGCGAGTGTCGGTAAGTGAGATGTTTGGAACGTCGGTGAAGACAAAGCAGTGGTCGATATCGGGGTCAACAGGACCGAGAGCGAAGGTCGACTTGTCAGCGGGGACGAGAGGGTGAGGCACGATTTTTCCGGTTGGGATAAAAGTATTGGTGACTTCTAGACTGTCGATGGTGCCAAGGGTTACTTGTGTGCCGCTGATCGTCTTCTCGTTGCCAATGTTGAAGTAAGAGTGGTTTGTAAGGTTGATGATTGCGTGGTCGATGTTGTCGGGGCCGGTCAAGAAGGCCTCGTACTCGATGAAGAGAGCACCACCGGCGGACTCATCTTCGACCCAGTAGGTCACAGAGAGAGTGATTTCACCGGGAAAACCCTCCTCCATGTGAGGCGAGACATAAGAAAACTTGAGTTTAGGAGAGGCAGAGTCTGAAGAAGCAGGTAGTACTTTGGGATCATTGTAGACGATTTTGTCGTAGCCGTGGGCGCCGCCGTGGAGGCAATGGCCAAAGTTGTTCTGCACCAATTGGTAGTCGACACCGTCGAGTTTGAAGTGGCCGTCGCGGATGCGGTTAGCCACTCGGCCAATAAAAGCGCCAAAGAATGGATTATCTGAACGACGGTATCCAGCACCAGAGTCGAAACCGCAGGAGATGTTGTGGAAGGCGGAATCGGTAGACGAGTGCTTGAGGCCGAAGGAGACGAGGGCGAGGCCGCGGTTAGCAAAGCTGGCGCAGACGAGGCCGTTGGGGGTGGAGATCGAGTGGAGCTTGTTGGAGGAGTCTTCGGTGTCAAATGTCGAGCTGATAGTATACATTGTGGAGGTTTTGGCAACAAGGAGGAGGAGATGAAGATGAGGAGGAAGTATGCGAGGATGCGAGGATTGAGGATGATTTATATTTTGAGTTTGTTCCCCACGCTTAGCGCCCCACGCTGCAATTAAGCGCCGACTTTAGCCGCCAACCCTGCACAAGCGTCAAGATGTTAGAATATATCACTGAGAACGACGAAGATGCGATGATGGTGATGATAATGATGGTGGCGATACTTCGAAAAGAGATAGAGAAAGAAAAGAAAAGGATTAGAGCAGTAACACATATCTCAATAAAAATAAGCAGTTCGCGTAAAAAGAAGGAGGTCTGGGTAAACACCAAAGAACTTCAAGAACACCCATGTCACTAATTTCCGGGATCCAGGGAACTAACTAGTCCAGAAACTGAGTCAAGCAAATTTGATGACTAACAACTACGTGATAGAACAGCTAATATAAGAATATCAGATAGATACTGATAAGAGCACCACTAGATATTCATCAACCCATTATGTAGTATACTACTAAATATACTGCTAAATATTCCGTCAAACACACTACAAATATACTATCAAATAAGTCTCCTATCACCACCATCTTGTAGTGAGCACATGCCGGACTTCCGCTTCCAAATTAGTGCTCGGGCTCCGCGCCGCATCCGCGTCGCTTCCCTAACTCGCTTCAGCGCTCCTTTGTGTCTTCGTGCTATCTGCGCCCTCCCGCAAGATCCCTGCAAATGGTAGACAAGCGTGCGCGCGACGCCTCGGCGGTGGTGCAGAAGCAGGATCGCAAGTTTGCTTGCACCCACCCGGGCTGCGGCAAGACTTTTAACCGCAAAGACTATCTCGCACGCCACTCGGCAAACCATCTAGAGGTCAGACCATATCAGTGCCCAATATGCCCGTCTCAGTTCGCGCGCCAGGATCTGCTCGAGAAGCACATGTCTACAAAGTCTCATGAAAAGCGCCAGAAACGTGAATCTCTGCAGCGCAATCTCATGCAGCTTCAGCAGCAGCAATCTACTCACTCGTCGCCCGCTCAGCAGCAGCAGCATCAGTCTCTCATTATGCAGCCTCCTCCCCTTCAACTTCCTCTCCATCAGCAATCTCAGTCTTCTTATCATCTACCACAACCGATTCTTTCTCCTCATTCCTCACAGTCGCAGAGCCGCTTGTCGCCCCTACCGCCGCATCACCTGCCTGTTTCCGATTCCACCATGCACCCTCTAGGCTCTACTCAGGACGTCGCTTCGCTTACTTCATTACAAACTCACCTTCCGGAGCCCTCTCCAATTGATCAGACCCAGCAGCTGATGCTGCCTGCCTCTCACGGCTACCCGTCTGATCAAATATATAATAAGCCTCCTTCCTCAAGCGACACCAAGCAGCCTTATTTTCCTGATCCATTTCCGACTAAACAACAAATTCTAAAAACTGAAGCTGGACCGAATTTAAATTCCACGAAGCTCACTGGCAATGTCGTCACCGATCAAGTCTCACACCAGCAGTTGTCAAGCACTACTAGTTTGACAGATGATCTCTCTCAATCCAAACCTAAACTCGAGTCGAACCTGGATAGTGCAAAAGTACCAGGTAGTTCATCCTCATCTGTTCCAGCTTCTCAAGTGCATTCAGCAGCAGAGCAATACAGTCTCGCTTATGGCTCAGCGACAGAGTTGTCGCAATTCTCTCTCGATAGCTTTGATCTCAGTCTCTCGGACCATTACACTTGGCTCTTTGGATCTGATTTTTGGGCGGCTGATCCGTCCGATCATGCACTTGCCAATGCGCCTAATATTTCCGCCGCTTCATCTTGGGCTAATGAGCAAGATCGATCACAACGTTCTATTGATGGCTTATACGAAGCAGCAAATAAAGGACCGTTCTATTTAGATATGCGCTCTTCATATCCTCCAGGTCAACAGTCATATCCTTTCAGACAGCAATCAATTGAGCCAGCTGAAAGATCTTCTGTTACTCTTGAAGATGCATTGCTTGACACACAACCATCGGGCGCTGGCCACATCGGCCCTGTCCCATTCACTTCCAAGCATGCGCGCACTATGCCTATAGTTGCCAACGATAGCAATATACGCAACTCACCTCCTGCTGGTAAGTCTTTTTTGCTATCTTGTTCTTGGTTTTTTTTTGGCTTTTGCTTTTTTCTAATCCTCTTCATAGCAGATCGGCAGTCTCCTTTGCCGCGGTCATCGGCAGACTCACTTCCCTGGCCAAAGAAGCACGACAAAGAAATTAGTCCCACAGTCCATGCTCGTATGATTGAGGTTCTCAAACCAATTGCTGAGATCACCCCGGATAACCCATATTTCTCACTGCAGGCTATGAAGCAGTATCTCAACCTTTACTGGGTTCACTTTGATGCTCTTTACCCGATCTTACATCGTCCCACGTTCGATCCCTCAGTCATGGAGCCGGCTCTACTAATTGCAATCGTCACTATAGGCATGGCGTACTCCACCGATCGTGACGCTTCGAGTTTGGCTATTGTCATCCACAAGAAATTCAGAAACATTGTTTTCTTAATGATCGAAGATCAGCCGCAGGTACAACTGTGGGTTCATCAGACTCTGCTTTTGACAAACTATTTCGACAAAATGCTGGGTAGTACTGTGCAGTACGACATGTCACAATTTTTTCATGGTACAAATATCGCTCTGATTCATTTTTCCGGGTATTTGAAGGGTCTGCAGGAGCCGCATATTGTTGACACAGCAGACCAAATTGCAGCTGACCATCAGTGGAGAGAATGGGTGTGGTATGAGACGACGAAGAGGTATGAAATTCTATTTATGTGTCTATCATTTGAGTCTTGGCTAATTTTTTTGTAGAACCGCATTTTTTGCTTTCATTTGTGATACCCAGCATGCCACCCTGTTTCGTCATAGTCCAATCTTATCTGCTTTTCAAGTCCGACTCGAGCTGCCATCTACAGATTCATGCTGGTCGGCAACCAATGGCAGCGAATTTTTCAAAATGTATCAGATCCAATGCAAGGCTGCTCAACTTGGCATGATGCAATTCAGTTCTCATACCGCGATGAATTCTGCCTCTAAACCAGGAGAAGATGGCAAACAAAGTTCTCGGGAATCTCAATCGGGCAATGGGCAGATTTTGGATGTGATCTGGCCTTCATTCTTGCATAGTTTAAAACGCCTTATTCGTCTTTCGAGAGAAGATCAGAAAGAATTTCATCTTGCGGCTTTCTCTCAGTTTTCTTGTTTAATTCTGCTTCATGGTCTGCTTAGTATTTGTTGGGATATGCAGTGGCGTGGATTGCTAGACATGGGTATTGTTTCGAAGCATCGAATGACGGAGTTCAAGAGCCGACTAGAAACCTCATTTGCAAACTGGAAAAATTACTTTGATTATCAGCTAAGCAAGTCAAATCTTCCATCAATTTCGTCGACTGTCATGATTGCTGGTGAGTCATCACCGCGCCCACCGCCAACTCCTGACAATTTTGCAAGCGATATCAGCCAGATCAATCATAGTTCTTCCCATGCTATGACGCCTGCTCATTCGCAGAACTTTTTTTCTGTTGCGAGTCCGATGAATGACTATACTTATAATTCTCCCATGCTTTGCTCCAACTGGGCAATGTTTCAGCTCGGGCTTCTGGCTCTTCATGTTGATACGATGAGTCTACGAATCAACGCCGGTTCACCTAATGTGCTAGGGAGGAAAATTGGGGTTATTGATCGAGAAAACTCAAGAAAAGCTGTTCATCTTTGGGCGCAGTCGGAAGATGGTCGTTTGGCTGCTTGGCATTCGGTACAATTCATGCGTAGGATTGCTGAGAATGAAGGATTACTTGATCAAGCAGTTCATATACCGTGGGGCGTGTATCTGGCAACACTTACGATTTGGTCATACGAACGATACCAAGAAGACGAAGAGACTACACCACATACGTTTGCTGGTAGTAGCAGCAAGTATTTGTCGGTTAACGGTCGGAATATCGAATACAGTTTGGCAAAACAGGATGCGCTGCAGTATCTTCGTCGTATGAATGCCAAAGGTCAAGCCGCTGGTCTTGGTAATCTGCATTCGAGCGCCGCGCAAAAGTTTTCGCAGAATCAAACTAATGGTGACGAGTTTAAGATATGTGCAGCATCCGGAATCGAGTCTAGCGATGGTAAGCCTTTAATAGTTGGGCTTGTTGCGTTTTCTGCTGCGCTACTGATGCATATCAAGTGGGGCTTTGTACTTCGAGGATGTGAAGTTTTGAATAATATTTTGAAAGAGTATAATGATTAGATGGTTTTGTGTTTATATTTATTTTGTATTATTATAATTTTTTTCTTTCTCACTTTCTTACTCATTTTCTTTCTCATTTTCTTTCTCATTTTCTTTCGCATTTTCTTTCTTGATTTCTTATTTTCTTGGGGTTAGAATTGCATGTGAAAGCTTGGCGTGCAGATTTTTGAAGTTGTAAATCTTGTAAAATTCCGTTGTTTTTATTGTGCCAGTTACATACTTTTTTCTTTTCCTGTGTGGCACCTAATGTATTTTTTTTTTTTGCATTTATGAATATTGATCCGAATTCGATATAGTTACCTTTTATGTTTAGAGTTAACTGTAGGACGTCATATCAAGCCATTCAATTACCCCTGAATTATTTACACTCTAGACAATCTTCTCTGTTCGGCGCATGTACTTTACATTCTTTACTTAAATGCGGGAGGAGCAATCAGTTTAGTGCTTTATTTGATAGATATCTTTATTTCAATGAAAAGTGTACCCAGATGTCTGCTAATATTGATGACACTCTTGTGGACCTTCCAGATGGTTTAACCACAGAGCGACTACAGACTCGGTTATCTGACCTTGCCGGTTTTGCGGCAACAGGTATGATTCAGCTTATACTCCATTAATTTTTATGGAAATATTTAAAGACCTCTGAATAGAAGAGAATCGCCAAAAATTTTTTGGAAAATTGTCGTTGATTCAGAGTATTATAAACAAACTTAAGGATGACGAAGTAAATTCAGGCGTTCGATTTCAGTGTTTACGTGTACTTGCGAATGTATGCGCTGACAATGGTATACATTAATTGGGAAAATCTTTTTGAGTTGGTTTTATCTGACATATTTCTAAGACAACAATCGAGATATGATGATGGAGGTTTCCGGGTTTTTGGATGCATTGTGTAGTTGCTGGCTTGGATCAGATGAGGAACTTCGAAATACAGCCAGTATAGTCGCTTCTAATTTTTGTATTGATTATGGTAAGTTATATCTATGATCCTACCGTTATTCAGGATCTCTAATGAGGGATTGCAGATTTGGCGCAGAAATTTCTTATAAAGAGCCGAGTTCCTGAAGTACTCGTCAAAATACTGAATATTCCTCAAGATGAGGACGCGGTTGGTAATGTCCTACGTCTATTAGAAATTATCGTCATGAATGGTTTGTTTTTAGCCCTCTTTGATTTACTTTTTACTTTTCTTGACTAATTAACTGTGCTTAGACTCGTTTAGCGAGGACGACATGGATCCGAGATCTGTCAGTGTTATTTTACGATCGCTACCATCGCAAGACCTTTCAGATTTCGTTGGTACTATTTCCGCGCTATTATTATTAGAGCCGTTTAGATTGCAAATGCTATCAGACAATTTTGAAGATTTGATCGTATTATGCGAGATTTTTGAAAAACTCGCAGATCTCAACGATACAGGAGCACTGTCAATCCTTCTCCAAAATCTTACAGATATTTCATCAGTTGACCCATTTTCAACATCAACATTACCAGAAAAATTATGTGATATATGGACAAGATGGATAGGATTAGATATTGAGTCAGAGGAAAATTCGTATCTTCGAACAGCTGGATTGACGCTACTGGGAAATTTCTGCGTGAACGGTACGTATGCTATCTCCTAATTTCATTGAAGAGTTCTGATAATTTGGTATATAGAATCATCATGTGTATATATGGTTAATCAGAGGAAGCTTCATAAAGACGTTTTGTCGCTGGTAGCGCGTTCAACGTCTAAACCAACAGAAATTTATTCTGCCGCTGGATTATTAAAAAATTTTGCTATTGGTGGTATGTTTACGCCGTTGAATCATGTCTGTTGCTTGCTGATTCTTTCTTGCAGATAAAAACAAGAGAGTATTAGTCGACGATAATGTATATAGTGCGGTATCTAAAATGCTGCATATGCCTGAATCACCTCAAGTTACCTCTGCCGGATTAGGATTACTGAGATTGACCTTGACGAATTCATGTGCGTTTTTAATGAATCAGATATACTTATTCAGAAAATTCTGACCCATTTTTTCCCCTAGATGAAAACTCAGTCGATTTAGTATCTCAGGAGATTAACAAGTTGCTTTTGAAGCGAGTGCAAGATTTATATCTTCAAAACAGTGAAAAATCAGTCGTGTTAGAAGCATCTCGAATTTACTGTGCTCTTATTCGGTCACTTGCTTTCCATAAAAGTCCGAATGAAGATGAATTGATGTCCGCAGTTTTACAAGCCTCGAATTCGGATATGGAAACGATAATTTCAATGATGTTTAAATTATTAGCTGAAAAGCAGCATCAGGAAATATTATCTGCAGAAGCAATTTTCACTTTGGTTCTCATTGCTCGAGATGTGAGAGCTTGTAACATACTTTCCCAAAAGTTGGAAGAATCTGAGGATATATTGAGCAATATCACAGCGTTGATTCAGCCTCATAGCGAATTCAGTGAGAATTTAAAGAAAAATGCAAAGACTCTTGTCCTTGTTGTTGGACAGAATTCGCAGTTGGTCGATGGTAATTTGTATAGCACTTATCGTCAAATTATTGAAAACAGTGCGTAGAGATAATAAATTAGTTGAGAAGGGTCTGGGAGTTAAAATGAATTATTTGTAATATATGATATAAAATTTGATACTTCAATTATGACAAGAGAATTATTGCCGAATAGCTGGAACTCAAACAGGATACAGAGCTATCGATAACGCTCTTTTATCTTAAAACCCAAATTTGCGCGGGTGGGCGGCGGCGGGATTTGATTACAATAAACTCTTCCCGAACTACTACTTCAGACCCCGACTCTGGAAGTCCATCCGTCTCAATTGCTCTGAAATCGACCAAGTCGTCTACAACTTTGAACTCTCTTTTGTGTACGTCTATTTAATTGAAAACAAATGGCCTCTTTTATGCCCACCGCCTGCTGTGCTGCCGGTTATCAGCACGACGGCACGCCCACTGGCGATGTGACCGCCTTTGAAGACTTGGAGATTTACACCGCGAAGCCGTCAGTCGCCGAGCCCAAGAAAGCGATTCTTTATCTTTCTGATATTTATGGTTTTCCGGTTGTCAACCATAAACTGCTTTCTGATAACTTTGCCAAACAGGGATATTTGACTATCTATCCTAATTTGTTTGGCGATGACCCGGCTCCGTGGCCGAGAACTGATGAATTTGATTTCCCTGCCTGGCGCGAAGTGCACAATATCGAGGTCACCGAGGCGATTATTAACAAGGCAATTGCGTACACAAAAAAGGAATTTCCGTCTGTAGTGCAATTTTTTGCCGTAGGATATTGCTTTGGTGGAAAGTATGTTGTACGACTACTTGATCAGGCAAAGATTGATGCCGGATTTGTCGCGCACCCTACTTTTGTTACCGACGAGGAGCTTCGTGCTATTCAGGGTCCTCTCTCTATTGCCGCTGCCGGTAAGATTAATTTCATTTGGATTATTGCACGCGGTAATGAAAACTTCATACTAATTGCAAGAATTCCACAGAGGTCGACCATCTCATGCCTGAAGAGAAACGCCATCTTACAGAACGAATCCTCAAGGAAATCGGTGCTACTTATATTTTAACCCTCTACTCTCAAGTCGAGCATGGTTTCGCTGTTCGTGGTAATCCCAATGAACCTGCTACTTTGTGGGCCAACGAGGCTGCGTTTATTCAGGCTGTTCAGTGGTTTAATCGCTTTTCAAAGTAAACTCGATAGGCAAGCTTGTGTATGATATAGCATTTGTTTTACTAGACTATAGAGTTTTTTCTGAACGATGCGAAATAAAAAAAAAGAGCATATTTTTAATTAATATACTACTAATATAAAGTCATTGCTATAATATTACTGTATACTACATTCTAGCGGCGCAGTTCAACTCTTGGCAAGCATCCACATCAACACGAACTGGCACACAAAACTGTATGCAAATAGAAATTGTATCCGACGTTGCCGCTGTCTACTAGTGGTGTTCATCGACGAGGGGTTTACCGGCGATTCCGGAAGAACGACGTATCTTAACGATCGCAGCTATAAAGGTAACCTTTTATCAGCCAATGACTCATTATTAAATTGTAGAGGTGATACATACCAAAAAGAAAGCATTTGCTGCAAAAGTGTAGAGAAACACAGAGTATTTGACAAAATATCCGGACACCAAAGCGCCAGCGATCATCGTCAATATGACACTAGCACGACCATGATATTAGTATTTCTACCTACAAGACAAAAAAAGTAATCTGCTCAATTGTACCCAATAAACTTGTAGCCGCTATAAGCCACCAAATCTAATAGCTGCGAATCATTTGAGATACCAAGTAGGTAGCATCCGAGTCTCAGGCCCAAGATCTCAAAAATGACAATGGCGAATGCTACAGAGGATATGTATCCGAGAATTTCGGGGTGAAAGACACCTTTGATTCCGGCTAGAATCGATGAAAGCAGGATATACGTTGTAAACGCCATAACTAAAATAGCATCTTAATAAATAATCTTTGCACTCCAACTATTTGGATCTTACCAGGAATGTACATGTCTGGCGCGTTAATGTCTTCTCGCGGAGGCATGAATCCCTCGACGCTACCCGAGACCTCTGAACGCTTCGGCTGTCGTGACCAGAGCTGGCAAAAAAAATCAAATTAGTCGATCAAACGCAGACTTAGGTATAAATAATTTGGCTGACCTTATGTCTCCAGGGGAAAAGAACAAGTAATAGTTTGCTTCCAACGTATCCATTAGAGACATTGAAGTATGATCTCAAAGTCGGCATAGACAGCGACATGAACCTCCCAAAGTTTTGCTCGACATACTCTTGACCAGCCAACACAGCATTTCTTCCAACTTGTAATCCAACCTGGGCAGTCGTGTCGTTGAACAAATTATACCCGTTTCCAGCATTATCTGGCGCGTATCCAGAAGCTGCTCCCCCCTGCGGAAGATATGGATTTGAGTTCACTGGTCGTCCTTGCTGCTGTAACGGTGGAGGAGATCGCATTGGCGGAATTGGATGTTGCGGGACCGGGTGATGAAGAGGTGGTGACGCCGGATTATGTTGTTGCTGATACATGCTTATATAGTAATGTACTAATTTGGTCAGTTTATGTCAAGCAGTGTGCTGTAATTTATTATCAGAAGCAGATCAGAAGACTGCCAGCGATATGTTGCCAGCGATACTTTGTGAAATTATTATTATGATACTGTTTATATTTATATGTGGTGTAGATGTTCTCAAGACTGAAAATTACGCGGGGGCTCAGTAAATATCAGCCCATGCGCGCTGTAACTTTGAACAAGACCAAATAAATCTACAGATCTTCGATTTTTTTTTCTTTTCGCAGACAAAATAGTAATTTCTTTACACTCAGATTTTATTTCTGAGTGGACTAATAATATCTATCTAATCAAGACAGGAGTACAATACGCCTGTTTTTTTTTGCTTGACTTCTGGGACTAGCATACAATTTTTTTTCAAGTGCTCGCAATCAGCACCTCACATCAGAACAGCATGCCTAAGAATAAGGGAAAGGTATGTAGTACTGGCATATTATTTGTTTGAGAGTATATTACTAACTATTTTTTGATGATAGGGAGGAAAAGTATGTGTGATTTTTTTTTCAGCTACAAGAAGCGATGTGGCGTTGTTGTAATCACGAGCGCAAAGTAAGCAGTTGACTAACGAGTGTTTCTATTGCAGAATCGTCGGAGAGGAAAGAACGAGAACGATAATGAGAAGCGTGAGCTCACGTTCAAGGAAGATGGCCAGGGTAAGCATTACATGTCTTTTCGAGTGTACTGTATGAAGAATCAAATTGTGCTGACAGACAATGGCAGAATACGCGCAGGTTACCAAGATGCTTGGAAACGGAAGACTCGAAGCCCAGTGCTTTGATGGTGAGAAGCGATTAGCTCATATTCGTGGCAAGCTACGCAAGAAAGTCTGGATTAACCAGGGTGACATTATCTTGCTTTCTCTTCGGGAGTTCCAGGACGACCACAGTGACGTTATTTTGAAGTACAATGCGGACGAAGCTCGAAGTTTGAAGAGTTATGGCGAATTGCCAGAGACTGCAAAGATCAACGAGACCGACACATACGGTCACGAGGGCGACGAAGAATGCAACTTTGAATTCGACATTGACGAGATTTAAAATAGGCGAGTCGAAAGGATTGTGTTTTTGGGTTGGTTTGTGTTTTCATGTTTGTTATATTTACTAGGGTAGCGGTCGACTGATCAAATGATATTACAAAAATAATCTTGCTGGTCAGTTCGAATGCTTGCCTCTAACTGGAAATATGCAAATGTTGTGAATGTAACTGTTTTTTGTCTGTTTTACCTTGCTGCATCGTCACTGCTGTGCTCTTACGAGTTGATTGCTGCTTATTCAGCGTTATATATTAACAGACGAGCAGATATTGTTTGTATTTCCACCCATGCTTATTTCTTTTGTGGTCTGGGGAGCAGGGGAGAGCGGGGGAGAGCGGGTTTGAATTGCGATTCTAGCTACAGAGAAATAAACCACGATTAATCCTGTTCCTGCTTATATAGTGGTAAATTCTGATTGTTTCTGAATTGGTTGTAAATAAATTGTAATTATCTGATAATTAGTAATTAAACTGCTAAATCAAGAGGCATCATGGTTTAGGGTATTCCGCGATCGGCCGGTGCACTTCGCGATGGCTTCGAAAGTACTTCTTCTCAAAGATCACCAGCATTAACAGCACCTGGCTTCAGCCATTTGCTCAAGATAACTACTATCGAACAGGATGTCTTTTCCCGAAGAGCAAGTCGCCAGTATTTCAAGTGCAAGCGCGGTATCGCTCGCAGACAACTTGCCCCCGCCGCGAATCCGCCGTCACGGCACTCATAATGCGTTGCCGTCAACCAGTGCGTCGACTGTATCACTCTTTGCTCTCCCACGAACCATGTCTGGATTTGATATTAGCTCGCTGCCGGATGCTGAGCAGATGACTCATCTTGTGAGTACTTTACGCAAGTCGATTCGTCGGTGCTCTGAGATCCGTCGCGAGATTCAGAAGCTGAATATTGAGTATGGCAATAATGAACAGACGCCAAAAGGTATGCTGTATTTTATCAATGATCATATTATGTATTGTCGAATTCTTTTGATTGACCAATTTTGTTTTAGACACCGCACAGTTCGAAGAGCAAAAGAAGAAGCTGGCTACTGATTTGCACCGCACCGAAGCATTCGTTAAGCGATATACTGCTGCTATAAGTCATCTTTCAGGTTCGAGTTGACTTATCGATATTGCTTAGACTAATTGATATATTAACTTTATCTTAGATATTTCATGCGAAAATATGTCCCATATTGATCTGTCGTCCGCGGCGTCGTCTCCTACGCTAACTTCTCCGCCGCCTGTCCTCGACACCTATTCGACCGAGCGACCAGTGTTCGAATTGTGATTCGCAAACTTCGCTGGTGACTGGTAGAGAACGAGGAATGTGCATTCAATTGCACTACATATCGCATTTTGGGAACTGGTGGTGGGCAGGCGTGTTCAGGTTATTTGGTCTTGAGACTGTATGATTTAGCAGTCTCTTTATTTTGTGTTTCAAGAAGACTCATTACGGCGTTTAGTTTGGCTTCATTAAGAATAATATCAGGATGTTTTTGGGTTGTTGCTTCTTTGTATCTCTTTGCTAGTATTGTATTGTATTGTACTGTATTGTATTGTATTGTTTTTGCTTATTTATTGGGAATAAGATCAATTATAGTAGTAATCAACTCTCTAAACAGATGTAATGTGTTCCTATCTGTACCGACTCATTTCCGGATACGGTTAGCGTATGTATTTATAATCATATATAGTATATATTATATAATACAAAAGAAATTTGTGACTGCTGCGAGCCCTAAGCCCCGGAACCCTAATTGCTTCGTCGAGGGATTCCATCATCGCGACATTGGCTATCAAAACACTTACACCACGAACAACCGCATTAATACACATACACAATCCACAATGTCAATCGAAGACGTCACCGATTTGCCCGAAGAGCAGCAGCTTGCCGACGACGCCTCGTCCGTGTCCGGAGACGAGGGAATCCCGGCCGGCGCTAGTGTCTCGGTCTACTCCCGCACAGAGAAGAAGGCCCGCAAGGCCGTCCTCAAGCTCGGCCTGAAGCCCGTCCCCGGAATCACTCGCGTTACTCTCCGTCGTTCGAAGAACATCCTCTTCGTCATTTCCAACCCCGACGTCTACCGCTCGGTCTCATCTGGGGTGTACATCGTCTTTGGCGAGGCAAAGATCGAGGACCTCAGCCAGCAGGCAAACATCGCCCAGCAGCTCCAGGCCGCTAGCGCTGCCGACACCGAGGTCGAGGCCGAAACTGCTCCTTCTGAGGAGAAGGGAAAGGGCAAGGAGAAGGAAGAGGTGGCCGCCAAGGCTGAGCCGGAGGAGGAGGTAGAGGTTGACGATACTGGCGTTGATGCTAAGGATATCGAAATCGTCATGACCCAAGCCAATGTTTCACGGGCTAAGGCTATTAAGGCTCTTAAAGAACACGACCATGACATTGTCAGCAGGTATGTACTTTCTAATTCAATTGGATTATGTAGATCTCTACCGACAGTCTTCTGACTACTTTTCTCTTTTTAGTATCATGGAACTCACCGCCTAAGTCTCTTTACTCATCGCTTTCATTCACTACTAGCCATTTCTTAGACTTTGACGCAAAATTTGGATATGGTATAAAACTACAGAACCAAAACCTATCTCCGGTGGTCATGCACTGTCTTGTCGAATCGTCATTAGTTAGTCTTTGATTTATTATGTATATATATAAAAATTTGAGACCTATAGCCCACAATTCATCCTTCATGTACCCTGATATGAGTGCAAGATGCCAGCTCAGCTAGAGATGATCCGGATATACATCTCAACAGGCTAAAACAAATTCACAAAGACAAAACCAAGGTTATGTGTATTATATGAAAATAAAGCACGTAAAAACGAAACATATTATAGCACCAATCGCCCACAATGAATATATGTCCTTAAAGCCTTTCCGCCATGCTCTGCACTTGTACTCAAGATTGACGCAATTCTTATAAATGATCTGACTGAATTCAAGTCTCCGCTTCCGGTTCGGGTTTGGCATAGGTTTGTGTCCATTCCTTTGCTATATCGGCAAATCGTGATTAGTATTCCTTTTTTCTGGCATAACGGTATTAGCGACTTACCGGTTGCAATAGCTGCACGCTCGTCCTCCTTCCATCGCTGAGCGACATCATTTGCAAGCGGATCGTCCTATCAGATTGAATTAACAATTATTCATTTGAGCTTATTAAAAAGTCGTTTAGCCCTTACCGGATTCGGTGCACCCAATAGAGCTTGTACAGACAATAGGATCGTTCGAATTTGCAGTGCAGGCGACCAATTGGCTAAAGTGGAATGTCGTCAGAGATTACTCTTTTCAAAGGTCAGGATTCACTTTTGCATCATACTCTTCAGCACATCCAAACAGATTCGGCCCAGCTTATCGATATTGGGATGATAGATTTTAGTTAGAAATCGCACTTTGGGAGCAACCATAGGATATTCCTCAGGAAGGAAGAGCTCGAGCTTGAAGACACCGCCTAGTATGAATGGTCAGCACAACTGAATGCTTTAGTGTATTTTTCGATCCAATTGTGGATGTAATATATAACCAGATCTTGTTATGAATAATATACCTTCGTAAGGAGATTGTGATGGGCCATCTACAGTAACATCAAAATAGCGTAAGTTCTCCTCGTGAGGAACGGCATTGATTCCTGGAACAGGATCGCTGACGAGTCGCTCGGTTTCCTGAATATCTGTCAATATACAATACTCCTAAATATTCTTTCCGGCTTTGTCGATACCTTGATAATTCGTTTTGGAAGAGACATTTCGCTCTTATGCTCGGTCGTAACCAAATAGAATAAGCACTGGAGCAAAGTTAGTACTTATCCAAACCGCTATGCATTCGGCAAGCTACACAGCTATTCAAATAGCGGAATAGATCAGATATCAGACGCATACCGGGGCAAATTCGTAATCAGCGACTATACAAGCTCGTGAAGATGACTGAACGTGGGGAGTAATACGGAAGGATCCACAGTCAAGATGTATAAGGGTTTGGTACACAGCGGTTGAATTACATGTATACTGTTTGTAGTGTACTGCTCTGTGCTTTACTTATTAGACAGACTGATGATTGATTATTTCTCTGTTTTTACTACCGGCGGTATCGTACTTTGGCAGAAATGTTATCAGCCCGTCTCTGCGAGCATCCTCGATTCTCTTGTCGCTGATATTTTCATTGAAGACCGTCGTGGCAAGGTGGGCTCTGATAATTCTCTAGTCAGAGATAGATATACTGTCAAATGGACTACATCCAATGATTTTGGAATTATCATTGTCGTATGCTGCTGCACCGTTTACTCACATGTGATCGAAAACCAGAAGCTAACTGAAACTCTTTTCAGGCGGTCTACCAATCTTTGCTGCAGATAACTTTTATCGACGAATTACTCTCCAGTGTTAAGAAGCTATTTACTACTTTGTACGCCGAAGAGCTGAAGGCTAAAGATTCAGACCATCTACCTGTTTGCCATTTTGGAAATTATTTCGATGTTCGATATGCAGAGTTGGAAAAGACGTCCACCGGTCGCAAAATTACTGCCGCGTCGACGATGGTCGAAGCAGAGGATGGTAGTGCAGAAGAGCTGGATTCGAATGATTCTGAAGAAGCGAAGCAAGATATTGACGAGAAGGTGGACAGTGATGCCACTGCTGGCGCCATCAAGGGTTCTAAATCGACGAAATTGCCAAATTTTGCTAAACGAGGCGGCCGTCGTGGTGGACGCGGTCAGGCAAAGAATTCAGGACGCGATTCTCCGTTGACAGAAGATGCAGGTAAGAAGGGTTCAAAGAAGAAACTTCGCAAATGGGATGTTGATGGAACCGCGCGTGATGTCTCTGACGAGGAGGGCCCTTTGGATTTCTCGTCAGGAAAAAAGTCTGCAAATGGCGCGTCTGCCAAAAGTGATGGCGAGGATGATGTCGGCGGGAATCAATTGCTCGAAGATGCAGATGTATCTAAATGGGGATCGAAGACAAAATCTGGAGATTTTGTATTGAAAGACCTGTCTAGCGAAATAAATAGCATCTTGGCAGCTCCGGAGTCTGGCAAGACCGACACCGGATCCGGCGGATCAGCTCTTGCATCAGGTTTTGGATACTTTCGTAACTTTATTGGAAGTAAAGTACTATCAGAAGCAGATATGGATAACGCATTGGCGGGAATGAAGGATCATTTGATGAAGAAGAACGTGGCGCCTGAAGTTGCTCAGCATCTGTGCGATGTCGTCAGTAAGAGTCTTGTCGGTACCAAAACCGGCAGTTGGACATCAATTGAGAAAACAGTAAGAGCGGCGATGGAAGATGCGCTTCGCAAGATTTTGACACCGTCTACCTCTGTTGACTTGCTGCATGAAATTCAACGAGTGAAGTCAAGCTCGACACCGCGACCATATGTTATTTCAGTGGTTGGCGTTAACGGCGTTGGCAAATCTACTAATCTATCAAAAATTGCTTACTGGCTGCTTCAGAATGATATGAAATTGCTCATTGCTGCTTGTGATACTTTTAGATCCGGCGCCGTTGAGCAGCTTCGTGTGCACGCTCGAAATCTTACGAAGTTAACTGAACGCGAGGGCGGTAAAATTGAGTTATTTGAGAAAGGATACGGTAAAGATGCTGCTGTCATTGCGCGTGATGCTATTTCCTATGGCCGTGATCGTGGATTTGATGTTGTTCTTATTGATACCGCCGGTCGTCGTCATAACGATACTCGATTAATGTCTTCCTTGGAAAAGTTTGCCAAATACGCGAATCCTGATAAAATTATAATGGTTGGGGAAGCATTGGTGGGAACCGATTCCGTGCAACAAGCTCGTAATTTCAATGCCGCATTTGGAGTTAACAGAAATCTTGATTTTTTCCTAATCAGCAAGTGTGATACTGTGGGAGACATGATTGGAAGTATGGTCAATATGACTTATTCGACAGGTATTCCGGTTTTGTTTGTTGGTACCGGACAGATGTATACAGATCTACGAACGCTGTCTGTGCCGTGGGCTGTCAATATGTTGATGTCGTAAATTTTAAACATTTATTTACAAGCTGATAATAAAATTACTAGATTCTCTATAGAATATCGCTGCCGTATAAATTTCTTTATAATTTAATATTAATATTTTAGGACTCCAATAATAATATCCTGCAAATAATTTTCCTCTTTTCTGAGAGTGTTCAAAATCGGTGGACCTGGAAATGAAAAGGTTAGTACAGCAATGTCTGCGCGTGCTGTAAAATAAACACTCACCATTTCGAATCCTTCGTTTTCATATCCACCTAAACAAATAGTTAGCTCAAGCCGAAGTAAAAAAAAGACTCGCAACTTTACATTTGACATAGAACTGCTCATTATGAGCTGAGCAGTCTAATATATTCTATTGCACTCGTTAATTCAAAATACATGGCATATAGATTTTCGGACTCATAATTACCTTGTAGCACCCTGCCTTTTTACCAATAAAGTCCAGAGCATGTATGATCTTAATTCCGAGTTTCTTTCCTTGCTCTGATTTCGCTACGGCGATATCTTCTATATGACCAACTAACCCACACTCATGTATACTAAGCAAGATTGACAATCAGTTAAATTAAATAGTTCGAAAAACAGTGGGTAGACTAAGACGTACAACTTATGCTCGACAAGTAGGGTACCAACAGCAACTACTTTTCCGGTAGAAGTTTTCTCAATAACGATGCCAAAATACTCGCCTGATCGAGCTCTCATAAACTCAACTTGAGCGGCAAACATTTCTTTGCTGATGTTGCCTACAGCAGTGAGATCACTCAGCACGTCCAGATAGCCGCTTTCATAATCTGATAGTTGTAAAGGGCGCAGTTTGTATTCTGGGGATAAAGATTTGCTGATTTCAGGATCAATATAATCGGTTGAGAATGTAGAAGTCATAGCTAAAGAATTGCTGCAAATGCAATAGAGAAGGGTGTCGAAGGGTGTCTAAGTGAATATATAGAATAGCTTGATTGTGTACAAGATATATTTGGCGTCTTGAGCCGCATTGACTGTGTGTTTTAAACTCACTTTTCGATAAACATTCATTGTATAAGCTACCTTGCTGTATTATACCAGCTCGTTCATGTCATCTGAAAATAGGCAGACCTTTACAGAAGAAAGGATTGAGGTAAAATTTTCACTGCCCTCAACTTCGTCTAAAGGTGCTATAGTAGGAACTTTTACTCGACCAGAACACCCTTCTTATCCTACTTCTCAATTAGTTCTGATACTGCATGGCTTTGGAGGTCATAGGAATTACTGTTATCAGAAGCTTTTGGCGCATAGATTAGCGCAGACAGATTTGGGTTTACACTCTTTTCGCTTCGACTTTAGAAATTGTGGGGAATCGGCGGAAATCGAAAGGTCTGAGGGAAGAATACTTGAGGAGGATATTTCAGATATCAGAGATGTTATCTCATATTTACGAAATGAGAAGAATATGACTATAATAGCAATTGCTGCCCATTCTAGGGGTATGTGATTTTTTTTTTAGAAAAAATAGTGCCAGCTAATTCTTTTCAGGAAACATTGCTTCGCTATGCTATTCGCTCCGGTACGATTCTGCAATCCCCAATTTCATAAACTGCAGTTCTCGATTCCGAACAGAGAAAATAATACTGAAAGCTATAAAAGCAAACCCAAACTGGTCAGAAGAAGGTGGATATTGGGCTACCGTCCCGCGCTATATGAAGTCCAAACGCGTGCTAATTCCCTCCGCCGAAACACAAAGTCTTGCAAAGCCAGACATGACAAAAATAAAAGAATTGCTAGATACTGCATCATTTCTTTCCGTGTATGGTCTTAAAGATGATCCAATATTTGTTGAAGATTCTGCAATGTATGCAAACCTCCTTGGCTCGCGGCATACGTTACGATACGTTCCCGGAGGCGATCATAATTTCTACGATATCAACAAAATAACCGGTGAACGAATCAGCTATAATATGGACGTGGCGAATATCATAGCCGAGTGGCTATCTTCCGAATCTCGCAGAGAAAGATTTGCTAAAATTACCTCTTTGACGAGAAATATCTCTCGATTCAAAGACATTGATGGGGTGCTAAATTTTAGAGATTTAGGAGGATGGCCATCTGAAAAATATCCAGATCGAAGCATACGGTCGGGATTGGTGTTCAGATCAGCTTCACTTAACGCAATTAAAGAGAGCTCCAAAAAGAAACTGACAGACCTTGGTATAACGAGAGCGTTTGATTTACGATCAGTAGCCGAATGCTCACAAAATGGAGTGTATGTAATTGATGGAGTGGAACGGATACATCTACCCGTTGAGAAGAAACCCGATCAGTTATTGAAACCGTCTTCTATTAATAACCATATAATCGAGACAGGTTTAGAAGGATATCAATCTCTTTATCAAGAGATTCTTCAAGAAGGCAAGGTTGCTTATCGCACGATATTAGAGCATATTCTCGATTTTCCCAATGATCCTTTCGTCGTGCACTGTACGGCTGGCAAAGATCGAACAGGAATTATATGCGCCTTGATACTTGATCTCTGCGGTGTCAATCGTGAAGTTACTGCTAGGTAAGTCTGGGAATTTTTTCTATTCATTTATTTAAATAAAACATAAGGATGACTAACCTGTCATCTAAGAGAATATGAACTTACTAGACACATGATAGATTTTAAATTTAATGATATCGTTAATAATTTATCTAAGCGATATCCAGAAGTGACAGATCGAACACGCCTCGAAGCATTGATTAGCTCAAAGTGAGATATAGTTACTATGATTTGAAATTGAGCAACACGTCTAACAAATTGCACTAGATACGAAACTATGTATAAAACTCTTGATACTATAGATAAAGGTTTTGGAGGATCAGCGTCGTACCTTGAGCACTATTTGGGCTTCTCAAGAGACGAAGTTACAAGAATTAGAAATAATCTTTTAGATTAATATAATAAAATGAAGCATTCTGCGTACTAAGAGTACGTAGATAAATCAATGCCAATCCTGCGCAACTCCCGTTCAAACCACAAAAACTACAATACTCGTACACAATCACTTACTATACCAAATTAGAAACATTGACAGACATCTCCATATATGCACGCGGTTTTTTTTTTTCGTTTTTTCATATCTTGCCAGAAAACAAAAATCCATTTACAAAATTTTCTCGATCTCGTACACCAGCATTACTTCGGTCGCTGAACCTTCCCATCCTTTATTTCCACCAGTTGTAATCATGTATTTACTCGTGTGATCGATCACCACATCAGAAATTGTGCCTCCGTGATGACCTGGCACGATAAGAAACGGAACTTTACTAGTGACGCTGGAAGATTGTGACATGCTTGATCCGGCAACTGATTGTTGAAGGTCATATAACCGGATATTATCAAACGACGCACAAACTAGATGTCTTCCATTTGGCATTGGTGTGACACAAGAGACCGGTCCTGAACCTGCAGGCAACTTGAGCGTGCGAACGGGTTTATCTAGAGATGCATGAATGGAGTATTCTTCAACTACACCATTTCGTCGTCCAAAGTATACTGAATTGCCGTCTAATGACCAACAAGCACTTGTACACCATGGAGGTACGTTGGACTGTAATCCTATATCTGCTATGCATTTCCCGACTCGCCGATCCCAGATTTTCGACTTGCCGTCAATTGAGGCAGATAAAAATACATTGTTTGACGACTTTTCCTTGTTATTCTCCGCTTCGCCGTTGCCATTCAATGAGACGACAACAGTACCGCCACCAAGAGAATTCGTGTTATTATTATCGTCATTTTGTTCACCATTTTTTATGGATTTGTCCTCGTCGCCTGCTTTAACACCGTTTGTCTTCAGAGTCTCTGTCAACAGTTGAGCTTCGGATTCTCCAACTCCCTCAGTGGCTAACTCATCCTTAGACTCTATAGAGGCCGAAATAACATCATGATCCATCAATTCGCTACTTAACCCTTGCTTCTCCTCATCTTCGTCGTCATCATCTCCAAACAAGGAGCCCATTGAATCAGAATCGTCTTCCTTTTTAGTTGGCATGTCAGAATCACCCTCAGCTGCTCGCTTGTCAGTCGCTTCATCTTCATTGGTGTCATACTTTTGACTGAAAACACTAGCCGAAATTGTGGTATCGTTTTCGGGTCTCCATGCAATAACACTTAATTGACCTGTACTTCCGGCATAATTTTGAACGACACTGCCTGTATTCAAATCCCATTCGTAAATATTCTTATCCCATCCGCCGCTAATAACGGACGTTTCATCGCGGTTTAATCGTAGTACTGAAACTGCTGAAGTATGTTTGTTAAGATGCGCATGTATTTGACCTTCACCGTGCCTTATTGAGTGCAATGTAATCCCTCCGGCCTGGCCGATGATGTTAAAATTGGACAGCTAATTTAAAAAATAACGATATACGTACCACTGTTCCAGACACAAGCCACAAACATTGAGATTGAACTGCCATAGCGTAAACAGGTGAGACCTTCATTTCATTGTCTTCCAGACCCGTCACGAGTGAATCTATTATTTGTTAGCTAAAATTAAGAGTAAGATCAAATATAGAGCAGGTACCATCATTCTCGGTCGGGATTTCGTTCTCCCAGTATGACAACAGCACACCAGCTTTAGTAATACTATCAGCAAAAGGATGCTTCTGAGCCACGGTAAGAGGTAATTTTCCATTTACAGAAGCGTAAAAGTCGAACTTTCGAATAAATCCATCTTGACCGCCTGTGAAGATCCATCTCATGCTTTGAGGTAAATCAACGCAATTAATGGAAGTCGACATTGGCGCAGCGACATATGGTGCGATATCGTAAGAAGGACAGGAGTCAGTTCCTGGCAGTAATTTACTTTTGAGGAATTGTCGAGAGTGGGCGTAGGAGTATAGCCATGTTGGGTCGTCGTCAACGACTAGATTCTTGCCATCGCCGGATGACTGCTTTGCTGTTGACGCCGATGGTTGCGGATACTCGTCGTCATCTTGATCTGCATCGTCGCCATCTCGATTATTATCAACATCACCGTCACCATCCCCGTCGCCATCATCTTCGTCGTCGTCATCGTCATCTACTTCCATATCTGCATCGCCATCGTTATCGTTGTTGTCGTCGGCATCAGAGTCACGTCCAGCCAATTCGTCATCCTCGCGCTCATCGTCCGACCGATCCATATTAATATCGTCCTCGTCCATATTATTCTTTATAATAACGTTAGAATAGTTTAAAAAATATAGATAATGTCTGCGTAGGATACGATGATGGAGGTATAAAGACAAGTCTGAGAGGTTAAACAATTGTACTTACTATTCAGCAATTATATATAATCGTACATCGACCTTCCTCGAAAATTACAGCTTCTTTGGAGATGTGAGCTCAACAAATTGCTGTGAATATGCTGTTGCAGTAGTTCTTTTATAAATCTATGAAAGTCACAAGAGTTGCTCAAGTCGACAACAAAATACTCTTCGCGTCGTTTAAGGTTTAGATCATCCAGCATCTCCCAAGTCGCATTTGCAATTCAAATTCTCTGCAGTTCACCATCAACACGTTCAATTGATCATGAATAGAAGACTTTATTCAGTGATTGCTACACGATGGCCGTCAATGACGATCTACAGCAGACCACAATGCGGACTCTGCGATGAAGCTAAGCAGTCAATCTCGAAAGCAACAAAGAAATTACCCAGCTTTGATTTACTTCAAGTCGATATCTTACTGCCAGAGAATAAGGAGTGGTTCGATAAATATGTTAGTTTTCTTTACCAGGAAACAGATTAATTAGTGTGCTTCATCTAACATTGTTTACTTGACACAGGCCTTCGATGTACCTGTGATACATTTCCAGACAGCAGAGAACAGTCCAGTTCACAAAATCATGCATCATATACACGAGAAAGATGTTGTACAATTAGTAGAGAGCTCATTAAACGAGACGAGTTAGAAAATTTTTCAGTCATTCATATTCAAAAAAACATATACAGTAGCTGTGCTCTAATCTTCTACAAATTATTATAACTTTGGCTTAGTTGACTGCTTCGGATCTCTTAACCTAACAACTCCCTACAAAGACACCCTAGTCAGAATTGACTCAAATATTTTGAAAAAAGATCAGATAAGAGAGACATACTTCCTGAATAATTGACGCAACAAGGGTTCCTGTTCGCGTGAATATACTGCCATATACCAACCCTGTCGCGAAATGTTAAATTTGTACACTGCGAGAAATCACAATCGATATACTGTACCTCTTGCGGATCCAGTCCAAGGTGAATGCATTTCAAATAGCAACCACTCGTCGGCTTTAACAGGTGCCTAACAATCATATAAATAACTTGAATGTCGTACATTCAGGACAAACTCACGTGAAAATATATAGAATGGTCTAAGCTGACCATCATCCTTACATCATTCGTATCTACTTGATTGACTCTGACGGAATTTCCAAGTAGTGCGCGGTCGCTCATGTACGCAAGAGCCATTATGTGCGCGTTGAGTTCCTGGATAGTGCCCTTTGCTTTAATCCACATGTAATCTCTACGATCTGGCGGCGTTGATCCTGGAGGATATTCTTTGAAACCAGATTAGCAACATAATTATTGATTTCATGAAAGCAAAAAAAGCAAAAGAATATACCTCTGACGATGGCTCTTGCCTCCACAGGCGAGATTTTCTCAATCTCAGCGGCATTCTCATAGTCTGCCTTCGAAAGAACTCCCTTTTTGTACATTGATTTAGCTTGTTCCACGAAATCAGGGACGGTTTCAGGCTGAGGAAGCGACCTGCCGGGATAGTCTAGGCTATGATTCAAGACGGCTTTCGCTGGAATCTGGAATGAGATTGTAGTAGAGAAGATGCAACGGCCTTTCTGGCGCGCTTGCACGGTTCTAGTGCAGTAAGACTTGACAAAAAAGAGTCAGACGTCACTTATTTTAGATGGAATTGTAGAAATATCTACCTACCTTGCCTTCTCTAATATGCTCGACGGCGTATAACACTGGCACACTTGCATCACCCTAAATCAATCCGGATCAGTACACCACCCAAGTCTCTTAAATTTACGTCACAAACTCACAGCAAGCAAAAAATAACAGTGCATACTATGGACCTGGTATGCCTCAGGCACAGTCTTAATAGCCGCCATCAGCGACTGAGAAATCACATTTCCGCCAAAGATACCGCGAGCGCCTTTATCTTTGTAAAGAGGTTCAGCACTACGGAACAAGTCAACGTCAAGCTGCTCAAGCTTCAGGACGTACTCAACTGGTGATATTGCTTTGGACATGTTGAATACCCCGAATGACAATACTATAAATAAAGGAAAACGCAGGGAGTGCTGCTATAGCATATTTTAATACGAAGCTGCGTTACCTCGGCTTCTCGAGAGCGTGCGGCTCAAGCCCCATGTCTACGCCGACCACAGCCGAGTAGTCATGTGATAAATCACATGATCTATATCAACAGTATTTGATGACACTTTGGCTGTCCAGTTCGCGGCTTCGCATCCTCCGTCTCCGATATTCAGGTATTGTTGCAGGCAGCAAGCGCAGAAGAGCATCACAAACAACAGCCGATGGCATATCCGAATCAATCACATCAGCAGTACGGTGGCTCTGCAAATCTGCAATTCTATTCGTCAAATTATGACCCGCCAATCAATACTCCTGGCGCCAGCAGGTTCACCAGCAACCGCAGCCAAATGGGCGGTGTGACGCCTCAGTACTCGGCCTTTGGAGGGAGTGTCGGTGCGCCTGGCGGTGCAGCGGGCGGCGATGGAATTTCGGCGGCTGCGAGTGGCGAGAGACTATCAGGTGGATTGTTCGCTGCATTTGGAACAGGAGGATATTCTGATGAGCCGCCGCTGCTGGAAGGTGAGATGTCCTATTATTCTGTCGATCATACTGGGTTTCTGATTGATAATTTTAGAATTGGGAATTAATTTCGGACATATCAAGTCTAAGGTAAGAGACGGTCGTATGTTTGATATAACAAGATAAATGCTAATGATTGAATAGACATTGACAGTGCTCAATCCGCTGGCACGCGTAGATCAAAACATTATGGATGATTCTGACCTCGCTGGTCCAATTCTCTTTTTCTTACTCTTTGGTACATTCTTGTTACTCTCAGGAAAGATTCACTTTGGTTATATATATGGTGTTGCCCTGCTCGGCTTAATATCGCTCCATCTCATTATGAATTTGATGGCGAATGTTGGAGGTATTGATTTCATCCGAACTGCGAGTGTATTGGGTTATTGTCTGCTACCTCTAGTCGTGGCCTCTGCTTTAGGTGTCATTGTTTCCGTCGAGTAAGATTTTTTTTTAACACGCAGCAAGACGTACAACTAACTTTAATGATATGACAGCAATGTAATAGGATATTTTTTTTGCGCGCTCGCAATCTTCTGGTGCACATACTCTTCCTCGGCAATGTTTGTAGCAGTTTTGCAATTATCAGATATGCGACCGCTGGTAGCATATCCATTGATGCTTTTCTATAGCGTATTTGCTGTCCTGACTATTTTTGCTGATAAGGCTTAGTTTGAGATGAATCTTGAAAATTTCTGTAAGATAAAAGTGCATACTTGTTGTAATCGGGTCTTGTTTTCATGCTGAGGTTAAGAACATGCGTTTATATATATAAATATTGATAAAACATTTGATTTAATTCGATTCGCTGTAAACTATTTTTGCTTTTCTTCCAAAGCTATATCGTGGTGAAGTCATCTGTCACATGCTATCATTTTCGTTCTTTTGGTTCTCTAAACAACTTTTCCTGTGTCTGAGCGACCCCCTTTTAAGAAGTTTCTTCATTTGTCGCAGGCGGAATACCACCAATAACACTAAACTGTCCTCCCGCTCCAGCAATCACCATATTAACACCTTTAGTCGCCGTGTTCTCAATCTTTGTCGGAATCTCAACGTCCTCGCCAGCGGGACCCTGACCACATTGATACGTTTCTCCGAAACCCCATGTCCATGCCGCACCATCTTCCTTTGCCAGTGCGATATTATGGTGGGAGCCGCAGGCTACATACTTAACTTTTCCGTCGTCATCCTCAAGAGACACTTTTGTTGGAATCGGCAAGAATCTGGGACGGCCACTGTCGTCTTTGACTGCTGATTCAGGTAGTTGATCTTTTTCGATTCCGATCTCAGACGAATCAATTCGACCAAATGTATACATGTCGTTATCAGCAGACAGCGCGACGGAGTGATGTTCACCAGCCGTGATATACACGATATCCTTGCCGTCCAATGCATTGATGTATGTCGGTTCGGTGATAACTGCACCGTCTTCGCCGGCGCCTTCACTGGGAATTCCACACTGCCCAAACTGATTCAATCCCCATGCCAAAACACGACTTTGCGTATCGATAGCAAACGAATGAAACTCTCCCGATCCAATGAATTTAATGTTTTTGATTCTAATTTCGCGCGGTTGCAGAGCTTGCTTTTGATATCGATCGAGAACACGGTGACCGAGTTGGAATTGTTGGCCATTGCCCCAAGTGTAGACTTTGCCGTTGGTGGTGAGAGCCATGACGTGATCTTTGCCGGCGGTGATTTGGGCGACTGGGTACTCTATGCGGACTTGGATAGGGGTGCGCTGAAACATTTCGTTTTCGTTGAAGCCCAGAATACCTTCATTATGCTGCGGAGTTTATTAGCAAGGTTTTTTGACGAGGAAAACAATTGAGAAATCATACTCTGAATGTGCCCCATGCCCAAACACGTCCTTCGCTAGTAAGCGCAAGACTAAGACTATCAGAAGCAGCCACCTGAACAAAAACAAGATCATCAGGCACTCCTACGACTTTTGCCGGTGTACTTTCAATTGGATTCAAATCCCCATCGTCATCATCTTCATCTTCTGCATCCATGTCGCGCAACAAGCCTTCTTCTCCTTGCGTCGTATTTCTGCCTAGTGTGCCATGATCGTTGCAACCCCACGACCAGAGTTTTCCGTCTTTGTCAAGAGCGAGAACATGAGCTCCACCGACGGCAAAGTCAACGATTGCTACAGAATCAATAGGTAAGAACGGATTTAGACGCGGTCGCTTGACTTCCTTAGTCTTTGCCTCGGGTCCAAGACCAAGTTCTGCCATACTGCCAGTGCCAAACACATAAATATTTAAGGGTGTCGTCTTGAGCGTCGGAATTGCATTTATTATTTTGGTAGTTTTGCGCAACTTGTAAGGCTTTGCGACTTCTAGCTCGGAGGAATAGTGCTTGACACCATTAGTAGCAGGCTCGTCAGGCTCGGCGACATCGACCTGCGTATCTTCAATAATCTCATCCTTCGCCACAGCATCGGGTTCAGTAATTGCCGTCAACACCGAGTCGTTTTTGCTTGAGCTCTTTGATATAGCACTAGCCGTGGACGAATTCAATGATTCACGTCTGCGACCGCGTTTTGCCGCTACAGCTGTCGTGGAAGAAGTCTTAGCTTGTCGCTTTGCAGGTGCGGCGGAGACGGCTGTGCCGTCGTCGTGAGGTTGTTTGCGCTTGCGCACGACTGGTGGCATTATTGATGCTAAATTAGATTATGATATTATATGATAATGTAAAATAACGTATATAAGTAGAGGAACAGAGATTCTGCCTGTAATTGAGTAATTGACTGGAAATCAGCAGAGGATTGAATGCGCACTAGAAAGTTTTCTGTTTGTTGATCTAGTACCATACCCTTTGCTTACATACTCGAACACAAGAGGAGCGGAGGTCAAGTTATAACAATATGTTTATAGCGATATTGAGGGTAAAAGTGGTCTATATTCAATTAGGCTGCTATGTGTTGTACTTCTACGTAGACTGAATGCGATTAGAGATTATATTTTAGAAGCATAGAGTGCTCTGCTTCACCTGGATGCGATATCAGGAATTCTCTCCTCCCCCACAATTTCGTCACTCGCCTTCCACAGCTTTTGAACCTAGTTAGTAACTGGAAGTCGCGTTAGACTGACAAACGCCTATATGAAAGTGACAGGACAAAGAAAGAAAAATAGCATAGCCTTGTTCATGAACGGCGACTGTATGAAATAGACTTCTAACTGACGTCACGATGTCCGGGCGAGCCGGCTCCGAGCTCTTATAAATCACACGCCCTCGCTCATCCTGCACGTTGATATCTGGTATAATACAGATATAGTAGCATTAAAATAGTGAATTATCATGGCATATCCGTCTCCTCTTTGCGCAGTACCGCGAGTACTCAATTCTTCATTGTCAATTTTGTCGTGCCCGTTTCGTCGCGCAGGCCTGTTCGAGATCGGTGGACGGGCAACGTTTGTCAATCTCGACTCATCAACGCTGGCAGTCATCGCCCCGGTTCCATTCGATAATGAGTCCGAGACTCTGATCGATGGAAAGCAAGTAAAGTACTTGATTGCACCCGATTTTGAGCATCATATGGCGCTCAAAGGGTGGAAGGATAAATACCCTGATGCAATAGTCATTGGTCCGGCTGGTCTGCGTGCTCGAAAGGCGACTCAGGGCGTTCATGTGGACTATGAAATCACTGAGTCGAACAAGGAGCTCACAGCCAAGGATTTTGGAGTTGATGACCCATTATTGGATACAGCGTTCAAGTTCGTGTTCTTTGAAAGGTCGCAGAACAAGGAGATTGCGATATTGCACGTCGCCACAAAGACCTTTATCGAAGCGGATATTTTGTTTAATTTGCCGGCAGTCGAGCAATATTCAAAGTCAAATGTTAGCACTAACGGATTCTTTTCGCGGATATTCAACACGATGCATCCTGATAGCGTCTGGCATAAACGTCTAACTGGGCAGGCGTTTTCCAAGAGTACGACGGAGGGTGTGAAGACCGTCGCTGGATGGGATTTCGAGTCTATTATTCCTTGTCATGGTGAAGTTATTGATAAGGATGCAAAGAAGGCTTTTACTACGCTTTATGCTGATTTTCTGAAGGAGTAACGATTTAACAAGTAATGTCAATGTATATGCTTACTGCTGCTAATATGTTGCAAAAAAATAATCTACTGTGAAACCACTCGGCAGTGTGGAACAATACTACCTAGATCGTAATTAATCAGTTTAATATATTATTTATAATCAATACACAATGTTCAATTCAAAACACATTTCACATTAACTGGCAATGCAACTTTAATAAGCATTGAATAGGGTTTGCCGTAGCGAGGCGAAGTTCGAATCTAGCATCCGCTTCGTCTGATATTCATCGCACACTCGCCGAGTATCCCAAAAAAATGGACCTGACGACACCGGTGGCAGCAGCCTGTTTACCTTGTCGCTCGCGGCATTTAAAGTGTGATGCAAAAGTCCCTGTGTGTCAGCGATGCAGGGATTCGCAGCGAGAATGCGTGTATATCAAGTCGCGTCGAGGATGGAAGAATTCTCAGTCAGCGAAGGCGAACATTGTTGCGGGGTCTCCTGACCAGCTTCAGAGTCAGCAGCAGCAGCAGCAGCAGCAACAACAACAGCAGCAGCAGTATCAAGAGCAGCATGTTGTTGCAAAGCGCAGGTTTGTCGAAAGTGACGTCGAAACCTTTACTGGGATCCCGGAGCCTGTACTGCGCACAGTCGACAGTGCCGTATCGTCGCCTTCACTGGTTGATATTTACTTTTACTATTTCCACAACGCTCACACTATGCTCGTACCGCACAAATTCTACTCTACTTTTGCCTCGAACGTGTTTGATCACCACTCAAATTGCGTCATCTCCGATTTGCTGATCCCAGTCGTGCACTATATCGGATCTTTTTACGCAAAGAACGGCGATGCACAACTCTACCAGCGTGCTATTGATAAAATCATTTTTGGAGAAATTTTGCCTTCTACAGACCACACGCCAAAATACACATTAATCTGTCCGCCGTCGCCATTGGCTTTACAAGCTTTAGTGCTTTACATGATCATCTTGCACAGCAACAACGAGCAGACCAAAGCCATGGCGGTGAGAGAGTACGCTATCGATATGGCTCTATACCTCGGGATGAACTCTATCCTCTATATCGATCAATATATCGAAACATCATGCTACTCCCAAGACCTGAGTTTTAGATTGGTGCTGAAAGAGTCGCTGATTCGGACGTACTGGATGCTCTATGTCATGAACGCGTGGATGTGTGCCATTCATGGTGTAGGTGATGAAAAACTGATAGTTTCTGCGCAGCCGGATTTCCCATTACCGTGCGAGAATGAGTATTACGATGCCGGGGTATGTATTATCTCACTCAGAAACTCATATCATTGACTAACATTTTTGAGAACAGCTAATTCCTCAGTCAGCACCTACCCTCGATGAATACGACAATCGCATGTTTGCAGAACACGCTATTGAATTTTCCTCGTTTTCCTACTTAATCGGCGCCGTTCGAATCTTTGGCGGCGCACTAGGCGCAATGTTTCAAACCATGCGCACAGACGAGAAGGCTGTTCGACTAGCCGATACCAAAGTCTCGACGTGGATGCTGAATGTGCCTGACAGCAAACGGAGTTTATTATTGCCACGGCGATCATACTCGACTCAGCTGTTTGAATCGAATAAAAGGAGCAGTCGCGCAGACGAGGTCGATGAATTGATGATTTCTGCGTATATTATTATTCATAATATATTAATCATGGTACATAAGCGACTATCACATTTTGCGATGGTTCCGAATGCGTATGAGGAGATTGAAAATACATGCATCACGCCACGATCCCTGCTTATTTCGTTTCGCGCTCACTCGATTTCGTATCCTTCTGCGGGTCGAAATCCAAAGTCAGTTATAGACGAGCTTAATTTACTTAGAGGCAGCTTTACGGCCGCAGACTCGTCGGCAATAGATGAGCATACTTCTAAATGTCTTGCCTCAGCCGAAGCACTTTCGCAAATGATTTCTCTTTCTCCGACTACAATCATGCGACGAACACCGTTTTTCTCTTGTGCGATTACGATGTCGATGTTGGTGCATTTGACGGCTTGTGTATGGGATTTTTTCCCAAAAAGTATTGAGTCACAAGTAGACTTACAAGAAAAAATATTAGCAAAGGAGAGGATCAAAATGGGAATTGGAAGTTTGACTGCAATGAGCCGAGTATGGGGTACAGCCGCCAAAGTGCTAGTTGAAGTAAAAGAGGCAGCGAGGATTGTTTTCCAGCAACGGTATTCTGCATCTGCATATCTGTCTGAGATTAAATCGAATCTGGCAGCGCACTCATATGTTAAGCAGGAGTATGGGGCTGGTGTGGTGTATAATCAGCCTTTGCAACTTCAAAATATGGCTTGTATTCAAAACATGAATAGCTCATCGCAGACCTCGTCACCTCCTGTTCAGCAGCAGCAATCTTCTGAACAGTATATGATGCTGCCACAGCAACTACACCCGCAAGGTCTTTCACCCGACGCTACCTATCCGATTCTAAGCTCTAACACTAACAGCAATAAAAACCCGTACTGGTCAACAAGCGACAGCAGTCCCGGTAGCGCAATCGATTCTCAAAGTACATCCGGCAGCGCAAGTAGCGCTGGAGGCTACAGTCCCTACTCTCAATCGGCGCCACCATCAAACTCGATTCCGATCTCAATTCACCAGGCCTCCTCTCTACCACGAGACCCTGGTACTATACAGCAGCCAATAGTAGGAGGCTACGACGCGGCTTTGTATGCTGAATCACAGTATGCAGGTACTGCTGCGTATCCGTATTTGACGGAGGAAGATAAGGACGGATTGTTGCAGATTGGCCAATTACCCACTTCATTCGTGGACGAGAATGAATTTTTCTCATTTTTTGGTGACGATAGCTTGTCTCAGCGGTATCAAGGTGAGTTGTCGTAAGTTATATGTTGTGATGTATATGTGTATCATTAGGGTGTTTGTATGTGACTTCCATTTTAAGTCTTGTTAGTGATTGACGTTCGGTTACTGTTCTTACTGATTATTTGGCTATGAATATAATGGAGAGAATTATAATTGACGACTACATTTTGAAAAATAAAACGCTGTAATCAAACTCGGCCATTTATAAAGCACACACACACACACACATACACACACAAAAGAACTCAAAAGTCGCTTCGAAAAGTATCTAATAACTGACTTCCAAACCCGCGTCCACCTTGCGTACGACCCGCACCACCCGCGCCCGTGCCACCGCCAACACCAGTAGCTGCAGTCGTCTCAGTCGTAGGTGTCGCGTCCTGTCTTGTCTGTTGCTGCTGCTGCGCACCTACCTCGGCTGCTGCTGCCGCAGCAGCTAATTCCGCGATTCCGGACGCATGATTCGGGGTCGTGCTTAGAGCTGCAAGAGAGGCTGATCCTTTAGAAAGTGCAGCGTCCCATAATTTTTGCGAGATGCGAAAATTGCGAAGAGGAAGGACTTCTCTTGACCAGAGCACGCCTACGAACCATCCGGAAAAGGCGCAAATGGTCGAAGCAGGAAACTGCGAAAGTGATAAATGACTAGCTAGGATATAAACAAAAATTTTATCGGATAGGGTTATCGAGTGTGTTGTTGATAAGATTGACGGGGGTTGGTCTTGTGCGGATCGCGAAGGGGATGACGAGAGAAGTTTGAATTTGTAGACGGAGGGAATCATGTCGTGGTATAATGCTAGTAGCGTAAAAATGGCAGGAGTTGGACCTGATGGAAGATAATTTGCCGAATATGAGGGGATAAGTTTGAGAAGTATCAGCGTAAATGGAGCTATAACGAACGAAAACCCAATAGATAGCACTATTAATGACTATATCTATCAGTTAGTAATATAGACAACATAGAGAAAAAATAAAGAGAGATGCGTACGGCAAATTTCCGGCTTCCGAGCATTCGTTCGATAACTCGTAAATTGTAAAGTAACAACGAGGAAAATAGAACTTCCGACTCATTAAGATAGACAAACTGCCAAATAAACAACCTCCACCATTGTCCTATATGCAATTCATCATTAATTTTTGGAAATATAAATTAAATGCATCTAAAGAATGAAAAAAATACATACCCCAGCTCCATAAATGAGGAACAAGTTGTAAAAAGAGATAATGTTTGATTCCAAAGATCGAGGTTATGATTGAGACGCTGATATTGAAGATTATACATATTTTCGTTATTGGCGCATTTTGAAATCCAGGTGGTGTAGCGGTAAACATCCTTCCTTATTCTGATTCCCTCTCTTTTTTGGTGATTGCTCAAATGTGAGAGATGTGTGGCAGACGATTTAAATTGTGCTGGTGAAAGATTACGTGGATCAAGTGACGTGGTTTGTAGTCATAAACCTCACACAATGCCTTTCAGAGAATAATCAAACACACAGATTTTATAAAATATTTCTTTATATATACTATATATGTTATATATATATATATAAAAACTTCTCAAAGCGAAACCTGAGAATTCATGTAGATTTACTGACTGAGGGGTCGTAGTAGTTACTGGGAGTAGCAGACATCGTGTACAAACTCAGATAAACTGAGTTCTCCCAGCTCATTTACTCAAAATTAATGCAAACAAAACCAGTTTTATTTCTTTTCAATGAAGTTATATAGGTGTTAATACAAACAGCAGAAATTCACAACTACAAAAATAGATAAGAATTTGTTAAAAGAAAATTTACGCAAGGAAGCGCTTTTCAGCAGTCTGCCAATTAACAACACTCCAAACAGCCTTGAAATAATCAGCCTTGACGTTCTGATACTGCAAGTAATAAGCATGCTCCCAGGCGTCGATACCCACAAGCGGAATATAAGGACCGGTAACCGGGTCTTGGTTCTATATATCTCAATTGATTAGAGGTGCTAAAGAGAAAAAGCCAATGGATTCACGTACCGGCTTGTTAATGATTTCGAGTTCACCAGTGGTGCTGTTCTTGACGATCCACGACCATCCAGAGCCCTGAATAGCAGCCAGCTAGACACATGTATTCAGTCAGTAACTGAGCTAGTCTCGAATTAAAAAAAGAAAACAAAAGTGCTCAAAACTCACAGCAGTGTTGACATCGCCAATCAGCTTCTCATAACTTCCATATTTCTCAACAATAGCCTTGGTCAATGGCGAGGAATTACCGAGGTACTCTCCACCACCCTGCGACTTTGGCGCAAGATTCTCCCAAAACAAGGAGTGGTTGATATGACCACCGCCATGAAAATTGATTTGTGATTGCAACTCAATCTGCGACTTGATGTCAGATTTCTCAGCCGCTACGGTGATTTTTTCCAAGGCGGCGTTGTAGCCATTGACGTAGGTCTGGTGATGCTTGGTATAATGAAGCTATAAAATTATGAGAATTAGAATCAATCAATTTTTGATGGAAAAAAAAACAGAAAACGAAAAGCATACCTCCATAATCTGTCCCGAGATAGCAGGCTCAAGAGCACCAAAGTCATATTTAAGATCAGGCAACGTAGCCTTTCCACGAGCAAAAACAGCCGGAACAGCGGTCGATACCGCCCGACGAGCAGTAACAGACGATCGAAGAAGTGCAAAAGACATTGGAAGAGAAAAGGACAAGATGATGAAAAATGGGCTACTGGAGGTGATATCGGAAGTCTGCCAGGATGAGTAAGTATTCAATCGCGTGTGGGGATAATATATTAAACGGATTCCTTTTGACAGTGAATCTCAGTTTAATTCAATGATTGTGAATATGTGGATTGAAAGCACTTACGTTGCAAAACAAAGACTGGATAAGAGAATGAAAGGAAGAGAGGGGAGGAAGTCAAGTCCGTCCGCTGAATTGAGCGATGACGTACGAATTACATAGAATTCCGTCTCTGCCGCGATAATCACCGGAGGCCAATCACCTACAAAGCCTACTTGTTTAGTCTAGCTTACAATCAGATAAAGCAAAAATGAATTCATTTTGATTTGTATGCTATATGAAATACACTATTTCAACCTAATAGTCATCGTACAATTCAATAGTATGAGCGACTGAAACCAATTCAACCAATTATACACCATGATAAACTAAATCAATCCTAAAGTACACTGCTATTTGTAGCATTTAGTTTCCACCACGAAGACGGAGAACTAAGTGAAGAGTAGACTCCTTCTGGATATTGTAATCAGAAAGAGTACGGCCATCCTCGAGCTGCTTTCCAGCGAAGATAAGACGCTGTTGGTCTGGTGGGATTCCCTCCTTATCTTGAATCTTAGACTTGACGTTGTCAATGGTATCCGAGGACTCAACTTCCAGAGTAATGGTCTTTCCAGTCAAAGTCTTAACAAAGATCTGCATACCACCACGGAGACGGAGAACCAAGTGAAGAGTAGACTCCTTCTGGATATTGTAGTCAGAAAGAGTGCGGCCATCCTCGAGCTGCTTTCCAGCGAAGATAAGACGCT